>NC_056735.1:1950388428-1950540557 GCF_019279795.1 Protopterus annectens
AAAGGGGGATATGGTTATGCATGTGGTAATAAGTTGTGCTCAGAACATCCGTTATCCTGTTAGAATAAGGCAGCTCTAAAAGGCAGCTCTAGAGGGAAATAAAATGCCTGGAAACCCTTTTACTGCACAGATAGTCCTGATAAATGAATTGAAGGTTGTAACAGATGAATTGAAGAAGACCTCTTGAACTTTTACAATCCAAGTAACAACTGCAATGATAGACTGTAGCTCGAAGTTGTGTCTGAATATTAAAAAAAAAAGATAAAGTTGACAATTTTGGATTAATAACACATTTCTGTCCAACACCACGAAAAACACTGCAATTAGCAGATTAGAGAAAAAGCTAGCAGTGAAATTAACAACTAGCTTGCAGTGTGTGTGATTTTAAGCTGCTCCAGGTTCCCTTAAATCAGTGAGATGTCACAAATAAATATGTAAAAAAAAATTGAATGCATTTTAATATATATCTTTCAGAAACATAAATCCCTGCAGAGTTTTTTTTTCTAGCATTTATAAGCTCAAGAGGTGCATGTCAGAAGATTTCAATCTGAAGTACTTTTGTTTTCAGATTTAATAAATTATAGTTTGACCTTTGACCAATGACCATGGCAGATCTCCTAATGAGAAAATGTGCTTTTGAAATGGTACATCTAGGATGAGCAACACTGTCGGATGGCAGTGTTCAAAACATTGAAGATATAGCACAAGGTTCAGACAGCAAAGGACACACAATCCCAGCTATTTGTTATCAGTAGATCAAAAAAAATATCAAAACTTTTAGCATCATAAAATTTGTCAAGATAAATCCAAAGTATATTCTGCTGATGACTGATATTCCACTTTTTTCACAGTCATTATTTTTTTATGAGAAATTCTTTTTCAAAAGTCAGGTTAATGTTAATAACAATTATAGGAAGATCAGAATAAATGAAAGGCTAAGATGGGTTCACACCTCCACTGCAATAAACAAAGAGATACAGTATATCGATCTAAATACAAGACAAGCTATTCATCGATATATAGCATTATTCACCGAGCATGTATTCAACATATTTAATCACTGCTGGTAATTTCTCAAAAGTTAAGCTAGAAAGCTTTTTCTAAAGCATACTTAAAAGTATTCAAGGGCTTTCCAAGGATAACATATGATTTACAATAAATAGCACATCTCTCTCTCTCTCTCTCTCTGCCTCTTCGTGTGTGTGTGTGTGTGTGTGTGTGCATGCTTGCGTGCGTGCGTGTGTGTGTGTGTGTCTTATGTATCTTGAAGATTCATTTTGGTTGGATCTTTTTTAATTGTGCATTTGTTACATCGAAGGTTTTAAAAGTAATTTTTTTTTTCATCAAACTGTATGTTGATTGAAAAAGTCAATATTTTGGCTTGGCAGTGGGGAGTTGGAATTCTGACCTTTCTGCACTGCTGTGTGATGTCAAAAGTTCGTATATATAAGCACCAGGGAGTCTAGAGGGAAAACCCCTCTGCATTAAATATTGCTTTTTTTTTTTTTGATTTTATACATTCTTACAATTTCTGGTAAATTTTATCAAAGGGTAATGTAGTTAGCAGTTGACTAATTAAATAGAATTGTATATGTAGTGCATATGTGTGTGTGTTTGTGTAAGCAAGATATGAAACAATAAATTCAAATGTTACTTTATTTTATATATGTCACTATATTTTATTTATAAAAAGTATTAAAATGCTTAATTGTAAACACACATAGCATGCATGCATACTAACACACACACACACATACAAACACATGCACACACATACACGCACGCGCGCGCGCACACACACACACACACACACACATTCAGATGTGTGTGTGTGTGTGTGTGTGTGTGTGTGTGTGTGTGTGTGTGTGTGTGTGTGCGAACTTTACATCTGTATTCTATTATTGGGACTGCAGAAACAAAAAGAAAAATCATATTCCCACCAAAAACACAAATAGGTTTATTCTCCTGGTGCCCTGGCTACTGCCTTCCCTGACAGAGAATATTAGATCTGATGTTAATATGCAAGAGTATTTTGACCACTAAGTGCAAAGTTCAAATGTATTTAAGGACTAAAGGACTAAAGTATAACATTCAGCTTTGATATAGATTATATTGAAAATTGTATATTCTGGTAAAGCAATTGTGATTGTCCAAGAAAAAAATGAGTCACTGTGATTATATGTAATATACTCAGGCTTTTCATATTCAGTAAATTATTAAACATATGCAGAACTGCATATACTGAGCCTATCAAAAATAACAATAGAATCTTTGGGAACTTCATTACACCAGTTTTGACATAAAACTGTTAGCACTTTTATGATAGAAATCCATTACTGACTATTTATCAGACTGAAACAATGAGCCTCAGAATAAAATTAAGAAGTAATTTCAGTAGTCATTTTTTTTGCCTGCTCAACTACATGGTAATCAGAGTTATAGCAGTGCAAAGCACAGAGAATATTTTCACTGCATAGAGTATCATATGCTTTAAAAAGGCTGAAAAAATAAATCAGTCACATGCTTCTACATAACAAAGGCGAAGGGAACAAAATGACATCCACTGATTTGTATTTAATAGTTGGTTCATAGGTTCATAGATTGGACCTAGGCTATCGGCCCTAGGGCCTATACAAGCCTAGCCATAACAATTCCTGGCTATTTCTTCCCACACTCTTTACTTCCCTGGACCCCTGTCTAGCAGGGTGACTGACATGATCCCCGTGGTGAATTTCCTTTCTCCCATCCAATCATTAAGGTTCCTTTTGAAGAGGGCCAAAGAGGTGCTCTGCTTGACATGTATGGGCAGTCTATTCCACAGTCTGTGGAGTCTCTGGGTCAGGAACCTATCCCTCCAGCATGTTTTGTTTATTGTGATGACAAGGTTTAGATCCCTGGAGCATGTGGCTCTGAGGGATTGGGATTTCTTTAAATGTAGCGTGTCCAACAGCTCTGGGTTTGGCATGGCCTTGTATGTTAAGCAGAGATTGCCTCAGAATAGATGATATGCGACAGAGTATAGCTGGAGTTTTTTAAGACGGTCAGCATAAGACATCTGCTTTAGGCCTGTGATTCTTTTAGTGAGGTATTTCTGCGGCCTTCCAGTTGTTGCAGATGTCTGGAGAGGTACATACCAAATGGGGCGTTGTATTCTATAATGGGTCTAATGAGGGATGAGTACAGTGGGACAATGACCTCCTTTTTTCTGGATAAAAAGGCCTTTGTGATGAGGTGTGCCACATAGAAGTTTTTCCTGACTGTTGTGGTGATGTGGTTATTGAAGGTGAGACCACAGTCCACCTGTGTTCCTAAGTTTCTTATCACACATTTGGTGTTTAGTGTACTGCCACCTATGTGGTAATTCATTGGTACATACCTTTTCCCAAAGGGGATGACTATACATTTCTTGGCATTGAGCTTGAGCCCATGGCTCTGGCACCAAGCATCTGTTTCTGTAAGGCCCTTTTGTAGAGTATCCACATCATTTTGGGATTTAATAATGGCTCCCAGTTTGCAGTCATCTGTGAACTTTGTTAGCCAGAGTGCCTTAGTGTTGGCCTGTATGTCATAGAAGTAGATGCCAAACAAGAGAGGTCCCAGGACTGAACCCAGAGGTACTCCACTTGCCACTTGTCTGGAGCTGGATTTGGAGTCAGCTACTTTTACAAGTTGGGTTCTGTCAGTAAGCCAGTTGGCAACCCATCGAGTGACGTAGGGATTAATGCCCAGCTTAGTAAGTTTATCTATGATTCCAGAGTGGAGGATGGTGTCAAAGGCTTGGCGAGGTCCAGATAAGCTGTGTGGACTGCCTTACCCTCATCCATGGCTCTGGAGACTTATTCAAAGAAGTCAATCAGGTTCAAGAGACAAGATCGGCCCTTCACAAACCCAAACTGAGTGGGGTCTAGTGTTTTAAGGTTGCCAATGTCTTTGTTTATAAGTTCCATGACAATACGTTCCATGGCCTTGCAGATCAGGCTCATCAGACTGATGGGGAAGTAGTTCCCGGGATCCAAGGTGGAACCCCCCCCCCTTGTGGAGTGGGATAACTGTAGCTGTGCACCACTCCATGGGCACAAAGCCTGAGGTGAGGTTATGATTAAATATGACACTTGGGTGAGGTGCCAGTTCATTTTGTAGTTCATGTAATACACAGCCTGGGATGTCATCTGGTCCCATGGATGCTGTATTCTTAGCTTTGGAGAGTGTGTTTTTTACCTATGTGGCCGTTATTATTAGAATTTGGCAATCTTCCGGTATTGACATGGGCCGTTTAGGGGGTGAGAGGGGGGTGAAGTTGGCACTGAATCGATCTGCCAGGATATTGGCAATATCCTTGGGATCAGTATATTTAATGCCATTCTGTTGTAGCTCAGAGCAGATCTGAGCATTGCCATTTAGATTCTTGACATAGTTATAGAATGCCTTGTGGTTGGCTTTGGAATCTTTGGCAATTTTATTTTCGTAACTAGCTTTGGTGGATTTTATGAGGGATCTCAGCTTCTTAATGAGGATGGTATGGGAGTTTTTTTGCATTCTGGGATGTTCCTCTTTTCTACACACAGATTTTTCCTTTTGTTGTAAAGTTTGTTTATGGCAGGGGACCACCAGATTGGCTTCCTTTTTTTGTCTTCCTTTTTAGGGAGGTGAGCATCTTGGTTCTATTTGGGATGGCACGATTCTTGCATGAGTGGATGTGCTCATACAGTGCCTTAGTATAGGACTCAGCAGTCGAACTTTCAGTTCCCGTCTGCATGGGTGTCATGAAGTTTGTAATTTCTGACTTGAGTAGCATGAAGTTGGCTTTGGAGAAGTTTTTTATGGAGGTTTCCTTACTGGGGGGTAGGGGTGGGATGTGGATGTTAAGGGTGATTAGCTTATGGTCTGACCTGACCAACGAGGGGGTGACCATAGGTGTGGAGCATTGATTTCCCATGTTGGTAATGACCAGGTGTAGGATATTAGAGCCCCTGGTGAGACTATGGATTAGTTGATCCAGGACACTGGAATTTATGAATTCCAAGAACCACTGGGCAAAGGTGTTGGCACATGAGTAGTTTTCCCAGTTAATGGCATGTAGTTGAAATCATGTTTTTTTTTGGTCAGTAACTTCATATCTGATAGATTTGAGTTCCAGTTTGACATCCTTCTGAACTTCAAATCATTTGATTTTTATAGCTGCATGTTATTATTATGTGTTTCTCTTGAGATTATCATTGGTAAAAATGTTACTGAATAATGTGTCCCGACTGTATGGAAAAAATAATTCCATAATCTTGGAAAATGTAATAATATGAATCAATCATGTTTTTCTTTGGATAGTATTTACTTGTAGCACTGACTTTTGTGACCTGATGCTAGACCCCTTAGTTGTCCATTCCAGTAATAGGGTTCAAAGTAGAACCATATAACACTTTGTTTTATAGGCAAGGCACAGACTATCCATAAGTAGCCTGTCCAAAACATAATACAGTGACTATTCCTGAAGCCTTCACTGAATTTTAGGGGGTTATACAGCTTTGCTATATTTATGCTAAGGAACCATAGCACCTTATTAAATTGCTCCATGAAGCTTTTACCAAAGCAGAAGAAGGCAACGTCATATTCAATAATGAACTGGATTACTGAAGTAAAAAAAAACTGTATAATCCTCAATGACATAGTTCATTTACTATAGGTTTACTCCCTTTGTTAGATATTCATAATTCACAATTTGGAATTCTTTTCAATATTTACTAAATATCTTTAATTATAGTATAATTTGTAATGATTTGATTATTTAGGTTACAAATATAATTTAGACATTTTTTCAAGTCTCATGATGAGCCATGGACTAACACAATGAGTGTGGTCATTACACCTCTTCTAGGAATATATGTACATAGAACATCTTTGTAAAAGTTTGTTCTCTATTACTGAAATAATTCAGCTACTCAACTCAAAGTGACTGGGACATTTGGGAATAGTATCCAGAGTCCATTTTCCCACTTTTATTAATGAGAATAATTAGTTGAGAAGAAATGGTGGCAGTGTTGATCCCTGCGGACAACACTAGTAATAAACCTATGGAGTAATAATTTATTTATTTATTAAAAATCCATCATACTTATATCCTGATTTATTTATAACAGTTTTATTTATGAAAAGTATTACAATGTCTAACTGTAAACAGACACAGCATACACACACACACACACACACACACACACACACACACACACACACACACACACACACACACATATATATATCCACGTGTGTTTACAGTTGGAAAGAGCAGTGTTTTAAGAATACTAGTGTAGAATTACTTCTGCGGCTATTTTGAGATAATCTCCTAGTATGCTATCAGCTTTAAGACTTGTGAGCTTAAGTTTGTGAGACAGTTTTTATTTATTTATTTATTTATTTTGCTGATAGAAATTGCGGTACATAAGACGGTATTAGTGATAGTCTCCACATCAATTACTGATATGCTGGGTGCATTGGGTTTATTACAGGAGCTAGCAACATTTATGTAGTATGAGTTAAATCTGCATGCTAAATTATAGTTTGTTTCTTTTGTGAAAGAGCAGGGTTGTGATTTTGGACTAGGTTGTATAAGTTTATTGACTACTGACTAAACTGTTTTAGAGTTTTCCTGTTGTTATCCTGCAGACTTGTAGAGTAGTTTTGCTTAACCTTTATGGTGGTATTTTTAGTTAGGTTTCATAAGTGCCAAAAGTGTTGTATGTTGCTTACTTTTTTTTTCAAAATGTCAGTTTTTCCTGCTTTATTTCTCTTATGGTTTAGCTTTTTCTCCATCTGGTGTAAGCTATGGTGCAGGATATGTGTATATTCCTTCACTGAGGTGCTAGGGAGTTTAGTATGGAGAGGAAGATTTGGTTAAATTTAATTACCGAAGGCAGTATTTAAATGGTTCCAGGTTGCTAACTTAAGGATAGATAAGAAGATTTTCCTGCTGAGTTTTCTTCTATTTTTGATAATTCTAATTGGACATTTCTATCTATTTTAGCATGTTTCAATGGGTCTGTATTAGAACATTGACAGGGCAAAACAGCGAATGCCCTTACATCGACACATTTTAAGTGAAACCAGTAAATCTCAAATGGCCAGAAGAGCGATTTTTTTTTTTCCCAAGGAAAAATTTCGCTGAGAGAATAAAAAAAAAAAAAAAAAAAAACGACAGACAAAATAAAGTGGAGGGCTGTGCCCACCCCTCCCCCCCAACTTAAATATGCCACTTAAATATGCCAACTCTGACATCGCACTACAGTGGAGGAAATGGCAAATTCCTGACAATTGCCCAGAGATTTTTTCCCTGGAAAAAAATAGCTGTTCTGGCCATTCTAGATTTAATGGTTTCACTTAAGATGTGTGGACGTAAGGGTGTTTGCTCTTCTGCCCTGTCAACGTTCATATATAGACCCTGTTTCCACATGGCAAAAAGTAGGTTATGATTACAAATGTTGTTAAGCAAAATTCCTACATGAAAAATTTTGTTAGGATATGTTGTTAATATTCAGTCCATGTTGCTTTCTCTTCCAATTACTTTTGACTACCTTGTGGTCACTGGTATTAACTGTGTCAGTTATGAAGAACAGTTTTATAAGCATACATGGGTCAGTCAGTATTACACCAACTTGTTTCCCATCATATGTTTGCAGTTATCCAGGATAATATGTACTCAGAAGCTGATTTGTCTCGATAAGGAGGTAAATATAATGTTGCCATATATGTTTGATTTTTGTGAGTTATTTTATGTGTAGCTACAAGGACTTTAATATTATTAATGTTTGGTATTTGTGTGGAGATGCACAGCAAGGTTAAAAGCTTTTGAGCAGATATTGACTACATCACCAGCTCTCTTACTAGTACAATCATCAGAGGTAATGCCATAGCCAGAAAGTATTTATTCATCATTTTTGTATGGGTTAAGCCAGGTTTATGCAAATGTAATTAAGTAAGAAGTGTATAAAGATATCCAGCAAGGCAAGCCTGTTATTTTATTCTGCATACTATAGGTATGCATATATAAATTTATTTTCCAGCAAGGCTGCCCCAGAGAGGTGTATTATGATTTTTTCTCACAGTACTGTGTATGACAGTTCCTGGATTAGGCTAAGTTGTCACAGATTTTAGAAAAAATTTCTGCTTAGATTTCTGTAGGAGTTTAGATCTTTGTAGTAAAGTTTGGATATATCTGATTTGTTTATTTTCAGGCATGTGTTTTGTTTGTAATTATTTTATAATTAACAGCCTAATGGTGTTAGATCAGAATATCTCTGGGTTTATTGTAATGTTAGTTGTTTTAGACTGAGTGCTTGTGTGACAGCATGAGAGTAAAACTAGTGTGATTTATTAAGTGGGATGTAACAGATGGTGAGCAGAGTTTGGAGAAAGTTAAGCGTGGATGCATTATTTTGTATAAGTAAAATTCTAACTAGGTTGTGCTTGTTTTCCACCTTAGTGGAGTGGATGCTGCTTGTTTTCAGCAATGAAATGGAGATATGTGATATTAGTGATTGTTATGGTGATTGCAAGTCAGCTTTATTTTTTTATATCAGAAGTCAGTTCATTACATTATTAATTTAATAGTTGTTAAGGTGTTATGATATTGACTACACGAGTGAGTGAAGGGATTTAAAGCAAAACCATTTTTAAGAAATGTAGGTATGTACATGTAAAGTAAGCATATTTGAAATCTTGTAATTTTATTGAGGTATAAGAGAAAGAAAACATGGTGCTCAAGGAGAGACGACCAATTTTGAGAATAAATGGACATAGTAGACTAAGAAAAGTACTTCCCAGTCTCATAGGTAAAACATCCAATGTACAAATGTAGGAAGAAGTCTGAGGAAGGAATATATATGAGAGTGGGTCATTCTGTATTCAACCATGGCCCCAAGGTCCGTATTACTATTACACAACAATATTATTTACAATGATTTATCTTCTATAATCAGATAAATGCATTGTGAAGTCCCTGTATGACTTAGCCTCTTTGTGCTGAATTAGTTTGCAGTACTTTAATGGAATGTACTGCAGATGTGGATGTCCTTGAACATGAGACAAATGCATGTGATTGTGCACTTTACTTTGTTTAGTACTAAACATGTGATTGCTCATGTTATTAATGTTTGCTTTCACTTGATATAATCATGTTTATTAAAGGAACTGTGATGTTATAAGGAGATGGTTGGTAAATACATTGAGAGTTTTATCTTAACAAATTTTGATTAAGAGCGCTTGCTGCACATTTATAGTGGTGTCAAGCTCACACATTTTTAGGTCCAGATGACTGGTCTTACAACTGTTACTGATTAATTTTTACCACCGGAAGCTCATAGGTTCATGTAATGGCAGGACAATAGACTTCATTTTGAAAATTGTAACAATCACTTTCAAGAATTTTGGTTGCCACAAGTTCAAAGAATCATTGCCTTAACTCCATACTGAAATGTTATATTTCTCATATGCATATCAAGATCGTTTTTGAAGGCTGTGGATGTATTATTTCTTCTGAATGCAAGAGGAATCCTCTATAATCTTAGAGAGTGTTGGATAATGTATATGACACATTTTTCTTTTATTACCATTTATATGCATTATTTGGTTTTCCAATCTAGCATTAAATCCTGCAGCACTTCCATGCATAGCCTGTTCAAACACAATTGAGTCAGACATTGATTTAACCCACTAGAGAGGGGATATAGTGACAGTTACAGTAACTTTTCTGAAAACCTAATGTTTTTTTTCCATCTTATGGCTCTTTCTAGTAGGAAATTAATTTTCAAGTTCATTCAGGTATCTTACTCAAAGGGTACAAAATGCTGCACTGTCTTCACTAACGCATTTGATTGTTGAAATGCAAAGTGGTAAAATATTCTCCCTGTAGTGATTAAACATATCCTTTGGAATTAGAGAGAATAGAAAATATGATTTTCTGATTTTTATAGGTATTAACACTGGTTAAAATTTAAATGGCTGTCCATCATTGTCTATAAAACTTTAATGATAGTGTAATTTGTATGACCTTACTATTTTTTAGTACTTATTTTGTATTCATAATTTTTGTCTTTTTTGCCCTCTTATGGGATGACACATTTATTGATATTAAAATAAAGGTTATTCTTATAACAACCTTATTTTTTTCAGCTCATGTAGATTGATTATCAACTCTGTAATCATGTATCAAGCAATCATAAAAAGGCTGAAACTATTTTTGTCAAACCTAGGAGGACAGTTATTTTTGCAGGGAAGCAAGCTGTGCTGCAGCCCCACATTGATGGCATCCCCACATTGCCAAACTTAAATATAGCTAGTCCAAAGCTGCACAAAAATGAAGAAAAATGAAAATTCCTCTTTTGGTAAGACATGTTTTACCCATATGTCTTTGTTTCATTGGCATTAACTCAAACAGGTATTGACTGATTGACACATTCCCTTTTTTATGTTTTTCTTGCAGAACTTCACCATTTTTTGAAGTAATAATTTTAACAGCTGTCAGACAGTTTAGACATTAATTAATCTCATGTAATGCACAGGATAGTCAGAAATAAATCCATCAATAAACCTTTCTTTTGATGTAATTAATGAATGATTGTGTGAAACAATTGCTTAATCATATAGTGCTTCCTAGCCATTCCTGAAGAATGGTGTGTCCTTAGTGGTTTCATCAAGTAAATAAATGACTAAAAATAGGATCATTGCTTCATTGCTTTCACTCATTAACATTTAGTTGGGTTCTTGGTTAAATCAAGAACATTTGAAGAGAAATGATAATAGCTCCTACAGTTTAATTTAATCTTGACTTACTTTCACAACAAGAAAGCTTTTGATAGCTAAATAATATGTCTTTTTGCATGGCATAACCACTTTTTTACATTTTGTAACAATACCATTGTTTTTACTGTGCATATTGTTTGAATAAAGCAGCATTAAAATACATTCAGAGCCCTTAACTGCCCCTGAATGTATAGGATGTGACAGATTTTGCTATAAAACTGAGTCTGGTCCTTGCAAAATGTGTGATTTTCTCGAAAATATTCCAGGCCTGCAGATATTAAATAATGACAGATATTTCAGATTTAGGCTTCATATCCTTCGACATTGTACCTGATGTATGGCCATTTCTGGAACTCTGGGCAGGATATATGTGAAAGCTGCTAATCAGAATATCACTGTGAGTATTATTGTCATCTAACAGTTCTAGGTTCTAAGGTTGAGTTGTTGATTGTGACTCTAGAGTTGAGTCTCCACATCCTTTATATAGCAATGTGTAGATTTTATTCTGGTGCTCTCATTTCAAGTCATATATTAGTTGCTATTCCTCCAATGACTGAGTACTGTGAAAGAGTGTGTGTGTGTGTGTGTGTTTTTGTACATGTGTGATAGATCTGACTTGTCAGGAATAGTTTTGTATCTGTGTGTGTGTGTGTGTGTGTGTGTGTGTGTGTGTGTGTGTGTGTGTGTGTGTGTGTGTGTGTGTGCACGTGTGTGTGTGTGTGTGTGTGTGTGTGTGTGTGTGTGTGTGTGTGTGTGTGTGTGTGTGTGTGTGTGTGTGTGTGTGTGTGTGTGTGTGTGTGTGTGTGGGCGCACGTGTGTGTGTGTGTGTGTGTGTGTGTGTGTGTGTGTGTGTGTGTGTGTGTGTGTGTGTGTGTGTGTATGTGAATAATAACACTGATTTTATCTGTAGACAATAAACAATATTGGGGACACATGCATTACTTTTCTGGATTACAATAAAAATGCTTCACAAGCAGCTATCTTTCAAAAATAAGGCAGAAAATGCATCAAGCAACCTCTATATCCTTAGACTGTTTAGACACTTGGTGTTCCCTGCACCACAATTTATGTAAGGAGAGTTTGACACAGATTTTCTAGTGGGGCCCCATCTTCAACTTCTGACCGGGATCTCACCTAGTCTAAATCCAGCTTTTCTGAGAATGGAGCCTATGCTACAGCATATAAGTTAATTATGGAAAATGAGCTCATTTTTCCACATTTTCCTCACAATTAGACCTCTGATGTTTGCATAAAATGCTGCTTTAGCTTGTCTATAGTCCATCTACAGTTTAAGAGCAAAAGGTTGGAATGCATTACTAAGAAGCAAAGGAAAACATGAAAGTGTTTCTGATCAACGTTAGGAGTCTAAACAAGATACTCCTCTCCCTACAAGCTCTTCACATCCTGGAGGACATTGACATCTGTGTAGTGATTGAAACTTGGCTTTAAATAGCAATGGGCACTCTGGCTGTCCAGGGCTATAATGCTTTCCACACATTTAGACCAGTTACTATGCAGTAGGGGAGAAAAAGGAGGAGATGTCTCAGTCTACATCCGGAAGAGACTCGTCCAGACTGGTAAAGCAGCATGATTCACTATAGCCTCTTCATGACCAAATAACCATCAGAAAGGTCCCATATCATATATTAGCTATAAAACTCCCTCTATGACACAGGATAGTCAAAGCCTACTTACAGGAAGTAGAATCACTCAGTATTAAATTCAGTGTCATTTTCCTGGGTGATCTAAACTCACCAGCTATAGACTGGGAAACCTACATCACCACTAGTGAACAAGCACAGAAATCCTCAGACTTTGTCAACACAAATGCCCTGGAAAAAATCGTCAGAGTACCCATTAGGGGGAATAACATCTTGGATCTTGTTTTTACTGATATGGTAACATCTTGCACCATTCATTGCATATCTTCATTACTTGTCAGATCTGGTCATAAAGTAGTCTCCTAAATAAATTGAAACCAGATATCCCTTCATGCATGGTACCGTTAGAAGTTTCTTTAAGACAAATCCCCACCAAATCCAGTTAACTCCACTGAACATGCAGAAAAGTACACCACAACACTATAACAGCTTGTAAACAGCTGCATAGATGCAGATGTACCTCACAGTAACAAGTGCAGGGCAAACTCCAGAAACAAACCCACATGATAGAACCATAGTATTAACAACCTTTCTAATAAAAGTAAAATAATTTTGACAAAAATTAAAAAGAAAAATTCCCAGAATGTTAGAACCCTTGTCACTGAAATAAACAAACAACTCAGGCACTTAATAAAATCCACCAAAGCCAAATTTGAGGGTAAAATAGCTACCCAAGCCAAAGACAATTACAAAGCATTTTTTAGTTATGTCCATAATCTCAAAAGCTCAGTGCAGCAATGTGCAAAGCTAATTGTGAACAATATTACCTACAGTATGGCTAAAGATATAGACAATCTACTGGCCAATAAATTAAGTTCTAACTTTACTACTCTCTCCCCTTTTTCTGTCCTTCAAGATACACCTGAAACTGGCTCACCTCTACTTATGACACAAGACTAAGTCCTAAAAGTGCTATTGAAAGTGAAAATACTGCATTGTTGGATCCTGTAATATCTCCGGGTACACCTTAAATAGCATAAATTATGATTAAGCCACAGCCCTAACAATACTGTTCAGTCTCAACCTCCATACAGTTTTGTGCCAAGAGAATGGAGATTAGTTGCAGTCATTCCCCTGCATATATGAGGACTTTCCACAGTCACAGGCAATCGCATACCCATAAAACTGATCAACCTCATATAAAAAGCTATGGAAAGACATATCAGAGAACTGATCAGACAGGTCACAGGTAACCTCCAATTGCTGGACCTATCTCAGTTCAGATTTGCCAAGGGCAGGTCATGCTCACTCAGCTTGGTGGATTTTTTTGGAAAGGTCACAAAGGCAATAGAAGAAGGGAAAATGGTACACACCACATGCAAAGGCAAAGCCTTTGATAAAGTTTCCTATTCAGGCATAGTAGAAAAGCTAAATAAGCTGGGAATAAACCCCTGTGTCACCCACTGGGTTGCCAACTGGCTCAGGAATAGGATGCAGAATATTGAAATAAAGGAAGTTACCTCCACAAAAACCCCAGTCACCGGTGGAGTCCCCCAGGGTTCTGTACTGGGACCATACCTGTTTGGTATCTACTTTTCTGAAGTAAAAGTCAGTACCAAAGGGCTCTGGCTGACAAAGTGTGCAGATGACTGCAAGCTAGGAGTAGTCATTGAATCCTAAAATAATTTGGTCATCCTGCAGGAAAGTTTGGCCCAAATAAAGAACTGGTGCCAAAATCATGGACTGAAATTAAATGCAAAAAATAAATAAATAAATAAAAATAATAATTATTGTATGCTGTGGGAACTCATCTATCCAAAGGACTGCCACATTAAAAGCCTCTAAGAGTAGACCCAGTTGTCCAGGATTTGGGAACTTATCTGGGCAGTGGCCTAACTTTTGATCAACATGTGCCCATTGTTGTACAAAGGTCCTTCTATACTGCACAGATTCTACAAAAAGGAATTGTGACTAGATTTAGGAATGTCAGTGACCCCTTTACTCAGCACTAGTATGGTGATCATTGAACATAATGCACCCTTTGGCACATGTCTCTCTATACACATGCAACAACTGGAATGCTCAGAGAGACACCTTAATAAAAGGATACAAGGCCTAAACAGCTTGCCCTACATGGACTGACTCAAAGCCTTATCACTATACTCAGTATCCTAATGACTGCTAAGAGGTGACTTGTGTCTGGCATACAAGGCATCCTCTGACCTAGTACTGATTGATTTTCTGGCCATCAGCAAGTTAAATGTCATCACAATTACTTGGTCTAGGGATATAAACCTCTTCTGCAACATAAACAGAGTGATATGGAGGACAAGTGAATCACACAAAAGATACTGCTGTTTTTAAATAGACTGCGCCTCTACATAAAACAAAGTTTATTCCTTCCCATATTCAAGTGCAACATGGATCTATAAATGGGAAACAGAAAATATGCCTCAGGACTGCTCCTTGTACAAGAAATGGAAAGAAGCAGCTCCAAAATGCTTTATCCAGTTGCAATTGTCCTACTGGTATTATGTAACTAGCAGATAGTATACCTCTGCCATATGTTCAGAGGCATAAACTAAGTTGGTAACATGATGTTCCATGCTGTCTATGGCACACAGAGGCCATTAGATGTCATTCAAAAGTAAAACAGTTCATACAGAATACTTTTATAGATATGTAGTCCATTTAACAATAGTATGGATGATATATTATTGCAGTGTGTGAACTGAATATTGTACCAACCCCTACATTTGAAAATGCACTGCATTTTCCTCCAGAATAGGAGACTACTTTCTGCAGTTCCATACTGAGCTATGTTTAAAGATGACACACCATTAACTTAAATTCCTGACAAGTAATATGCTGGAAAATAGGGAATACTTACAATAACTCTCAGACTTTGCTACATGTAAAGGAAGATTTTAGATTACATAGAGTACCAGTAAGACACCCAGGCAGGAAGAGTGCTACTTGAAATCATGGCCATACTTCAGGGATCCTGCTAGAGAATAATTGATGCATCTTGTGGTTATGCCCATTTCGCATTTCACCAATTACTGTGCAACAGAGGGAAACTCAGCGAAGTAAATGTGGGCAGGGTGCCAGATGGTCTGTGCCAATACTGCTAAGGTTTAAATGTGGCAAAAAGATGTGAGAAACGGCAGGATATATGTGCAGTCTTTGCACACAGTGGAACACTCGGAATAAGACAGTCCCTTTGTACCTTCATTACTTCACATTTGTTAATATTAAAATGGAAGTTAGATGCAGTGAGTCACTGACCCCACTATGCATTCTCAGTGCATACTGCAGATGTTCAAGTGGGTGCATCGTGCATGACATTATTAAAGTATGGTTCTAGTAATGATGCATTGATTTAGTGATTCAGAAATATTAATGAGGCAGTCTCTCATCTGAATAATTATCACACACGTAGCTTCAGATCTATGTAATACAAACCCAGCCAGCTGCATATATGGTCATTGAACTGAGAAAGAAAATATGGGACACAGTTAGTGAATCTTGTTACACCTGTGTGAAATCAGCTTGTGAAGGAGGAGGAAGATGTCATTACTGCCTGTGTAAGGTAGGTTTGACCTTTTAAAAAAGTAATGTAACCATGCTATAGTACAGATCTCCATGGACCTTTATGGGACACAATCTGATGGGCACCATCTAGTTAAGTAACTTGCTTAGAGTCTGACATTTAAGCAATGGAGACTGAGGAAATCAAACCAACTTGTTAACAGCCTATTAATCCTCTGTGCCATCCACCAGGCCAGTCCCAACTGTCTCCCAAATGTGTTCCAAATGAAACTGTTGTGCCATTCACCAGGCCAGTCCCAACTGTCTCCCAAATGTGTTCCAAATTAAACTGTTGTGCCATCCACCAGGCCAGTCCCAACTGTCTCCCAAATGTGTTCCAAATGAATCTGTTGCGCCATCCACCAGGCCAGTCCCAACTGTCTCCCAAATGTGTTCCAAATGAAACTGTTGTGCTATCCACCACGCCAGTCCCAACTGTCTCCCAAATGTGTTCCAAATGAAATTGTGCCATCCCCCAGGCCAGTCCCAACTGTCTCCCAAATGTGTTCCAAATGAAATTGTTGTGCCATCCGCCAGGCCAGTCCCAACTGTCTCCCAGATGTGTTCCAAATGAAGCTGTTGTGCCATCTACCAGGCCAGTCCCAACTCTCTCCCAAATGTGTTCCAAATGAAACTGTTGTGTCATCCGCCAGGCCAGTCCCAAATGTCTCCCAAATGTGTTCCAAATGAAACTGTTGTGCCATCTGCCAGGCCAATCCCAACTGTCTCACAAATGTGTACCAAATGAAACTATTGTGGAATAATGGGTGATTTGGAAAAGTGTTGATACACTTTTTAATTGCTGCTGTATTACATATGGAAAGAAAAGGAGCTGGTAGAAATCTAAGAGGATTGGGAATGTCAGATATTGCTTTTAGGGAATCTCCAAGTCAGCATTTAAGTACCATTCTAATAATTATACACTTGGAAAGTGACATGTTGTACTGTTTAGAACAAGAGTTTACACATGTGTAAGGAGTGATGCCTGCTGTACTTACTGAACTGAACAGTTTCAGTGTCGTATTGGGAAGAGCGAATTTCACATCTGTGAGGTGTAGAGCAAGTCAGTAATACTGAGTTTTTCATGTTATATAGGAACATCGGGGCTGCAGGATTCTGAGGCAACCATACAAGATAAAGTTTATGTTTTTCAGTCGTAACACTATTTGAAATGTTTAATATTTCTGCATGGTGAATAAATAAAACTGATACCTGGTATTGTGTTTTGCTCTCTTCATAGATAACATACTATCTGGCTCCACAATTGTGAGTTCTGTAAAAAAAAAAAAAAAAAAAATTAAAACATCAATAAAAACATAAGCCCCAGAATCACATATCTCAACACAAATCTACATAAAGATAAAGAATAAAAAAAAGCAAGGTTAGGATTGTGACACAAACTGAATACACTTTATAGTAATAAATGCACTGATCAGAAAGCATAACAAGACTTCTAAGAAGGTTAAAAAAAGAAAAAAAAATAACCTCCTTATGAAACTGAAAGCATAAAACCCCAAAACAGGAAATGTAGCAGTCCAGGAATGTAGATGACATGACATGGATAATGTGAAGTAGTAACTGACCATTTACACAATATCAGAAAACAGAAATAACCCACCCTTACCTAGGCGTCAGATTGTCCGTGTATATATATATATATATATATATATATATATATATATTTATATATATATATATACATATATATATATATATATATATATATATATATATATATATATATATATATATATATATATATCTACACACACACACACACACACACACACACACACACACACACACACACACACACACACACACATGCAGTTGAAGTCCAACACTAGGCATTATTTGGCCTAAAAGTAAATTTGAAGACACAAGTCACAAAAGTCAAAAAAGCAAAACACTGCACAGATATTAGAATCGAAACTAGCCTCCATAACAAAGGGAATCCATAAAGTCTTTTTCAATTACATCAGGAACCTCTGTGGCAAAGCCCAGGTTTGTTCCGAATTAGTACTTAACAGTATCACTTACACTGATCCTGTTGACTTGGCCAACCTGCTAGCAGATAGGTTCAGCATAAACTTCACCCCCCTGCCCCCCTCAAAGGCCCATTCAACATCCTCGATACTTGCCCTGTACCTCACATCTCCGTACAAGTGTTACAGGCCCTATCCAAGGCAAAGAACACAGCTTCCTTGGGATCTGATAGTTCCCAGGCTGTATTATTCACCATCTCCAGCAAAACCTGGCTTCGACACTGAGCACCCTATTCAAACACAGCCTAAGTACTGGCTTCATTCCAGCAGAGTGGAGAACTGCATTGTCATCCCCTTGCACAAAGGTGGTGCCACTACTGACCCAGGAAACTATCATCCCATTAACTTGACAAGTCTGATCTGTAAAGCCATGGAGCATACTATTATGGATCCCATAAACAAGGACATAGGCAATCTCCAAGCACTTGACCCCACCCAGTTCAGATTCTTCCACGGCAGGTATAGCCTGTTGAACCTGGTTGACTTCTTTGACACTATCACCAAGACCCTGGATGAGGGAAAGTCAGTACATACAGCTTACCTTGACTTGGCCAAGGCCTTTGACACAATCCCCCATCCGGGCATCATCGAAAAGTTAACACAACTTGGCACAAATCCCTGTCTCATCAGGTGCGTGGCCAACTGGCTCACCGACAGGACCCTCAAAGTCAAAATAGGCACCTCCGCCACTGATACCATACCTGTCACTAGTGGAGTTACCAAGGGATCTGTCCTGGGACCCTACTATTTGGCATCTATTTCTCAGAGACCCAGGCAAAGACAAAAAGCCTGTGGCTGACCAAGTTTGTGGAAGACTGTAAGTTGGGTGCTGTCATTGACTCACCAAATGATGTTAAGATACTGCAAGATGTCTCACAGCAACTAATGACTGGTGTCAAAGACATGGTCTCAAGCTAAATGCTGAAAAATGTATCATCATACTATTTGGCACAAACACAACCCCTTTTGATTACCACATCAGTGGCAACCCCCTAAGCATACAACCTGTGGTGAGAGACCTGGGTGCTCAGGTTGATAACAACCTCACATTCGACCATCATGTAGCAGCAGTAGTCAGAAAAGCCTTTTACTTGGTTCATCTCATAAGTAAATGAATTGCATCCAGAAAAAAGGAGGTTATTACCTCTCTGTACTCCTCCCACATTAGACCAATATTTGAGTATAACACCCTGTTTGAGATGTACCTCTCCAAACATCTGCACAAACTAGAATTGTCACTGAAATACCTCACAAAGAGAATCCATGGCCTCCGACACCTGCCCTATGCAGACAGGTTCAAATCACTATCACTCTACTCAGTATTGTTCAGACTGCTCAGGGGTGATCTGTGTCTCTCCTACAAGGCAATCTCGGACCCTGCTCTACTAGAGATGCTCCATATCCATAAATCTAACACCTCACACACTACCCACTCAAAAGGCCTGAATCTAATATCCATCATCAACAAAACCTGCTGGAGAACCAGGTTTGTCTCCCAGAGGCTGCCTCGTCTCTGGAATAGACTACATGTCAAACAGAGCATATCTCTGACCTTCTTCAAGTGCAACCTTGATGAGTGGATGGGAAACCTCAAATTTGTCCCAGGGGTTCCAACTGTGTCCCTCACTAACAGTGGTGACAGGTGCTGACTGAGGTTTCTTTTTGGGGATAATCTCTTGGGTAAGCTTGGAAGGGCCCAAGGGTCATTAGCCTAGTAACATCCTCCTACTAATACATATTAAAACAGCAGTAATACCTATTTATATGGGTGTTCTGCAATAATCAAGCCCTAGCTGCTCAAATTCCAATACCTTGCAGCCAGTGACTTGAAAGAATATAACCTCATCTTACCAGTTGCTACCATTCGAACATAATGTGGGTTCAGAGACACAGCTGTCACACCATCTGCTCATGTTCTAGAAGACAGACGGATGCAACTTTTCTTTCTGGACCATGTAGGTTGGGAAGGGAAGTAGAGAGGATGCACTTAGGTTTTTTGGGGGGATGAGGAGTGTATCACTGACTTTAGGGTTCAGGAGGGGCATGGAGATTTTAGGACTGGGAAGTGATAGGGACTATAGGGTTAGAGAGGGAGAAAGGGATTTTAGGTTTTGTGAGTGGTTGTGGATAGAAGGTGGAAGGGGATTTAGATTTAGTGAGATGTAGTGACTTTGGGGTTAGAGAGGGAATGGGCTTTTAGGGTTAGTAGGTGATCATGCATGGGAAGGGGAAGGGAATTTTAGGCTTGGGACAAGGGACTTTAGGGTTCATTAATAGGTTGGAGTTTTTAGTGTTAGGATCAAGGATCTGGTAGGGACAGTGAATGTTATGAGGAATGAGCTACACAAAGTTAGAGCACTTGCAGAAATGAGTGAGTGGCAGTAAGAATATGTGTCCAGACCAAATAATTTCTCCAGCAAATGAAGTAGACCTCATTTAAGTAAATAAAGGTGACAAGCCTACCACTCCAAACAAGTTTTATTTTGCTTTTTCCAGGCATGAATTGTAAAGAAAGAAGGATACGTCAAGTAAATGCAAATAGACAAGGTTAAGTATAATTTTCTTCATGTCCTATCTCTTTCTTTCTTCTTAATTACTTTGCAGCAAGACCATTTCTTGGTGCATTCTCTTTGTCATTCTCTGGGCACCAACATAAACAAGAAAATGTACACGGTTAACTCTGTTTAGTAGCAGGGCTATGCTCTACATGTCATTTTGTAAGACTGAAGCCACATAATGTCATAGCAAAATCTGAAAATGTCTGCATAAAAGACTGAGGTACACCTGCTGATTAGCTCCAGACTGTGAAGAATTTACCATTGTTAGAATCTCCTTGTGTTCTGACTGAGTTTGCTTCTCAAACAATCTGGAAATATTGACCTGATAAGTGTATTTTTTTGCACTTTTTACCTGTTCAGAGTTCTGCACTGTCTTAATTTTTGCTTGGATGAATTATTTATATATTTCCTAACATTGTTGATAATCTAAGTGTCTCCATCTTGATTTCCTAATGTACTGCTTTCTGCACTTGTTTTTAGTGATTTTTCAATTAAATTGCATTTATCGAAACTGTATTTGTTTTAATATTGCTACATACTCAAGTGTGCTAGCTTGCACTGCATTTGAATTGTTTTAGTGCCTTTTTAGCTGCTTTTCTATAAAAAAAAAGTCTAAGCTTGTTTCCTGGTTTCTTGCCTTTCCTGTAACTAGTCTTGTCCAGATACAGATTTGCTGTATCCAGGACTGTTTGTAAGCTTCTCAGCCCCCTAGGCTTTTCTGTGTTGGAGGGAAGCTTTCTAGCTTATCAGTGGGAGTGGTAAGCACTAGGTTAGCCTATCTACCACAAAAGGAGTGGTTTCTGGCCCAAAACTTGTAGTTTGTTGACTGTTTGGTCAGTGTTTCCATCTCTTTCAACTTTCTGGTTTAAAAGCCCATGTTTGCACTTGTTTCTTGCCTTTCCTGTAACTAGTCTAGTCCAGCAACAGATTTGCTATATGCAGGACTGTTTGTAAGCTTCTGAGCCCCCCAAGCCTCTCTGTGTTGGAGACAAGCCTTCTAGCTTATCAGTGGGAGTAGTAAGCACTAGGTATCCTATCTACCACAAAAGGAGTGGTTTCTGGTCCAGAAATTGTAGTTTATTTGTGCAGTTTTTCCATCCCTTTCAACTTTCTGGTTTAAAAGCCCATGTTTGCGCTGGTTTGCTCTTGTTTAAGTTCCGTGAAGTGACACCGAGCTGAGGTAAACTATTACTGGTGCCAGAAAGACTGCTTTTCAGTTTTTCCTTTAGATCTTGCTAGTTCTTTCTCTCTTGCACTTCAAATAGCCTAATCGATTTGCACTTAAACAAGTTTTTGTAGCTATTATTGTAGCACACCTAAGTGCCATCAGCACTAGTCATTCTTCACAGAAATAGGTCCAGTACTTAGTAGTTATGACCACCCCTCTTGGCATGATTAAATGGCAGGTCCCTGTGCTTTCTCCTATAAACCTGGTGTACTTGGGTATTCTGAGGCAGTATAGCAACTGCCTCATGTACACAGACAACCCTCTCCTCTTACGGTCTTACCTCCCAACACTCGGACTTGTGAGAGATGCAATTATATCACCAAATTGGAAGCTTTGCACTCTCCAGCCAAGACCAGACTAGCTGGTCAAGAGGAGAAGGCCAACACCTGCACCACACCACATGGAACACATAGCCCCCCAGAGCACCCACTATCACAGCTGTCACATAAAAACACAAACTACACACCCACCTTCACGAAGGCTCTCAATAGAAATTTACCCAAATAGCAGAGATCTCCAAGACAGAAACGCACTCGACCACCACAATATAGCACAAACCACAGGGCACATAGCTCACCTCCACAGTATGCCCCCTCAACCTACGCCCCTAAGCCTAAACAACTTGCCCAATACACTAATCATAGGTGACTCAATAGTGAGGCACACAGACATCCCACTCAGTAGGTTGAAAAAGGAGAAGGTAACAGTCAGCTGTCTATCACGTGCCAGAATCTGGCACATAACACACACACTCAGGTCACTCCACAACAAATACAAGTATGATTCTGTCATTGTCCATGTGGGTGTGAATGACCTGAGATGCACCTCCCTGGACTACATGAAAACAGGCATGGTGGAGCTCCCGGATTATGTGGCCCAGGCAGGTATGACACTAGCCCTGAGCAGTATCCTACCATCACCCAGAATGCTACCACAGTACAAACAAAACATGATTGATTTCTACAATTGACTAAGTTTCTGGTGTTATTCTAAGGAGATCCAGTATCTGCCTGCTTGGGATGACATGACTTGACCCCATTAGCCTGATGAGTCTGATATGTAAAGCTATGGAGAGCATCATCATTGACCTGATTAACAAAGATATAGGAAATCTCCAAACTCAAGATCTCATGCAATTTGGCTTTGTGAAAGGGAGTTCATGCCTGCTCAACCTGGTTGACTTCTTTGAGTCAGTCACCAGGGCTGTGGATGAAGTTAAAGCAGTGCATACAGCCTACCTCAATCTGGTCAAGGCCTTTGATACCATTCCTCACTCAGGAATTATTGATAAATTCACCAAACTAGGCATCAACTCCTATATCACTAGGTGGGTTGCAAATTAGCTCACAGATAGAACACACAGTGGGAAAGTAGCAGACTCTAAGTCAGACTGCAGACCAGTCACGAGTGGAGTTCCACAGAGATCGGTCATGGATCTTCTCCTGTTCAGCATCTTCTTCTCAGAAGTCTAGGCCAACATAAAGGGACTCTGGCTGACCAGTTTTGCAGATGACTGCAAACTGGGAGCCATTATTAACTCCCAAGTGATGCAGACATCCTACAGAAATGTCTCGAGGCAAATGACTGGTTTCGAAACCATGGCCTTAAGCTTAATACCAAAAAACGCATTGTCATCCCCTTTGGTAAAAACTCAGTTCCCACTAATTACCACATTGATGAGACCCCACTGAACACTGAAGATGTTACAAAAGATCTGGGGATGCAGGTTGATGGCTACCTCTCCTTTGACCACCACATTGCCACTGTGGACAGAAAGTCCTTCTATGTGGCACATCTCATTACCAAAGGTTTTGCATCCATTAAGAAAGAGGTCATTGTCTCTCTCTACTCTTCCCTCATTAGACCAATCATTGAGTATAATGCCCCATTTGGCATGTACCTCACTAGACACCTGCAACAGCTTGAGAGGCTACAGAATACCTCATGAAGAGGATCCTAGGCGTTAAACACATGTCCTACATGGGCAGTCTCAAAAGACTCTGGCTATTCTCTGTCTCATATCGCCTACTTAGAGGTGATCTCTGCTTGACTTACAATGTCTAACCTAGATCTGTTAGAAATGCTACATCTAAAGAAATCCCAATCCCTCCCCACTACATGTTCCAGAGACCTCAACCTCATTACCACAATCAACAAAACATGCTGGAGGGACAGGTTCCTCACCCAGAGACTGCCCATGCTCTGGAATAGACTTCCCATGCATGTCAAACAGAGCACCTCGCTGTCCCTCTTCAAGGGAAATCTTGATGAGTGGATGGGTATTAGAAAGTTTACCCCAGGGATCACTCCATTGGATCTACTTGATAGCGAGACTGGGAACTAATGTCAGGCGGCACAATGCCAGGGCACTTCTATGTGCTAGGCTTGTAAAGGATCCAGGGCCATTAGCCTAGTACGCACCTATGAACCTATATATAATTTCTTGCAGCAATTTTCCTATTTCTCATAAATCCCCTGTAACTTGACTAGCTCATGCTAAAAATGAATGATTTTATGAGCAAAACTCCAAAAATGCTTGCTTTCTCAGAAAATTAGTACTACGTGAAGGACTGTTGATAAAGTATTGTATAGTCCTGACACCTCTTTACAGCTGGAACTGTAAAATAGCACAACACAGTTTGACAGAAAGGTCCTGAAAATGATTACCTTAAAAATTTCATACTCTGATAAAAACATATAATCCTGCATAGCAATCCATTCATTGAAATGGCAGAGGAACAATTTTAAATTAAAATATACTGCACAATGTATACTTAGCATACATAACTGCTAAATGCAAAATTCAAACTGCAGAAACATATGGATGCCCATTTTATATGTACAATAAAGCACTTGAGGGTTTGCATTGTGCCAAGGATTCAAGTTTGTACCTTACAACATTCCTGTGCATGCAGTAATACCAGCACATGTGTACCCCCTTGACCCTTATTCCTTGCATACAATTATTAAAAAAGATATCTGCTTCATATCTATAGGGTAATTGGTTCAGTCTTGACATCTGTTAATTGTCTGAGCAGAACTTGTAGGTTTTCACTGTGTCTGTATGGATTTTTTCTTCCTACTCAAATTTCTGCCAGCCACCTAAAAACATGTTGATTGATTGGCCACTCTAAAACTTGTCAAAATGTATTGCTTTGACCTCTATACTTGTGGTTGGAGTTATGGCTGAGACATTTCTATAAAAAAAGTTACTGTCCCACTAACAAAATATTAAATATGGAGAATGAAAAAAAAAAGTGTCCTTAAATTCTGTTGTATTTTTCAGCATTTTGTAACGAACTGTCCTCATTACATCAGCGTTTCAAACTACTAAGGTGTTCTACCTCAGTGTTCAAGTATGGAAAATGTTATGTTTACAAAAATCTTAAGTTATTAAATTTTATCAACGTCAAAAGCTTTCTAATGCAAGCCATTAGACTTTGCTTATGTTTGTCATTTTACAATGACTGTATGTTAACCTAATCACCCCTGGTATAGAAGCTTGGTGGCACATAACTAGAAGAAGCTGTTTGTAGATTAGTTTAGGGGATGAACACAATCAGCAAATTCAACAGATGGTGGCAATGAAGACTCTGCTAACAGTTTCATGTCAAAACTGGTGTAAAGGTCTGTAGTTATAAAACTAACCTATATTTGCAGCATGGCTGTTGTATTATTTCTTTGTCATAGTTTCAACATAACATTTCATGGCTCTGTTTCAAAGAAGGGAAATGAAAACTTTTTTTAGCCCAGGGCAAAATGTTGCTTCATATATCATCTGTCAGTTCTTTAAGCTCTTCATTTAGGATGTGGGAAAGCTTTCTGTTTCAGGTCAAGAAGTTAGACAACATTTTTGTAATGTCCTGTTGAGCTAAAGTGCTGTGAATTTGTGGTGCACCGCTGCAATGTGTCAATTATGCATCTACTGTGAGTTTATAAAATTGAACATTACCTAACGAGATGCCTCATTTTACAAGTTTCTACCAGAACACAAAAGCAGAATTCCTAAGTCTAGCCCTCAGGAAGCAATACTAGCATTTTTCCACAGACCTCAATAGCATTGCACAAACTGAAAATTTCTTCAACAGTGAAAAGCAAGTATGCAGAGAAAAACAAATATTTGAGAAACCAAGTCAATGATTAATTTCATAAAATAAATGCATGCTCAACTATATTTTATATCTGAGACAATTTTAATAATGAAAGTGTAAGTTGTAAATAATGACCTCTGTATTCATATATCGGGCAGGATTCATGAAGGCTTGCACGGAGTGTAAGAGACATGCAACACTCCATGCAAGCCTCGCGATCCAGGAACAGCCCTAAACTCCGTGTAAGAGACCAGCTAAAACGTCTCTTACACGGACTGGGCGTGGACATGCTAAATACCTCACTTGCATCCGAAAGGTATGCAAATGAGGTATATTAGCGATCCACAAAGCAGAAACCAGTCCGTGTAGGAGACGTTTTAGCTGCAGAAATGTACTCAGTTGACAACTGAGTACATTTCTGCAAAATCCACAACGGAGCGATGTCAGCTCCAAAAAAAGGTTGCATATGATTCAGGCAGCATGCCAATGGCCAAATATGTGGCCATTGGCAAGATAACCTGATGCAAAAATATTAAGGTTTCATGCAATACATGGAATGACAATGCAGGGACCAGCAGACTAAAACCAACACGACCACCGTGTAGTGGTTGCTAAGGGGGGAAGCTGAGTCTAAGACATGTAACTAAGCATTAGTAGGCAATCTCATGTAAATGAGGGTTCGGATACTGAATCTCACAGTCACATACCAAATGAGCACAGTCTGAGTAGTGTAAGAGATACAAAAGGGGGAGGAATAGAGTAGGAGATAGGTGACATCACAGGGGGGAATGGTAGAAAGAAATGCAGTTCATTGGAGGCCAGTGTAACATGACAGATGACAGGCACAGATCATGGAAAGAGGTGTGCCACTAGATAAGTCATGGCAAGTCAAGAAATGGAAGGTGTACACTGTTACCTACACCAAAGTTTCTTGCTGGCCATGCATGCGCACGTGTGCACACCATGAAGCGCGAGTACGACAGTGTGCATGCGTGTAAGGCAGTGTGAGCATGTGGGAGCATGTTGGGAGATGTTTAACACTGTTTGCACGGGTGTGCGTGCGTGTAAAGCAGGCTGAGTATGTTGGAGGCTGTTGGCAGACGTGCAACAGTGTTTGCGCGGGTGTACGCGCGTTTAAATCCGAATAAGTAGATTCTGAACAGTGTAAGCACGTGTGCATGCGTGTAAGCCACTGTGAGCGTGTTTCAGATAGTATGCAAGTTGCTCCCCCCTGAGGAAACAGAGAGGAAAAAGGAAGCAACAGAATTAATAGGAAGCTAGCAGGGATAACTGCTGAAGCTAGCAGGTGAAAACAATTAGAAGCAGGCAATTACACAGGCAGAATAGTAGCCCAGCCCAGCACTTAAAACTCTGCAAACAGTAGTGCAGGATGTTTCCATTAAGAGACACTGCAAGACAGGAGTAAGCTAATAGAAGTGAAAACTGAAAAAGCTTCACTCAGAGCAGAAATCTTAGGGGCTGCCATAGCTGTCATAATGAGACATAGGCAACTTGCTGAGGGTGGTGACAATGCAGATGGTGCCAGACAACCCACAGTGAGGAGACGGAGAAGAGTGTACAGGCCCAGGGTCACCTACTACGGGTTATATGAGCTGGAGATAGTAGAGCGCTATAGAGTGGACAGAGAGCTCCTGCAGCAAATTATTGAGCTGTGCAGGCCACGCCTCACACACAGAACCAACAGAGGGGAACCCATCCCAGTGGAAACCAAGGTATGTGTTGGCCTAAGAATACTAGCAACAGGTACCTTCCAGGGACCAACTGGCGATATGATGGGGATATCACAGGCATCAGCCTCCAGGGTACTACACCAGTTCCTGGATGCCATGTCAGCACATGTTGGTGATCATGTATATTTCCCCAATGCCCGTGAGGTATTGGCCAGCAATATGCATCTCTTCCAGCAAATAGCGGAATACCCTGAGGTACTGGGTGCAATAGACTGCACGCACATATGCATCAAAGCAACAGCTGGTGAGCGGGGTAGGGCCTACATTAACCGCAGGGGCTTCCCCTCCATCAACTGCCAGGTCATGTGTGATGCCCAGGGCATAATAATGAATGTGTGTGCTGGCTGCCCTGGGAGTTATCACGATTCCCACATCTGGCATTTGACGCAGCTGTACCAGACATTTGCCAATGGGGACATCCCACACGGACACCTAGTGGGGGATGCAAGTTATGCACTGGAGCCATGGCTGATGACACCCATCAGAAACGCACACACACTTGAACAGGAACGCCATAATGAGGCACACGCACAAACACGTAATGTGATAGAGCGTGTGTTTGGGCTGCTCAAGTCACGGTTCCGGTGTCTGGACACATCTGGTAGAGCCTTGCAGTACACACCAACTACATGTACCCAAATTGTCATGGTATGTGCTATGCTACATAATATGATCTTGTGAAAACAGCTGCAGCAGGACCAGCATATGGCCAGGCCAAACAGCCCCCCACCATTGCCAAGGCCATCACAGGCAGAGCGTGACTCGGAGGAGGAACAACCTGAGCCTGCCCCAGTAGGCAGAAGGAGGCGTGCCCAGTATGCCCTGGCCTTGGCAAAGAGGCAACGCATAGCACATACACTGGCTCAGTAGGAACCCTGGGAATGATACCCCTCTCTGACTCATTCATATAGTAACAGGGATGCCTAACATGACACAACCTGCTCTCAAACATGTACAGGGAGTGTAGTATGTGCATCCGACAGAGGCAGCCCTGCAGCACCACCTGAGGAATGATTGCCATGTGTTAAGCAATGTAACACCATCTAGTATATGCAAGCATGGAGACCCTGCCTAACATCTCACCCTCACCAAGCATGATGCCACACTATGAATACAAGAAGATCAAGTACAATAATTGGCTGAAGTAATGCAGTCAGTCAAAGGGGAGCCAATGTGTTACAGGCTGGGAAGATATGCGGAGTTTGACATGATGCACCACCTGCTAGGGGTGGCATGCACCTATCATGCCATGCCCCATGGATACTGGCAAAGGCTGTCAGTACCCACAGCATGCCCTGAATAGGTAAGTCTCAAAACACAAACCCAACCTCATAGGTTCTACAAGGGATAGGAACCTAGATGTAATACTACCCCATGACAGATGTATAAACAGCAAGATGTGTGCAGTGTAAACGCACACAGTAAGGAGAATGTAGATACCAGTCCTGTAATAGAGAACTGGGCAAGGCTCACATCAGCACCCTAACACTACCAGGTCACACCTCATACTGTGCTGTACAGCTGCAAAACATGGAACAAGCTACAAAAGGAGGGTGACTAGCAAGAAATGGCAAGGATAACCACACCCCCATGTTGGTACCACAACAAGAAGCAGCATGGAATATCCATGGTCAAATACCAATGGCTAAAACTGCCTCGCAGTATATAGCCTGCTGCAGATCACTGTCCTAATACCAGGAACAGCACCTGGCCTATGTTGGAATACATGAATATATCAAGCCCCCCAAACCACATTATATTGCTCGACTGAAAATACCCAGACATACACCGGTAGCATTGTACTAGCACCAACACAGTAGGAGAAAATTACCCAGATTCCATAAACCAAAATGCCCAGGAACAATGTACTACTCCCACAAGAGGGGTAAGCATACTGGATGTGATAATCAGCAACATGTGTACTGGATGGCAAGATGAGAAGTGTACCCCTCACTGGTAAGACCAGACCATAGAGTAATCACACTGGATATACATACCCTGACCCCAGTCCCTGGCCAGAATACCACAGTGAAAAACATGTGTAAAGTATAGGATGCAGCCCTCAAAACCGATGTTGATTCCACAAAAGGCCCTGTACAAGTGCAGAATATGGGACACACCACAGAACATGTTATACAGGCATTCCATGAACACAGCCAGGAATGCTTGGAGTATGCAATCACAAATAACAACAAAACACAATGCCATACATGCAGGCATCTGGCATGCTGGCCTCCAGCCATTACCAAACCATGCAAGAGAATGAGGAAGATACCACATGATAGAGCAAACATAAAAAGGGAAGTAATCACTGACCAGTAGTATGGCAACAACATACGTCCACACATACAATCCACTAAATCCAGCCACTACAAGTATAATCTATGAATCCAGAGGCAATGTGACGCCAGTACCAAGTACACAGACAACCACAACACCCCCCAATAAATACAAACATATGTGATAGATGCATCCATGTATCCAAACCAGAGGTTGAGCTCCAACAACTCAGTACTGTCAACACTAGTCAGGAGGAGAAGGTAACCACATACACCACAAATCCAGTCCCACACAGACCTACCACAACTGTAAACCAAACACATAAACACAGACAAATATTCCCGTAGGCCTTAATTACAAACACACCACACCAACAGGCACCTCCAAAGTAGATCACAAGCATCCACAACCTTCAAACATAGCACATGCAACGAATAGTATGGAAAGCTGGTGTGCCAAACAGTCACAGGCCCAAAGGAGAAACAACTTGCCTGATACAGTCGTAATAGGTGTCTGTATAGGCAGACACACAGTGTCCCACTCACCAGACTGAACAAGGGAAAGGGTAGAGTAAGCTGCTTGTAGGGAGCCACAAAATGCCACTTAACACAAGTATGCAGGTCACCCCAAATAAGCAGAAATATGATGCACTCAATGTCCATGCTGGTGTGAATTACCTGAGATGTACCTCCCTGGTCAACATCAAATGAGACATGGATGGTCCCTCCGAGTATGTACCCCAGGGCGGGATGACACTGGCTGTGTGCAGCATCCAACCCTCACCAAGAATGATGCCACAGTACAAACACAGAATGCTCATGTTTAACAGCTGGCCCAGTTACAGCTGTCAGTCCAAGAGGGTGTAATGTGTGTCTGCTTGAGATGTCAAGCATGACAAGCCATGCTGCTGTTACAGGGATGGCTGTCAGCTGTTACCCGTGTGCATCTGGATACTGGATAAGGCCTTTGCCGCCTCCATAGAGCCATACGTAGGCAAGGCCAAAAAGACTACCCACCACCCTAGAAAACATAAGTGGTAGGAAACATAAGGGTAATGCTGACCAATGCCAGATGTGTAAACTGCAATATGCATGCCCCTGAGGCACTTCCCATTATGGAGAACATTGATGCCTGTCCAGTGACAGAAGCCTGCTGCAGGCCTTGTGATAGCACACCAGCACTACTAGGTTATACCACATATCATGTGTTATGGCCCCAACACCTGCACCAAGACATCAAAGGAGGGGGAGTATCCATATGCAGCACAGACACCCATATAGCCAGGTAACTGACAATGCACAAAGCAGCAGACACCACCCATGTGCACATAACTGTAGTCAAAACTGCTGTACAGTCTGTAGCATGCGACAGACCACACTCTCACACACAAGAACCCCACCCAGACATCCGAAGACACTGGACAGTATGGATGTCCCACCAAATACCAGACAAGGTACACAAAGTACTACATAGGTGTCAAACCATTATGTATGCAAGGAGTCATCAGGGACCTAGGGACACAGGTTGACATTAATCTGTCATGTGACAGCCACAATGCCAATGTGGCTATGAAGACTGTTGATACTGGACACCGTATCATGAAAGGATTCACATCAACATCAACAGAGGTCACTGTGCCGCTGTACTGTTCCCTTATCAGACCCATAATCTAGTACAATGACTCATATGGGATGTACCATACGTGACACCTGCAGCAGTTCGGAAGACCTCATAGTTACCCCACCAAGAGGATAAAGGGTGTGAAATATATGTCATGTGCTGCCTGGCTGTAGACACCCCAGCTGACTGCATTCACGCACTGCCTACACAGAGGCATTGTATGTCTGTTGTACCAGGCCATGTCCAACACAGGAGTAATGGACATGCTACACCACAGGAATTCAAAGCCATTGGAGCTGTGAGAGTCACAGATGTCAACCTCAACACATAATGAAATAAGATGTGCTGGAGGGACAGATACATAACCCATAGGCTCCCCACACCCAGAAACAGGATCCCAATTCATGGTAGGCAGAGCCCCTCACTGACACCCCTCAACATTAATATTGCCAAGTGGATGGATGACCGTACATGTATACTGGGGGTTCCCACTGTGTCACGACCAGACAGAGGCACAGTGAAGAACCTCATAAATGGCCATAATTGAACATAGCAAGGGGTGGCGAAAGACACACACACTCTAGCTATTTTTACTAATGGCCTAGGGTGTCTAGCCTACTATGAACCCATGAACCTATGAAGATACAACACGTACAGGACACTAAGGATAATCACAAGGCTTACCCAACTGATGGTAGGAATCATGTTGGGCATCCACAGATATGCTCCGAATCACACAGATATTACAAACAACATACCAAACACACACACATATTGCTAACATACAACCTGTCAGGTGCAGTGCAAACACCCCCCCCCCCCCCGAGTGCAAAATACCTATCCCAGCAGGTGGTCCCCTGACATTGCAGATGCTGAGGTAACAGCCATCATCTGCAAAGCAGAACACACAGCAGCAAAGGTATGTGATGGTGTCCTGTGCTGAGGCCAACATGGACCCCAAGAGTAATGGAATGCAAAATCACACTACTAGCCAATGTCAGCCTTACCACAGGATATGTACCCAAAGAGCAGTGTACAACAACAGTGGTCCATCACAACAAAGGTGTTGCCTGAATGGATACTCCAAACTGCCACCCCAGGATCCTGACAAGCTTGTTCTGCACAGCTATGGAAAGGATCAGTATGTACCACAGACAGAAGGCTAATGTGGACCTACTGATACTGGACCCTACACACTGTGGCTGTTATAACTGCAGAACCGGCCCCTAAACATGTCTGTCCCATTTGAAGCAGTCATTAAGGTCATTGATGAGGGGTATGTGGTCCACACAGCGTAGCTGGACCGTGCACATGCTTCTAGAAAATACCGTACGTGTTCAGTATGGATATGTTCACCAGCTTAAATATACACCCCTATGTCAGTAGAGGGGTTGCAAAGCAGACCAAGGACAGAACTGACATGGTCAGACATGCCACATCCATGTCAGACTACAAAGCGGATATGAGTGGCATCCCACAAGGCCTGGTCTTGGCCCCCCCCACCCCCGTTCTGTATACATGTCCCATAGGTATAGGTCAACATGGAAGGACTGTGACTGAGCATGTATGCAGAGGAGTACAAACAGCCCACCATATCCGACCCCCAGCTGACACAAGCAACCCACAAAAGGGCCACCTACAAACAGACAACTGTAGCCATAGCCATGTCAGCAAGCTAATCGCAGAACTGTGTATAGACAACCACCGTGGATATACAGTAAGTGCCCACAAATTACCACACAGGTGTTAACCCATGAGGCACCTAACATGTAATGTGAGACCTGGGTACAAAAGGTGATAAATATCCTGCACTGGACAAACATGTGTCTGTAGTGTTCGCAGAAACATGTACCATATACCCACCCAAACATGAAGGCTGGCAGATGTAGATAAGGGGAACTCACTCTGGCTCTGCAGCCATCCTCCATCAGCATCACAACTGACTACAATAGCCCCTGTGGGATATACCGCAGCAGACACCTCCAACAACTGTAAAGTCCACAACAGTACCCCACCAGGGGTAGCAAAGAGCATGAACAGATGCCATGTGTTGCCTGAGTAAACAAACTGCAGCCCCACACACCACCATCCTTCCCAGCTACAGGAAAGCTGTGCCTGATGTATGAAGCCATGTCCAACCTGGAATGAATGAACATGTTGCACCTTGTACAATCTGAATGGCAGTGAGCTATGCACATGAGAGACCTGAACCCCAGCACTGACATACATAGGACAAGCTGTACAGAATGATCCATAACACAGAAGGCACCCCCACACTTCAGTAAACTCCTGGTACAGGTCAGCCAGAGTGCCACATATCGACACCCCTGAAGAGGCATCCTGATGAGTGTATGGGAGATGGTAGGCTACCCTGGGTATCACTGTTATGTCAGAGGTAGACAGAGGCACAGTATACCAACCATGACATATGTAATGGCAAACTCCAGTTACAATATGTGTCAAAGGACAAACACACCCTGTGACTACCATCAGAAATGGCCTATGGAACATCGCTAGTGTTTGCCAATGTCCACCCATGTTGTGGAATACACTAGCAATGTTGGACGAGCCTGGTGTAGGTAGTCCATATCTGAACATATTGCAACATGGTCATATGTGCACAACTGGCCCCTACACAGTCTGTTGTGCTCACTATGAAGATGTCAAGCAGTGATAGGACTAAAGCCCAGGATACTGTCCACTACAGTGAAAGTACCGAACCAGTACACTATACGGTACTACAGTGTTAGGTCATTATGAAAGTATGTTGAGAACTGTCTGCAAAGTATCCCATGCAATTCCTGCAGGCACAGTATAATCCCTGTTGTGGCAGACACGAAGCAGTTGGCCAGTTAGTACACAACATGACACCCAGCACACAATCATAAATGTGCAATAATGTCGAAGGTCACACACACCCAAATATGTGTTGGACTTCAGAGTGCAACATATGGAAAGCTCACACTGGGCATGCTCGCACACTTTGATAAATGAGGCATATGTCAGACAACATGCCATGGAAAGGCTGAACTGGGCATGCTCACACACTTAGGCCATATCTCCGTGTAGCAGTTGGCCACACATATCTGGTATTTGTACGTGTCAGTCCAGGAACCAACCACAACACAGCAATCAGCCCAGTGCACACAGTAAATGACCACAGAGACATAAGTGATATAGTGGATCGCCGTCATATGCAAACATCTGCCACAGATACACAAGTTGGTCATAGGAACAGGGAATGCTATGGCAATAAAGACCTGCAAACAGTAGAACAGCACAACAAATATTGTGCATCCGACAATTGAACATATGGGTGTAGAGGTCAATACTAGGCTTCTTGCCCCAGGGAATGACAGCTCAGCCAGAGTGTGCTTGGCATCTGCATCCCCAGGATAGTAGGCTACCGTGCCACTGTAAAGTAGGTCACAGAAGGCAACATGTGAGGCTAGTGAGCTGTGCCTCTGTCAAGCAGGGCACCGTGGAGGTCTCAGGGATTGAATGTGCTAAGCCACAGCCATGTTGTCGGTGTGTGCTGTGAGAGGGTTGCTGAGGATCTCTGACAGTAGGTGTCCATCAATAACAGACTGAGGGGAGCCCTATCTGCATTCTCTGGACGATTCCACTGTCAACACTGTGTTGTAATGAGTATGTGTGAATGAAGTGCCGTGCTGGAACTGTCCACAGATGTCCTCCCTCTGTGGGCTACAGCTCTGCAATGTATTAGGTCACTCTGTCTGTTGAACAGGCATATATGGCGGTGTACAGCTGACAGGTGTCTTGTTGTGGAGCAGTCATGGGTATATGTGGGATAGCATGACCAATGCAAACTGTACACATGCTCATAGGATGCAAGTGTCAAGGATTATGCTGAGTGGCCAGTATAGTCCTCCAGCATGGGTCCTCTGAAGTCATCCACCCCAGTCTACACAAGTGTAGAGTCTGCTTGTGCTAAACACAGTTTGTGTGCAGTGACAACCTTGCCTGGGGTGGAGATGAGATATGGATGTCCAGGGAAAGGTGGTCATGGTCAGATATCAACAATGGTGGTCTACCTCTGGTGTGGAACAGTGAGTACCCACGTTGCAGATGGACAGGTGCAATATGTATTCACCCATGTGGCTGTGGTGTGTGGTTCTGCCATAGCACATGGACCCACAAATTGTAGTGGCTGTAGGGTAAAGTGGTAGAGGCCTGAGTAGTTCTCACACACAATATGCCTGTACCTGATGTTAACAACTGGAATGGTGTATGTGAATACCTGCATATCCTGGCACTGTTCCCAGGAAGCTAAGTGTGTGTCCTGGATGTGGGTGTGGTGTTCTGGACTGGTTGTGTTGTGTGTTACAGGTCCTGTGGTCCCAAAGCATGGTATAGAACATAACCTGCCAGTGCGATGTGCATATCTGACCCTGACGTAGGTGGCTGCAAATGCATATATATGCTATCCCCCACCTGACAGGTAGTACTACATCTACATACCTCTGTGGAAATAAAGATGTCAGCACCCTAGAAATACTACAGGTGCAGAACAGATGCCCAGTAATTCGGATAGTGCACTCTGCTAATGCGTCTCCCTCAAGTGTCATAATATAGTTAGGTAGGGGTTCGAATCCTGCAAATGCTCAGTGTGTGTGTGGGTGAGGGGGGTTTGTGTGTGTGAAAGGCTGTGAGAGGAAATGTCCTTTTGGCAACTGGGAGAACGCACTACAAGATGCACACTCCCTTTTCTAAACACAGATGATGTCAGCACCCTATAAGTACAGCAGGAGAAAGAAAGCCTCCCAGTAATGCGAATAGCGCTCTGCTAATGCGTCCGTCTCGAGTGTCATAACATAGTTAGGTAGTGGTTTGAATCCTGCAAATGGCAAGTGTGTGTGTTTGGATGAAGGGGGTTACTGTGTGTGTGCAAATATGTGTGAGGGAAATGTCCCTTTTGGCAACTGGGAGAACACACTACAGGATGCACACTCCCCTTTCTAAACACAGATGATGTCAGCACCCTATAAGTACAGCAGGAGAAGGGAAGCCTCCCAGTAATGCGAATAGCGCACTCTGCTAATGCGTCCGTCTCGAGTGTCATAACATAGTTAGGTAGTGGTTTGAATCCTGCAAATGGCAAGTGTGTGTGTTTGGATGAGGGGGATTACTGTGTGTGTGCAAATATGTATGAGAGAAATGTCCCTTTTGGCAACTGGGAGAACACACTACAGGATGCACACTCCCCTTTCTAAACACAGATGATGTCAGCACCCTATAAGTACAGCAGGAGAAGGGAAGCCTCCCAGTAATGCGAATAGCGCGCTCTGCTAATGTGTCCATCTCGAGTGTCATAACATAGTTAGGTAGTGGTTTGAATCCTGCAAATGGCAAGTGTGTGTGTTTGGATGAGGGGGGTTGCTGTGTGTGTGCAAATTTGTGTGAGGGAAATCCCCCTTTTGGCAACTGGGAGAACACACTACAGGATGCACACTCCCCTTTCTAAACACAGATGATGTCAGCACCCTATAAGTACAGCAGGAGAAAGGAAGCCTCCCAGTAATGTGAATAGCGCACTCTGCTAATGCGTTTCTCCTGAGTATCGTAATGTAGTTAGGTAGGAGTTTGAAACCTGTAAATGGCATGTGTGTGTGTTTGGATGTGGGGAGTTCGTGTGTGTGCATTTCCGTATGAAAAACATGTTAGTTTTGGCAATCAGGAGATCACACTACCTGATGCACATTACCCTTTCAAAATACTGATGTTGTCAGCACCCTATAAGTATAGCCAGAGAAGAGGAACTATCTAGTAAACCGAATAGTGCGCTTTGCTAATGCGTCTCTCTCACGTGTCATGACTTAGTTAGGTAGGGGAATGAATCCTGCAAATGGCAAGTGTGCATGTGTGTGGGGGTAGTAGGGTGTGTGTAAATGCAAGTGTGAGCACACAGATCCATTTGGCAAATACTACAATACACCAGATGCTGCATACTCCCCCAGTAAACACAGGGGATGTCACCACACTATCAGCACAGCCAAACAGGGCTAGTTGGCTAGTAATGCCAATAGTGTGCTCTGCTACTGTGTCTATTACCATTGTCAGAGTACAGATAGGTATGTTTTGGTAACCCACAACTGTCACGTGTGGTTGTGTCACACAGTATGACCTTGTGTGGGTGTTTGTACATAACAATGCATGCCATTGCCTAAACCAGCAATGGCATTGCACACATGATGTATGTGTGTGACACATACACATAAATACCTGTGACCTGCAGTAGTTACCATGTCTGACACATGCTTCGTGTGGATAAATGGTATTTGCAATGTATACCAATATGACTGTGTCTTACTGTGCAGGGTCCACACGTGGTATGTCCCTATACAGTGTGGGTGTCTATGGTGAAAGACCTACAGCAGGGGATACACATCTGGTCTGGGCCATATAGTGTACATGTAGTCGATGTACAGGTGCTGCATGTTCCCACCTGTTGTGGTAGTGGTAACATGTCATTCCACTGCAATTCAGTGACCACATGCTGTGAACTCTTCAACTAGTGTGTTGTAGCTACAGTAATGCTCACACACAATGTTTGGCTGGATGCAGTACGGCCTTATAAACACAGTTCTTGAGACTGTCATATTGCCAGTGTTGTTATGGAGGATAGGTGGTCTTCCTGTGTATGTGAGGGTTGTGTGTGCCAGGCTATGAACCAGATGGCAGTCCGACACACTGTCAGCTGCACATGAGTAGGCCCTGATGGTTTGTGCTGTGCCAACAACCTGGAGGTGTGTGTATCTGTGTTACCTTGGGATACCACCCCTATCCATGTGTGTTACATGTGTAGGGGACGACAGGCATGGTATGGGGCATAACCTGTCAGTGATGGGTAACACCTGTGAGCCATGAATCATGAATCTGGTACTGCACAGACATTGCAGTTCACCGTGCTGAGGGCAGTGTCTGGTGCATGCATCTTCCGGTGTACACTGCTGTTGTTGTGTAGCAGCACTGTTAGTGTCCTAACCTGTGTGATACCCACGGAGGTCGCTATGTAAACCATGTCCTGCAGCATAAGGCAGTATGTGTGTACCAAGGAGCTTTGCCATTATACATCGGGCCATGGGTGTCACGTGCAAGATGACCCGTGCACATCATTGTGGCTTCCTAGCATGTAAGCACACGTTGACAGCCAGTGGATACCCTATGAATGACAGTGGAGACTGAGCATAATGTAGACATACAACACCCTTCCCACATATAGTGGTAGAATACCTGGTGAGGGTATGTTGGCAACCAACATCAGGCTCATACTGGCCTGTGCCACATGCTGAGAGATCCATTCTATGTTCCCTATCATGTAGTCCAGGGAGGTATGTCTCAGGCAGCCACACTGGCATGGTCAATGAGTGAGTCATATCTGTCCATGCCTCTGACTGACCTGTATGCATGTGTGCTGTGGTGGACCATAGTGCCCCTGAGTCATATCACTGTGACCTTCACCAGATACAGCCTGTTGAGTGGGACCCCAGTGCAGCACACAAGACAGGTACCTGACACGTCTGTAGCAGGTGTGTTGTGTAGCCCTACAGGCTGTGAGTGTGTGGCACAGGGGATGTGCATGCCATGTGTGGCATGTGCTCTGTTCCGACGGAACATATGCCTGTGTGCCAGCTGCGGAGGTGTGTGATGCCCAGGCAGGCTGCTATTCTGAGTCCCCACGTATGCCCCAGTGTGTTCAGCATGCTGTCAGTGTGTGTCAATGTCTGACTGGTATTGTCGTCACTGTAATATATTGTATTGATTTATTTATTTATCCTACATTTGTTGACTGGGATAGCCCGACTGGATGCATGTCCATTTCAGGGAGGCCCGTGGAGACAAGCTACGAGGGTAGCAGATACAGCATTACATAATACTAGCATTACATATTACAAACAGATTATTTACAGAGATTACATAAGTAAGCAAGTCAAACATGTTCCACAGGTTAATGTTAGACCTGAGCACAAGTCAGGATTAAATTAAAATTACACAGTAAAGTGGTTCACAGATTTTACACATTCGAGTTAGCCAGGCTTGATACATTGACATAGCCAGTTAAGTGACAAATGTTGTTTGAGTCTACTGTTAAATTGACCTAAGGTGGACAGTAGGGTAATATCAGCTGGAAGTGAGTTCCAGGATCTACTTACAGGGTTTGCAAAGAGAGAATCACCGGCTGTGTTATTAAACTTGCTAGTCTGAAGTAGTACTTTGTTAGAGGATCAAAGCGGTCTAGGATTGTTATAGGGGGTGATAATATTTGAAGTGCAGGAGTATTGTCTGGATTATAGAGGATTTTATAGGCCATAATCAGTTGGTTATACTGTATTAGGCTGGGTATTGCAAGCCAACCAAGCTGATTTAGATTGATGCAATGATGTGTCCTAAAAGGCAGCCCAGTGGCAAACCTGGCAATGTGGTTGTAGCAAATTGAGTGTTTGTTAAGGACAGTCTTGTTCATATTCGAGAGTAGAGGGATGCATACAGAAGGGTTGAAACAAGGTGTGAGCGAGCTATGGCACCTTTAGCTGGAGGGGCTAGGAAGGCTTTAATTCTGTAAAGTGACCCTAGTTTTCTATTGATGGCTTTGATAATCTGGTTAACATGTATGTCACATTTGAGATTATTGTCTATGATGACACCTAATAGTTTCGGAGATGGGTCGGGGAGATTATTGTGCCATCAGTTGATGTTATGGTAACGGTGAAAGTGGTAGACCTACGTGTTGGTGAAATAACAGCAGTTTAGTTTGATTGGGATTTAGGATCAGATGATGTTCAGAAAGCCAGTTTGCTATTGTATTAAAGGTGGTCTGGGTAGCTGACCATAACTCTACTGGAGATGTGGCTGAGCAGATCAGAGTAGAGTATTCAGCATATTGGATACAGCTGACTTTTGGGATGACAGTATAAAGGTCGTTAATGAAGATGGAGAACAGCAAGGGCCCTAGTATAGAGCCTTGTGGTACTCTGAGGGTGTTAGGTAGAAGGTTAGAGAGTTTGTTCTGCCAGAGGCCAGCCTGCTGTCGACCATGCAGGTAGGATTGAAACCATTGGAAGGCTCCAGTATCTAGACAGTCTTTGCAGGGTGTGGAGTACAAGTTGGTGATCAACCATATCGTATGCCTTTGAAATATCCAAAAGAGGGCTGCGGATATATAATTATTGTTGCAAGTATGGCTTATGGTGTTAGTAAAGGCTAGGAGGCCTGACGTAGTGCTGTGATGAGGACGTAAGCCATGCTGAGTGTCTGCCATAATGCGAGTTTGGATTAGGTGGTGCATGACTTGTCTATGACGAAAGTTTCCATAATCTTTGCAAGTGGAGAGAGTATAGCTATTGGCCTATAATTGGAGACTTCAGTAGAGCTGCCTCCTTTGTGAAGTGGGATTACATATGACATTTTCCAGATGGTGGGAAAGTTAGATTCTAACATGGTTCCTTTGATTACCTTTGAGACGGGTAAGCAATAGCATCATCTGGTTTTGATAGGTACTCGGCAGGGAGTTGATCAGCAGAAAGTGTAGTGGGTTTCACTGTTACAATCAAGATGCGGAGAAGTGAAGTGGCGACTGGTTGGCAGCTGGACGCAAGTAGTTTTCTAGGGGTGCTACTTTCAGGACCAGGGGAGCTAGGAGGTAGATGGCTAGCTAGGGCCTGAAATGTCTCAGTAAAGAACTGGTCAAAACTATCAGGAACATCTTCAGGGTATTATCAATAGTAGCAGCAGGGATTGGGGTTGACGTTTGTCCAGGATGTAGTATATATGACATGCCACCTGACAGGGTATGGCATTACTGGGTTCAGAGAGACCAGTCCCCAGATTGGCTGTGTGGTGGCATCCCACACATGTGTTGTACGTTCCTGGCCAAGGGTGATGGCTGACTGCATACATGTGGCAGCTGTGACAATGACACATGACTCACATAAACCACAACTGGACCATAGAGGCGATTCACAGGTTACCTTTGCACATGCTACCCTAGTAGTGTGATTGCCATGGTGAGTACCAACACATAGGGCCAATGGGGAACAACATACTGAAGGTGTGTATGTGTGGGTGTACCGCTACTGTTTCATAGCACTGACATATATGACTGCACATGTGGGTAAATGCCAGGTAAGACGTGTGCAATGTGTCACAGGCAACGTACATGCGTACAGGACAGACAGTGACGTTCTGTCATGTGTAAAGTTGACATACGTATCGTACGCTATGCAGATGTCACTAGAAGTCTACAGAAGCACTGTAACTCTGCATTGCAGGTGTAAGCAGTGTTCCAGGGACTCCAAGCGAACATGCATGCAAACAAAGCTACAGTAAACAGGGCTGGAAGTAGTGCATTATACAACAAAGAAGGGGTAACAATAACAGTAAGTAACAATGCAAATATGTAGGCACTATCAACATGTACCCAGGAATATGCAGCAGATGCCCATGGTAGAACCGATATTATGTCATACTTATTTGTGATTTGGATTACATTGGTACTGCACACATATCTACATGCGCGAACATCCACATGGCATAGTTGTTGTGGGCAACTTGACACCATTACTGTACATGTCCACCATTGCATATCACTACTTGCGTTAGCTTTCCCCCTGTGCTACCCATGTATGCGGCTATCTGTTGACAACCTTACCACGGCATGCAATTATGTGCAGCTGTTATACTTTGGTATGTACTATGGGTGCAGATAACAATTCAGGACATTCATACAGTTACTGCAACAGGCATGCTGGGATAAACACACAGTCATAGCAGCACACTGTACTGTTACCAACATGATACTACTAATACACTTCTATGTAGTCACCCTGTGCATCAGCAACGTGTTTACCTGTTCTCGCAATGATGTTGGAGATTGCAGGAGGTGGCACAGTGTCATCATATGCACAGGGTGTGGATTAGGTATGCCTGAGTCAGCCACTGATACCACCAATTGACATGTGTGTGTATGTGTGTTGGTGAGGGGCAGCAGTACAGGGTGGGGCAGTGTTGGTGCAGTGTGTGCGTGTATGTGGTTGCCCTAGGTGTTAACATTTTGCATGTGTGTATGCATGCACACAGTTCCACCTCATGGCTGCCATATACAGGGGTTTGTGGACAGCCACAGACTGCACCTGGCAGGCCATACAGATCAGTGTCTGTGTGCACGGACATGGTACCTGTGCCTGGCAGGGGTGCTACGGACTGTATCCAGTACAAAGCCAGACTGGGTACTGTCATCAGAAGCGGGAGTGTGTTGACTGGACACAAGTCCCTGTTGGGACTGTCCAGAGCCACGTGCACGTGGTCTCCTGGGGCGTTTCGATGACAGTACAGACCCAGCATTGCTGGGGCTGCTGCTGGCACTATGGGGCGTCTTGCGAGCCTGTTGTCATCCGCGCCGACTGCCAGCTGCTGCTGCTGCCGGCATACGGCCACGTCGACACCGCAAACGCCCACCATTGCCCTGGCTCATGGACATCTGGTTGTGGAACTGCTGTAATATGTCCCCACAATGTCTGTCTATGACATCGGTGAAGTTACGGATAGCATCCGCAATGTCACGCATACTGTCTGTCATGGCTGTGCGACATGCTCTCAGCTCCCTCAGACCCTGTCTGGTGTACCTTTCCATACGTGACTGTGCCTGCATGACAGTCTGAAACATAGCTGAGGTTGACAGACCTCTTTGGGCACATCGGCCAGAGGCAGTACGCCCATGGATGCTCCCACGAGAACCCATGGGCAACTGTCTGTGTGGTACCATCGGAGGACCCTGCCCATGGCTGCTGTGTGGGGACGCATGTGCCACAGGTACCACATTACCCTGGTCTATGCCCACTGTATCCTGTCCATCACCTAGGGACAATGGTGACAAAGGATGTACAGGCAGGATGACTGTGCGCAATGATGGGGTTGACAGCTGTGTACTGTCAATTGGCTGACCAATGGCAGACCCTGACACACCTTCCTGTACCATTACACAAATATCATCATTACCAGTAGCCGTGGCACAGGATTCAGGTTCCCTGCTGCAGGTCACCAGAGCAGCCCCAGAACCTGTGGGATGAAGACAGGAAACACAGTTTACAGTCTCCAGACATTGTTACCAGTGATGCACTTATACACACATGCACACATGGACACATGCACACAGGCACACATGCACACATGCACACGTGGACACATGCACACGTGGACACATGCACACATGCACACGTGGACACATGCACACGTGGTCACATGCACACATGGGCACATGCACACATGCACACGTGGTCACGTGTACACATGCACACATGCACACATGCACACGTGGACACAGGCACACATGCACACATGCACACATGCACACGTGGACACAGGCACACATGCACAGATGCACACGTGGACACAGGCACACCTGCACACATGCACACATGCACACATGGGCACAGGCACACCTGCACACATGCACACATGCACACCCCGCAGTATACACACAGAGCACTACTGAGTTACACTACTGTTACTAGCATTATCAGGACTATTATAGGTTATGTTAAACACACTCACCAGCATGGATGGCCTGTCTTGCTGTAACCCTGGAGGGACCTGCAGAAATGATGAGATTAATGTCAGTGGGCACAACTGTGCCATTGATATTGCATATGATACAGTGTACAGAACAGTCAGGTGTACATATGGCATATTACCTGCACGCTCCATGTCGTGCTGCTGTGTGGAACCAGCCTCCATCATAATGCAGGTGTACTGCTGTTGGTGTTCCGGGGCTGGAGCCACAACACTTAGGAGTAGCCCCTCCAGTCTGGTGAGGGGGGGATGTGTGGCCACCCCACCTCCTGTGGCGACCTGTTGCCTGTGGATATCTGATGCACGCTGCTGGACACTTCGGATTAAATCACTGCAGTGATGTCGTACCTGCTCATATGTCCTGTTATGCGTGCCAATATCATTTACCCTACGGACAAGGTCTTGCCACAGTGCGGCCCTCTCCTGCTGATTCTGACTGGTGCGGAAAACAGGATGTCATACTCCCGCACCAGGCTCTGGTGGATCTCCTCATCTTCCGCCACAGAGTAGGCGGGGTTACGCTGTCGCGCCATCTCCCTGGAAGAGAACACAGACAGGATATCAGCAGACCATGTCAGCAATATATGGCACACATACTATACATGATACTCATGTGTAGTGATATACTACTACTCCCATATGTTGCATGTGTGTGTGTCATGGTGGATACACAGGTACATGGCCAGATATCAGTGCTCAGCCAACACCTGTGCAACAATACCTGCCACATTCCACACAACATAGTAGCATGCCCCATCGGTCAGCACACACTGACAGGTGCAATGCACAACCTCACTCTGGGGTTCATCCCAAGGTACTGTATGTGGGACACCGTCCACTACTGTGATGTGGACAGACGTTACTCGGCCTGGATATACATATCCCACCACCACCACCAGCACAGTAGACTACTTTGATATGTATGTGATTAGACAGTTATTCACTTGCTGGGACTGAGATGGTATCCATGCAGCACACTGGGCCAGTGGAAGCCACAAGCCACACTGCTGACCCCTTTGCAAATGCTTACCACGGACATGCCACGGATTGCATGGAACTTGCACACACATGTCTAACCCAGACCCTATGCACAAAGGTTAGGCATCCTGTCCGGTGGACCCCAGACAGAGGCAGATTGTATAACAATAGCAGGAGGCTACTGCAGGACAGAGCACATTCACATTAAGGGAAGGCATCTGTGGTCAGCACTGGTACTACGCTACAGTCCATCATAACAACGGCCACGGCCTACTCTGGGAGGGAAATGGACACAAACACTATGGATGACCACAAGGCCTTCTTCAGTTATGTTACACATATGGACCACATGCCTCAGATATGCTCTGTGTTAATCCACACCTACTTAACATTCACCAAACACACGGATATTGGCAACAATCTTGCAGACATGTTCGGTGCACGTATCCCCCCTCCTTCTCCCCACCTTTAAAATATTTATCCCAGCTGGATGTAACCTCCCTATCATCTCACATGTCCAGGTGAGGGCCGCCCTCAGCAGAGGAGAACACACAGCATCACTGTGACCTCGTGGTACCCCTGGATGTGTGCTACCGGCACTCCGAGAGGACATACAACCGCATATAACACTGATAGTTTATCTTGGCCATACTACAGGATATGTACCTGGACAGTGGCATACAGCAACAGTGGTCCCACACCACTAAGGGGGCACCTCGACTGACCCTGGGAATTACCACATCATATGCATAATGGGCCTGGTCTGCTAAGCTATGGAATTATGCAGTATGGGATGCATATGCAGTGACATCGGGTACCTGCAGACACTTGTTCCCAGCCAGTGTGCCTTTGGGATGGGCTGATCCTGACTTTTGAACCTGGCTGACCTTTCAAAGCAGTCACTACAGCCATTGCTGGGCCAACGCACAGACAAATGCTGCCAGGATCATGGCCTAAGACTGATTGACATGTGATGTATGGTCATCCCCTTTTGGTGGAACTACGTACACACAACATATCACATGGACATACCTATGGATACAGACCTATGACACATTTGGAGGGTTCACAGTATGCACACTATTAACCTGCTACTTTGCATTACCTCTGTTTGTCGCAGCTGGTTGCGTTACCACAGCTTCTGCTTGCTGCTGCTACTGTCAGTGCTGACAGCTTCGGGTGACAGAGTCACAGTGTCTGATTTTTTATTTTTTTTTTGCTCTCTCTCTCTCTCTCTCTCTCACTTCTCGCTCTCCCTCTGTCTGCTTACAGACAATGCAATGAATGTATTGCATGTGGGGAGTGTTAGCACTGGATGCTTTTGTAGGTATCTGCATAGGTCCATGTGATGGCCTCTGCACCAATTGTAAGCCAGCATTTGCTAATTGCATACAGCCAGTTGTGTACTGATTGCAGTTCTCACTGTGATTTCAGGTCAGTGCTATAAAAGGGTATGTGGGATAGGCGTTGCCCTTTCAGATTGTGAGGGTGGGGACCATGCTGGTATGCTGTGGACAGTGTTCTGTGAGTGTAAAGGTTAGTATCTCTCTCATGATTCAGGCTGTGTTGTATATTCACAATTCTCCATTCCTCTCTCATGTTCCCTGTAGCAAGTGTGTATGCACATTGACTCCTACAACTATATATATATATATATATTTATATATATATATATGTACATATGCATACATATATCTATGTACTTTAACTGACCTTATTATCTACAAGCTGCCAACTAGCATGGCTGTTTCTGTTCACACACTACTATTATGGAAATCCAGTAGTTTTGACAGTAATTTTAAATGACATGCTTTGTGTACTACACATCCTATATTCCCTTTACATTCATCCCTACTATTACATGTTATATTTATTTTAGCACAATGTTTTGTATAAGAGTCATGGCTTAGTGGTAGGTCGTACTGACTAGTGTTTCCAAGGTCCTGGGTTCAGGACTGAGAGTGGTATTTTATTTTGCTTTTGAACTGAGTACAGGACCTGTCAATCAAAGTGACTAATGCACTTTTAAGCAGTTGTAACCGGGTTAGCGCTGGTTTGCGCGGTGCTCATGCATGCGCACTGGCGTTTAGCTCTGCGCACACAAGCGCACACCCGCTTACAACCGCTTAACGGTGCTTACTCTGGTGCACGCCCGCGCTATTTTCTTTGAAAGAAAAGAAAATGGGGAGACAGGAAAGTGGTGAAAAAGGGGTCACAAAGAGGGTAAGACAGTAGGGAAACAAGCTTGGGATGTGCAGGAGGGATGTAGGTAAGGCCCATAGCTGCCCATTTCTTCATCAGCAACAGCTGTGCATATGTATGTAATTTGGTGTGACATTTGAAACCTTCCACCCCTGAGAGAGGTGTCAGGACAACAATAATACTTGTTGTACAGCCAATTGTAATTGATAGGTTCCATGTCCAGCAGACATGTGTGCGGAATGGGCAGCTATGTATGGGGCTTAATTTTTTTGTGGGTACAGAGTGCCCTTTTTTTTTTTTTTTTTCAGGTGAGAGTGGTATGTCAGGTGAAGGAAGTTGGTACAGCTGGGGAGGTAGGTTGGGTAGGTAAACAGACAAGACAAACAAGACGCATACAGGGGCGGTGTATGACACGTGTGGGGGGGGTTACACAATTGACGGGGACGGAGGTTTGGATATCCAGAGCCCATGAGCCCATAGATGGCAACAGTGGAACTGATATCCCCACCCATAGGCAGTTGCCACTGTTCCTTCACTGCCCAGGATGGGGCTGTGCTGGGGGCTGTGTAGGCGGGGCAACAGGCATGCCCGTTAGTTGTGCCACCCATGCCTCGAGCTGGCGTAGGGGCTCAAGAACAGAGTCCCGAATCTCCCTACGCACCACAGTCCGGACGCTACGGAGGGTGAGTGGTGGTTCTCCTCCGGCCACACTTGCAGAGGGGCGAGCGCCATCCGGTGCAGCGCTTCCACCTGCAGGTGGCACAGGGCCACCGGAGGAGGGTCCGGACTCGGCACTAGTGCCAGGTGCACTCGCCAGCTGAGGTGGGAGAGGTGGGTCCGCTGGAACCCGCCTTCCCTGTCGCCCTATGTTTTGCATTATGTCATGACAGTTTGGGTTAGTGACATATAATACCATTCACAATTAGTTGTAACAGCATGCATTAGTATTCCCATTAACCAAACACCCAGATATTCACACCATTGAACAGCGTGCATAACACATGCATAATTTGAACAGAAATACACAGTCCAACAACATGCAGGGTTAATTGATGGCAACAGGCCATCAGGTGCGGATGTATGAACAGGGCAGATGCATCAACGGACATGCAGATATATATGACCCAACAGGACAAACGTCCAGGGGTGTTAATTGTGATTGCACATACCATTTTCACGTGGAATGGGTTATATGTGGTTATAGGGTGGGGTAAAGAAAGTAATATTAATACCTTCGAATAACAATACATATGCTGTACATTTCTAATAGCTACAGTTATATACACACTACTGTTCTAACTACAGTTTCCTATATGATAACTATTTCAACTTGGTGATAGGACTGTTACTGCAACATCAATATACATTTTAGTGTTCTTCATACACATTCATATCTAGCTTTGTTCAGCTACATCATCTTGCTACATTTGCTTTATATAGCTGTAGACAAGTGTGGATGTTTGGTATATCAGACAATCATCCTATCTGCATATTTCAGACTGAGAGCAACATATCCAGATTTTGGGATACACATTCCACATGCAGCAACACTTTGAACAGATTTTGCTGTTTGGTTTTGAATCTCACATGCATTTCATTCTGTCTTGACTGCAGTATACTTTATTCAGGGGTTATTACTACTGTATTGCTGGATTCATGACACTTTCTCACACTCTCTCACTTGCTTTCATTTTACTATTCAGGATGGTACTTACTTCTAGGCTTTATTGACATGTTTTACCTGTAGTTATTACAATCCTTTCCAGCAGTCTCACTTCTGTCATGTTTCAGTATTTCCACAGGGATATATTTCACACATGTGATTTCATCATCTTCTGCAGCTATACTTCTCAGCCTGCTGCAGGTTGTATACTATTTTCTTACAGGTTGGGCATTTTTATTTCAGAATATATGTCAGACAGTTTCATTTTTCGGTTTAACTTACAGGCTGAAACACACTTTTGTAATCAAGCAAGACTTGCAGACACTTTCACACTGTTACTTGCAGATTTTATTCCTTACTGACTACACTGCACTCTTTTGCTGACTGTCATACTTTTATATTTCTTTACGGTTACTGGTAGTGGATTACTGACCTGCCTGGTGGTGCAACCGCACCAGCCTATCGCCATAGGCTCTGTGGTTCGCAGAACGGACACCTGCAGCTGTAATATAAATGAAGTAATATTGGAATACACATCTCCATAATATCAGCTAGTTTAATTTCTTACATACAAAATTAAATGTTACTTACTCAGTAGTGGGGCGTTGGGTGTTTGCCGGGCCTCCTGGATCCAAAGGTTTAGTTGGTCCTGCTTGTGTCTCTTCAGGGCTGCATGGTGGTGACAGACCTGCTCACCAGTCCTTGGAATCCCTGTGGCACTGGTGAGATCATGAGCCAACCGGTCCCACGCCTCGGCCCTGTATGCTCCCCAGAGGACCTGGCCCTGCATGAGGTTGGCCTCATGATTATGGACTAGGAGCCAGACCATGTATCTGGACTCCTCAACATCCCACCTCTGTGCTCGGAAGCAACTACCCTCTCCTACTCCTGTCATTCTTCCTGCAAGTCAGTTCTACAATCGTTTATGTTGTGTATTCCCGCCTATGGGGCTTATATAGTCCGTTTTTCCCGCACATATCTGTGATTGGCCATTTTGGAATTGTATCAACTTCAGTAAACCTGCATTGTCATGCTGTAGTTTGTATTCATTCCTATATATTAGCTATTATTGCATTTCTAGGTACTGCTGTCATGGCTTAGTGGTTCTGTACCTTGACTATGGTGTATAGTATCCTGTGTTCAAACCTGGCCACTGCTTTTTATTTTTCATGACTGTCTAGACATGCTGAGGGGTGTGTCTGTGTAAAGGCAGTTTTGATACGGCTTGCTCAATGTTGCCTGTTGGTTAGCTTGTTTGCACGGTGCGCAGCTCCGCGCAAATGGGGTACGCTGGTTTAAGCCTCATTTGGCTATCGGCACGCATATTACGCTCAGCTCATTTAGGGGCACATAGATTTAGCGTGTTAGACCACTGCTCAGCTACGGGCACTCATTTTGCACCAGTTAAACCACTGCTCATCTACGGGCAGATGCACTCACTCTGTTAAACTGTAGCTTAGCTATGAGCACATCTGGCATTTTTTATTCTTTTGTTACCTCACATGTCTTCAATATAAATGGGCTATTTCATTACATTTTACATAAATTGTGGTTTTATGTGTACATATTTGTCAGGGACTTGTTTCCTGCTTATTTTGAAAAAAAAAAATGGTGTTGTGGGGGCTCGAACCATGAATGGCTGCTCTTCAGCCAACATCTCTACCACTACGTTATTGCTTCCTGGCTTATTTTGCATATTTAGTTCTTATATGCTTTCCCACTGACTGCTAACTGTAGCTGCGCTACGGGCACGCCCGCGCAAACGAGCGCACTCATGGTTAAACATTTTTACAATTTAAAAAATATATAAAACATGTTTATTTATATGTTTTCTGTTCATAGTCTGTGGGGGCATGTGTTGTGTTCTGTTTATTCACATTTCCGTGGACTCTGTCGTGGGTGTTTACTTTGGGTACTTTTCCTCTTCTGGGGCGTGTCCACTTACAGGGCTCGGCCTACGGACACATCCCTTACTGTCTTACACGGACCATGTTGGCCTTAAGTGTGATTCAGCATGTTCTCATTAATATGCAGAGCATGCTGACATCACTCCGTTTAACTGCAGCCTCCGTGTATGAGTTATAACTCTTACACGGAGGCTTCGTGAATCCTGCCCATCATGTTTTTAGCTTAATCCAGGTCCAACTTTGCAAGTGAAGAAAGGCAGAAAAATATATTATTATGAACCCAAAGTCAATCTGCACAATTTCTGTAAAAAAATACAACTTAAAAGTGTTTATGAATATTTTTACTAGTAATGCTTACAAATAAAACTGATCGGTGTCAGTAGGACTTTGCTGCACTGGATTCCAAAGCTATATTTAGAAATTTGATTATTAACATATGTAAAGGTGCCTAAATAAATTAATTTTGAACCCAATTGAATGTACCACTGATTGCAAAAGTTTCTATAATTTACAGGCTTCATTAGTAAGAATATCTAAGAATTTTATGCCTATATTTTTGGAAATATAATATAGCTGTTAACATAAGATAGGGCAGATACTTGATGGCCTAGTTGAGGAAAGGTGTGAGGAATCTGCTGCAACACTAACACAAATAATGGGATTATTTTTGCAAGTTTCAAAATTTAAAAGGAAGGACCACTGTTATTTATTGCTGAATGGAGTTTTTACTGTATCAAAGTTATGTTTCCTAATGATGAGTTACTAATAAGGATTTGTTGACTTTGATAAGACTACATGGGGTAAGGGCCTGGAATTCATAAAGAAATATTATGAAATAGTGCTTGGAGAAAGGTCCCAGTATCAAGGCTCCTTGCAAGAGTCCTAGCTACTAATATCAAACCAGCCAGTCAATTGCAGCTGTATATTTACCAAAGTAAATGACAACATTTAGAGTGCAAAGGAATGACACTGCAGAATATGTCATAGGTATGACAAAAAATCATATAATCTTCCATTGTAATGACTGAGTTCTTAATTTAAGCAGCATTGGTAAAAAAAGTTTGCATGATATCCCTGCTTCTCTTCCATGTGCATGCACAATGCATGCTCACTCATGTATTTATTTGTGTGTGTATGTATCAGGATGTAAGAGAAAGTAACAGAGAAACTGGTCACTGCTAAAAATTATATTTCATTTAGTAATCATTAGGTTGGTGGAATCAATATGTGCATAAAAATATATACAGAGAGTCCTGTTTTAAAAGATCAGGTGCCAGTGTGCAGCTTGACTCTGGATATACTAGCTCCTGTTTCCTTACAGCTTGGAATGAAGGCATTTCAATTACCAGATGATCCCTTCCATGCCCATATACATTTTTAAAGTGTGCTGCATCACCTTATGGTTGGGCTGTCCCTTTCTCTTGGTGAGAATAGCCTTGTCTTATCCACAAAGAGCAGACGTTGAATGTGGAAGCCTTGTGGTAGTCAATAGTGGCTTATTCGGTTCAGGTTCTTCTTGTATGCCGTACTTCTGTCATATTGATGATCGACAAGCTTACTATGTTACTTATAACTCTGAATCCTGACACAAGAGCTTGCTTTCACACGCACACACCCATGAACTGATATGCAGTCCTTGGCAGTTGTAGTGCTTTATTTTGTCCCTTGAGTCTGACTCCCTGACATCCACAAATATTTGTTCAAGCTTCTGCAGTCTGCTTGTCTGTGTAACCCTGGGATATGTGAACTAGAACTAGTTATTTGCATACATCTGTCTTCCAGCATCTCTTCTGGTATCTTAACCAACTAATCAGATTGGAGTCTCTAATGTTGCAGTCAAGATTCCATTCCTTTGTATCATGGTTATGACTCTTCCATAGAAGCATATGTTCTGTAGTACTGCAGACATAATATTTACTCAGTGATACACATGTTGGAGTTCATTTACAGTTCCAAAATGTTTTCATACAGTCATGTTTGGATGCACATGTTTGGGGATATAGAACATGTAATAAATGCATGTGTATGTCTGCTGTTTTACAGTGACATGCACATTCTACTGGTAAAAGGACACATAGCAATGACTCATACACAGAGACATTTAGATAAAATTTAACAAACTACAGTTGTCCTGAAAGGATGTTGATAGGCTGTGGCTCTTTAAGGAATTCAGAGGCACTGAGTTTATTCAGAATCATTACTGTACCAGATAAGACCTAATAATATCACTCTACAGTCTTAATTTCTGTCTGCTACACATACTTCATATCACTTGCAATATTAAAAAGATAAACTTTGCATATTCAAGGATAACAAGCATGGATTTTCTCAGATAAATTAAGCAATAGGTCTGAAGTTTAGATATGCAAACAATAGCGCTCAACCTTCCATCTCCAAAATGTGGAACTCTACCTCTCATAATGTGGTACAAATGGACAAAATGTGGAACAGTTGCTAATAACGTCAACTAGGGTGGTCTCAAAGTTGGTACAATGTGTTACTTTATAATAATAAAGCTTTCTTTTGATGAATTATTACTTATCATGGATGTTGGTTGAAAAAATCATAACACTGAATGTGTCCAACCTTTTTAATGTGAACTGTGAGGAACATAAGCTTTTTTGCATCAGAATGAGGTATACACGAGAAATATGATACAAACAGTGGATAAATCTAACCAATCAAAAGGTAATCACAAAAAGTTCAAGAGCTATCTCACAGTGGTTTATAAACCATTCAGATAAACTACAGGAGTGGGAAACTAAATAATATACAGTGATGAAAAGAATGGTCAATACGGATAGATAGATAGATAGATAGATAGATAGATAGATAGATAGATAGATAGATAGATAGATAGAGACAGACAGAGAGAATGATAGATAGATAGATAGATAGATAGATAGATAGATAGATAGATAGATACATAGATAGATAGAAAGATAGATAGAGACAGACAGACAGAAAGATAGATAGATAGATAGATAGATAGATAGATAGATAGATAGATACATAGATAGATAGAAAGATAGATAGAGACAGACAGACAGATAGATAGATAGATAGATAGATAGATAGATAGATAGATAGATAGATAGATAGATAGACAGTTATTAATAATTGCCTGTAAAATAAGCTAAATAACTCATTCATCTTCTAGGCACTTAACTACAATAGCAGACTTTCATTCTCCCTTACTCTTCCTTCCCTTTCTTTTCTTAAAGACATCTGGTTTTCCTTACATGTTTTGTCATAGTTCTGTATATACAATCTCTGTATTGTCTTCCTTAAATTATTTCATATGAACCCATGCATTGCTTATATGACAACACACTAGAAGGGTACTTTTGCACAAATTTGTGGTTGGGGCTCGTACCACTCTTAAATCATATAATACTTAAAAGATAATAAAAGTAGCAGACCTTTGTTAGCAAAACAAACACTCAGTTTATGTTCTAATCATACATTATGACTGTGCTTTAGAGTAGACTTGTTATGTTGTCTGTCACACTTATGATCCACATTATTTTACAGTAATGCTCTGGATCTTGCCGAGATTTGAATAAGTACGAAGGCAAGTTCATTTTGGAGTTACAAAATCAGAGCCTGCTAATCATTCTGCTATACAATTTTATCTGCCATTTTACTTTCAACTGTGTTTACCATGTCAGCATTTATTGACTTAAAACATTCACATATGGTAAAAGGCAAAGATTTGCTCAAATTATTTGAATATATCCCTATCTGTTTGGACTTCCCGCAGTTCTTATTTGATAAACAATGTGCAAGCTTTATCCAGCACACAATAATGTTGGTTGTAATAGAAAATTCAGATCTAAGCTTGGCAAATTTCTTATTACTTCAGCCTATATGACCAGCTCATGAATGTCTCTTTCTCACTGAAACACATCAGTTAGTTTAGTATAAATTATTTTGTTCCTCACGTAAGCATATTGCAAATGCCTGCATTATGGATTCAAATGTGCTTTCTTGTCTTTCAAAAGCATAATTTGCACATCTCTCGACTCCTCACGGTTATTTGTTATCAGCACTTAGTGTTTGATCTAGATGCGCTCATTTCCAAGATGTAATACTTAAAAGGAACATGCAGCTCTTGATAAAATGTGAATTCCACACCCTGCTGAAACCTATTGCCTTCAAAAGGGGGTCGGATCATATGGTCCTTAAGCTGGAAAGGAAAATGAAAACACAGGAGGTTGTCATCACATGATGAGAACATTACAAAAGAACGTTCATAAAGAAATCAAAGGAAGCAACCTTATCTGAATGCTAACATGATACAAACCTCTGTTGAGGTCATAAGTACATAAACATCTACAACTAGTGGGCCAGTAAATTCTGCCTGCTTACTGGCTCAGTGGGAATACCTTGTTACTTCTGCAACACGTTTCCAGAATCAAATAACAACGGGGAAAGGTGCTTGCTGCTGAAAAAAGAAAAAGAATGCGTATAGGAGAGAACATGAGACAAAAGGCAATGAGGTCACTGCTAAATGCAGATGAAAACAGTTTTGTTTATTTTTTTTTTAAGAAAATACATTTTGAATGCATCTAATTCAATGAGTATTTTGGGTTTTGAAGAAGTGTATGGCATATTTGTTTTTAATGTCTTGAATTAAGGAAAACTAAATGAAATAAAAATAAAACCAAATGCATCTTTTTAAATATGTAGTTATCAAGCAAAGGCAGATGTAGGCTGCTGAATTCTAAAAAGAAACATTTATGAACCCAGGGATCATTTGATGCTTTCCTTTGTAAAACTCCAGGAAATCGGATTCCAAGAGCTACAATGTCCTAAAACACAGAAGAAAATGCAAAGTGGAAGGTATCAATGTGTATTATATCTCTTATTACAAGTTAAAACGTGTCAAGAAAAAATTGAAGGTGCAATCAGTCATCCGAAACAAGCAAATATTTAAGTATTGAATTAATTATTTTTGTCAGCCTTTGCTGACTGTGTTATACATTAACATGTTGCTGTTGGTAGATAACCAATCAGTTTGTGCAGAGGATTAAGACCAATAACTGCTTCTGTAGTCCTGGGTTTGATTCCTTCAGCCTCCATTTGGTGTGTCAGTCTGAACTACTCATATAATCAGACAAGTGTTCTGGGGCAGTTGGAGTACCGAGCTAAGCTTGACAACGGTCTCATGAATTACATTTATTTTATTTATTTGACATTTGCTGACTGGGATTTCAGCCGAGGTCAGGGTAGAAAAGCTCTACAGTAATACACAGAACAAAGCAAACTGAAATTAATATAACAGAGCTATAGCTCTTAAAACTGAGAAATCACATATAATAGTAATGTAACAGTTTATCAGCATTGAGTTAAGGGAGAATTGAACAGCAGTTGGAAATGATTATATACAAGATAGTTTCATGGAGACATTGGGAGTACAAGTCATTAGCAGAGTTGGGGCTCCACAGAAAATATAAAGAACAAGCAGTACAATAACATAGATAATCTATAGTTATGACATAAACCCAGGCCCTCATAATGTTGCTCAGTATCATAATCTTCTTCTCATTGCATTGTTCTGTTAACATAGTGAGAATATACTATGTAGGATGCGTACATAGTTTCAAGTGTATGTAGGTGTCTTTATCCTTGTATCACAGCTAGATATCAGGCTGAAATAAATATATGCATTTTGTATTAGAGTGAACATATTTTTACTTAAGTACATCCTGTGTGAACCATCAACACATCTAATGCATGCTGTGTGCATCTTCATCTCACCAGTCAATCAGAAAGGCTACTCCCAAGCCATATGTCCAGCAGAAACTACTCATGCTGAATGTGCCAATGGCAAACAGTCAGCAGAAATCATCCAGTTATCCAATCCCACTTAAATCAAATCTCATAATATGAATCTGATCTTATTTTTTCTACAAATATGTACAACAGGTACAACAGGTGTTGAAATGGTTCAGTGGTTAGTGGCTGCCTTGGTTAGGTGGCTTGTTTCTCTGATGAGGTGCTTTCTATTCAACATTTGCATGTTCTTCCAGTGTCCACTTGGATTTTTGCTGGGCACTTCAGTTTCTACTTACATCCCGAGGCATGTCATGAGTAAACTGGCTATAGTCCAATTTGCCTGTAGTTGCCTGCAATTTTCCATGCAATGTGTATGAATGAGTTTATGTACGTGACTTCCACAACAGACTTGTACTGTATCTGGGATTAACTGCCTGCTTTATCCCACTGAGTGCAAGGATAGGGTCCAACTCCCTATGAGCCAGGACTGGATAAACAAGATAATCAAACAATGAGAAAAAAAAAAACATAGAACCACTCAATCAAAATGCCATATTAGCTGTTCCTGATATAGGATAATATTGTCCTCCCTACAGCCCAGGAAGCTGAGTTCAATTTGTGCCTCATGCCTGATGGAGCAGCAAGGAAGTATGGGAGTGTGCCCATCCCAAGGTAAGATATGGTTATGTGGGCATTCGCCTTGACATTTCTGGTGGAACTGGAGTTTGTGCAAGGGAAGATGTAGTTTTAATAATGAATCATTTGGAGATATGGCTGAAATTTTACAGAGATGAGAGCAAGACACTGCAAAATCTCATTTCACACCCGCACCCTTTGGCACTCCCACTTTACCAGAGTTAAGGACGGAGGGGAAACATAGGATAGCACCATTCCCCACTTCATCCTAAGTCAAAAAAATTGGTGTTAGTCTGGAGTAGATTGGCAAGACCAGTAGACCAGGCACTGAATGAGGGGCACTGTCGACATCTGTCAAAATGAGGCAGGAGTGCAAAAAGCATACTCCCCAACAAGCATGACATCACATTTACCAATTTCCTATGTGACCAACTAAATAAGTAAATAAAAAAATAAACTAAATAAAATTAACTGCCAAATTAAAAAAAAATAGGCTATAAAAGTAACATATTCTAACATAATTCTCTCCATACTACTAAAATAACAGCAACATGATAAAGGATAAAGAAACTAAGAACTGCAGCAGAAAATCATCAACATGATAGCTTATACACAGGTTCATAGGTTCATTCTAGGCTAACGGATATTAGGGTCTTTACAAGCCTGCATAGGCAACTCAACTCAATTTTGGCCCAGAGTTCCTTGGAGGCTTATATGGTAAAATATGTTAGTAAGGAGGTAAGGATTATGTGTGTGGGGTGGGGGGCAGTTAGGAATTAATTTACCTACTGTCATCCTCTGTCCATCAGAGACATGAGAGCCAGACCTGGAATGAAGTTGTGATTTTCCATCCAATGTTCAAGGGTATGTTTGAATAGCGTCAGGAGTGAACTCTCCTTCATGTAGATTGTGAGCTTATTCCATATTATGGGATCCTTTGAGACACACAACGGTCTCTCCAGCTTGTTCTATTTATACCACAGACAACATTCAGGTCCTTGGATCTAGTGGTATTCATAAGGACCAAAGTAATTAAAAACATAATTATTTAAAACACAACTTATATAAGCATACTGATTGCAGCATCCCATTGAAATTAATGGGAAACAATAATTTAAAATGGAAAAAAAAAACTCAGGTAAATGGAGTACATTAGGCTGCAGTCTTTGTGATACATAAATATCGTGTACAAATGAAATAGGAAAACAGGCCTTTTGATTGCACTCATTCTGATTTGTTCCTGGAGCTGTTGTATTGAAGATAAAGATTGTTTGATGCCATTGCAAGTGGCTGTGAGTCCACTGGATGGTGTAGTTGGATACCTTTAGAAGGCCTGGTAGCAGAGAACCCGGATGTACCTGCATCTTCCTGGAAGAACTTTGGTAAAAGAGTGTTCTGTTATATCAAAGGTGGTGAGCAATTTTCTAACTATGTTTGAATAATACTGGCTATTTCCCTTAACCTGTGCTTTTAGTTTTATATTTCATTGAAATATTCAGTTTGTGCAAGAGACATTTAGCTTTCCGAGATTGTGAATATAAAAGTGCACACTTCAACATTTGCTTTGTTGCAAGTTTTGTTATATTATTTGTCTTCCTTAGCTTATTTTCTGGAAAAAGTAAGCCTGCTTAGGTTTTCTAAATAAAACTTACTTCTTTTGAAGAAAAAATGTGTTGATCATCTGAAGCACTATATATATATATATATATATATATATATATATATATATATATATATATATACTTGTGTGTATATATATATATATATATATATATATATATATATATATATATATATATATATATATATATATATATATATATATATATATATATATATATATATATATATAAATGGGTCCCCTTCGAATGGTCGACATTTCACAATGTCGGCATTCATATGGCTGAGACCATATGATCGAAATTTGACGTCGACCATATCAAGTAGACCTATAAATAAATATATATATATATATATATATATATATATATATATATATATGTATTTGGGTCTATATTAAATCACTGAATGCTTAAAAAAAGCGAATGGTGATTGATCGACCCAATGTAAGCGAAAGCTTACAATGTCGAAGTACCAAAATAGCGATTTTTTTCCAAGGGAAATAAATCGCTGTTCCAACAAAAAAAATAAAAAATAAATAAAAATCAATTTCAACATTATATTAAGTGGGGGGCTTTGTCCCTCAAACCCCCCCTACTTAAATATACCAACTCCGAGACCGCACTACAGTGCCGAAAATGGCAATGTAATCTGAGCGAAGCAAATTCTTTCCCAAGGAAAGAATTAGCTTAACAGCTGCTTCGATATTTTGCGTTTTCAGCCTTTTATGTTTGACCAAGATGCATTCGAAAGAATGCATCTTCGGTCTTCTAAAATAGACCATATATAGATATATATATATATATATATATATATATATATATATATATATATACATATATATATATATATATATATATATACATATATATATATATATATACATATGTGTGTTGATTAAATTTCTCTTAGTTTACACTTGTATGTGACTAAGTAAATTGATATATTTTGTGAGAACTGCAAGGATGGGGTGTTTGTGTGCTAGTGTGTGTGTGTTAAGGTTAGTGTAAAGGTTAAGTGGGAGGTAGATTAAGAGTGTGCATGAGGTTGTAAGTGTTAGGGTTGGGCAACATGTAAGGGGATGACTTTCGTGTTTTGTGTGTGTGTGTGTGTGTGTGTGTGTGTGTGTGTGTGTGTGTGTGTGTGTGTGTGTGCGCGCGCGTGTGTGTGTGTGTGTCTGAGCTGTCTTGTATAGTGAAGTGCTATGGAAAGTTTTATTTTTTTAGGTAAGGTACACAGTTAGAGGCAGGGAAGGGTAAGAGTTAGGGTTAACATGCATTCCTAAGGTGACTCTCCCCTGCTAACCCTAACCTAATCTCTTACCATAGAAATTTCTTTTCCATAACACTGCCACTATACAAACATACTATGGCCTATGGCATATCTGTGGTTTAGGGTTTTATGTTTATTTTATTGTATTTTTATTGTAAACTAATGACAAAAGTAATGTTTGTCTATATATTGTGATTAATTCCATGAGTGCTTTGGATGTTTTTGTCATTAATCCGAGTTCTGAATTTTGATGAATCTATATTATTAAATGTCTTTTTTGGTATCTGTATTTTGAGTGTCTTTCTGCATTTTTAAATATATTCACAAATGCACGCGCACACACACACACACACACACACACACACACACACACAGATATATATATATATATATATGTATATATATATGTAATCTTAATGAAAAACAGAGAGAGAGCGCATGTGTACATTAAATAGAGATGGGTTGATTGTATGAAAGAAGATCTAAGACATTCAGGCATTTCTGCCAATGAAGACTAAAACTATTATAATTTCTTTGAATTTAATGGCAAGCTGTACCACCAGGTCAATGGAGTAGTGATAGATGCAGCTATGGCACCCAGTTATGCCAATGTCTTTTTGTATGAGTGGAAAAGGTGCAATGTTTTCCAAAGTATTTATATGAAATGTAATGTTTTTTCAAGCGTTTTATAGATGATGCCTTTTTTGTCTGGAGAGGCGGTATGAATTCTTTGCTTGAATTTTTGCATTACTTAAATAGTGTGAGTTCCTTTTTGAAATTAACTTATACTTATAGCTGCAGTACTATTAATTATTTATATCTTACTGTTTACAAAGAGGGGGATAGACTAATGACCATTATTTATAAAAAAGGGGTGCAAAACAATGCTTATTTACACTACAAGAGTATGCACCCTAAGAAAACTAAGATTAATATTGTGAAGGGGCAATTGATGAGGGTGCATGAGTTGACTGACAAAGATGAAGATTTTCATAAAGAAAGTGTTACTTTATGTAAAAATAAAATTATAAGTACAGGATACACTAAAGGTATAGTTATGGAGAAATATAATGAAATAGATGAGAGAAGGAAAAGAAGGTTACGTAAAGATGTTGTGCCAAACAAGTGGATTATAAAACTTCTATGCAAATAACAAACAGTTTGGATACACAGGCTATTAAGAATATTATTTCAGTTAATTGCAATGTGTTTATATGCAATTCTGAGATTATCAAGGTAGTAGGGGATTCACCTGTGTTTGTACAGAAGAGGGGGAAGAGTTTTAAAAATCTGTTTCAAAGTAAATTAAACCCCGCACAGAGAAAGTGTACTAATCCTGGTATATATAAATGTTATACCTGCAACATATCTAGTTATTTATTGACGGATGTCAAAGAGATTGACATTAGTGGTTATAAGGTACAGTTGAAATGTAAATATACTTATAGGTCAAAATTCATAGTGTATTTAGTGTTGCGTATGTCATGCAACTCATTTTATGTGGGTCGTACCATGAGGGAATTGAACAAAAGAGTGTATGAACACAAATATGCTATCTCAATTGGAGATGATAAAAATGCATCGGGGAAGCATTATAAAGTAAATCAGCGTAAAATTGATTTGAAGTTTTGTGTTTTGGATGAAGTTTTATGTTGTGATAAGAAATTTAATGCTGAGAAAGAACTTGGGTGGTTGGTATATGATTGGCAGGTGAAGCTGAATGCTTGCCACCCACCTGGGTTAAATGATAGGGAGGATTCTGTGGCCTTCTATAAAAGAAAGGGGTTAAAACATTAATTAGTTGTCATGTGATTATAACTGATTGTGTATTTAACTGTTGTAGTTTTTTGTGACATTATTCAGGCTGAAGAAGTCTTATTAGGATGAAAGCGCTCATTGTTTAATGTATTTTTGGTCATTAAAATCTTCGTTTGGTTATATTCCTGTTTTTATTTTTATTTTTACTTGTTTCCAGTTTAAGTGTGGGTTCCGGCATGTAGATCGCGAGACAATTGCCTGCAAGCTACAATTCCGAAAGCAGTGTGGCCGAAAGGGAGCTACGTGGCGGGATTGCACACAGATGTTAAAACCGCCACGTAGAGATGATCCTTAACAGAACTAAGTGGGCTGTTTCCTGACAGTGCAAACAACCTTGCTAGATATGCAGTCAGCAGCACAAGTAAGCTAAACAGGTCCAACTAAACAAAATAAAAAAAAAAAACAGCATACCTGCTAAGCACATGCACAGATATCCCCACACACAACCCTTTCAGGAAAAGCATAGAGTAGAAAGTTGCAAGCTGGGAACGGCCAAAGAAGCTACAACTGCAGCTGCTAGATACACCAATACATGCACACTGTCAGTGGCACAAGCACAGTCACAATGGAATGGAAATAACATGCCCTGTTAGAGCATTTCTAGTACATACCTCTCCACCTCATAGAACAAGACTTCTGGACAAAGCCATAAATGAAAGCTGGAGAAGGCCCAAAAAGAGGGACAAAGTACAAAATCTGCTGTTACAAACCTAGAACATTGATAGAATAACAGGTTTCACATTAGCATGACTTTTCTGAAGGGTATGAAGTCTGAAATTCAGTTGTCTGCCATTATTTCAAACTTCAGTATTACCTATCCATCTATGTATCTAACTACTGAATTAGTTATTGATGTATGTTATGCACATTACTTAATTATATAACAATAACAGTCACCCCCAAGTAATCCACAAGTAAAGGAAAGCCAGAAGCACAACACAGAACTACATAAATACAGACAACAGGCAGCCCTTAGTAAGACATATTCCCATAATACCTAGTGCATGAAGACAATATTGTCATCACTGCTGCACTACCCCTTATACATGATATGCCCATACACCTGTGGCAGTTGTAAACAGAACAACCCTGGCAATTAATGACTACCTAACTAATGGTAAAGAAGCAGCCACTGTAGAAGGGAACATTGGCACGTAGGGGAGGGAAAGCACATATCAGACACATAGGAATATAAACTCACCTCACTGTCACCAACTGATCATATACTTCTGAATAAACATGTGTATTACGTAGGGGTAGCCTAATCGATCCTATAGTTGTTGCAGATGGGGTACACACATATGCAGAGGCATGTAGGCAGAAAAGGGTGCTACACAGGAGAACATCCATTAGTAGTGTCTTCTTTGAAACTGAGGCTGTGCACCACACCCTGGTAATAGCTGGGAGTTAAAGGGGACCTGTGCAGTGCATGCAGATCCAGTGGTGTAAAAGTGAGCTGGATAGACACCTACAGGACTACAGTCAGTTGTCAATTCCACGGCTCAGTGAAATGGACATAGAGAATCCCTAGAAGGAAAGGTAGAAAGAGCAGTAGTATACACTGCTACAAAGGACCATTGTGGCAGACAGCTTCTATTCAGAGTAGTACAATAAGCAAGGTGGTGTACTGTAGCATTACCATAGCCTGATAGTGGCCTATACCTAAGTAGTGTTAATGTACTCTTCCCTGCTACACTGGATGTGAGGGATGCTGAGAGGCCAACCACAAGCAGTGTTGCCATGATAGAGTCTGTATACGAGTATAGCCCAGGTAAGCTTGGCAACAGATATTGGTGCTGGTAGTGAAGGGATACCTGTACCACGTAGAATGGGAAGTCCTCTCCAAACGGTACTGGGCATGTGTTGAGTGGAGAATAAAGGCCTGCAGGGGCTATGCTATCACTGTTCACCAGGATGAGGGGGAAGTACTGCATAAATCACTGCCACACCAGCATGAACCAGATGCAACCACTGCCCAGGTGGCTGTGCTGTGAGCAGAACTATGGCAGAGGGCAGTAAACAGTGATGACATGCCTAGTCTGGTAATGCAGAGTGTCCTTGGCACAATGGATGACAATGTACTTCAGGAGATGCCTTGCCGTGCCAACCTGCATTGTAGCATCACCAGGGTATGGCAGAGGGTATGGGCATTTATGTCCACACCTACGGCAACACTTGCAGATATCGATGTCAGCCAGTCCCCACTCTGTAATGGCAGCTTTATCTTACGCAGACAGTCAGATATGGATGAGAAAGATTCCTTGGTTCTGCTAACTACAGCACAAAATCTGGCAGATTTGTGCAAGTCAGACATCATACTCGGGGATGGCACTTTCCCAACATGTGCTGATATTTGCCGTCACCTGTATAGTTTACATGGATCTATTGGCACCCCACCTCAGTACGAATTGTCACCCTGGTGTATTATCTAATGATATGGAAATCAGAGTCTGCATACAACAATATGTGGGACATACGTAAGGGTATGGCTGCAGATCAGGGATGCACCCTAACACCGCAGTACATTATGACAGATTTTGAGAAGGCAGCAATCTGTGCCAGCCTAAAGGCATTCCCTAAGAGTATTCTGAAGGGGTGCCAGTTCCATTTTGCACAGATCATTTGGCACAAAATCCATCATCACCACCTTGTAGCTTTGTATGATACAGACACCACATCCTCAATAACCATCTGCAAGCTGATTGCACTGGCATTCCTTCCAGTGTATGAAGTTGTCCCTGCATTTCTGGACATTGTGGCTACCTTACCTGACTGTGCCAAGGCTGTAGATATATTTCTGGACCATCACTATGTGTGTGGCCGATCAAGGAAACATGCATCCCGCTGTTCAGCACAACAACATCTGCCATCTTCCTATGCTGTGAAGTCCTGGAATGTGTGTGATGTGTCTGACATGGACTTCCCATGGACCAATAACCAGGTAGAGGCATGGCATCGTCAACTGAAAGTATTACTTGGACTCCCTACAGTACAGTTTTCCAACATTCTGTCTGTTCTACAACAGGAACAGAACCTGACAGACAACTGAAGGGAGTCACTTTTGAGGGGGATGCCTGTGACACCACTTAGGAAGGCTTTTGTTGTAAGGGAGAGTCACCTAAAACCCATCTTGCAACATAAATGTGACTACAGTAATGTGTAGGATTTCCTACGTGCAGTAGCACATTTCTACAAGTTGTGAATATATTTGGTTCTAGTACACACCCTGCACTACGCACATCACTTTATCTGTTGTGTTAATAAAGGCTTTGCCCACAGTACACAGATTTCACAGTACCAATTTCATGCCCCCTTGGCATCCAGTAACGACCACTTATACTACTGATAATGGCACATGTTGGCTTCTAGGAGGGTGCAGGGTGTAACACTATGGAGTTTGTGTCTGCTCCATATGGTTAGGGTGCAGGGGAATGTTTTATTCCCACATGGAATTGTCCACAGGCATTTGTCAATGTAGCCATAATGCCAAACTGCCATGTGTCCACATCCGGCTGTCTCACAGGGGCATATCACACTGCCTAGGTGCCTGAATCCTTTAAGTGTTTTTGGTATTTCTGTCAAAGAAGGTAGGGCAGTGACATTTAATCGAGACATGTCTACAGTTGACACAACACTGCAATCCCATATAGAACATAAAGAAAAGGGGGGGTGATGATGATTATAATGTATACTGGAGAAATTGAATTAGAATAAATTGCCCTGAGGGTTTGCATAAGCAAATATAAAAAAAAATACAGTTCACCCAAGCAGATATTCCTGCCTAAATTAAGTAGCTAGGTAAAACATTTATTTTATTGTGTTTTGTTTGTTGTGACCAAGGCCAGTCTAATACCATTCAAGGTAATTAGTTTTGAAGGAATCTATACTGTCAGGATGAAATGTGGGGTCTATATTACAACCTCGAAAGGTAAAAAGAGCAAACACTCTTCTATCAAACACTAAAACCTGAAAGCACTTAATATCAAACATGCAACAGTGATTTTTTTTCCCAGGGAAAAAAATCACTGCTCTGCAAAAAAACAAAAAAAAAAAAAAACAAATCCAAACATAAAATAAAGTGGGGGCCTTTGACCTCCACACCCTGTACTTAAATATAGCAACTCTGAGATCGCACCCTGTGGAGGAAATGGCAAAGTCCCAAAAACAGCCCAGTAATTTTTTTTCCCTGGGAAAAAAAATCGCTGTTCCATGTGTTCGATATTTAGTGTTTTTGAGTTTCAGTGTTCGATAAAAGAGCATTCGCTCTTTTTACCTTTTGACTTTGTAATATAGACCCAAAATGTGGTGATGCAAAAAGTCTTTTGTTTTTGTCTATTACATGTGTATAACTTTGCGTACTAGAGGACTGTGAAAAAAACACCAGGTGACAAGTGGCACAGGCCATTCCTATACAATATAGCCTAGCATCTCTCCTTGGTTTATTCAGACACTGCATTCTACACTTATGTCACCAAGGGTTAGTGAACACGCAGGTGTTGGCTGACATGGGCAGTTTTTTACACCAACACTGAACTTCATGTTCACACACAAATCATCTTCTTCTTCATCATCATCATCATCACCATCATCATCAACATCATTATCACCATTAATCTCAGTTTTTCACATTTTTATATGGGGTTTGGGTGTTACATCAACTGTCACCATCTCTGTAAATTCATTACCACTTTCCTACCTTCTTTAACAATTATGCCTGTCAATTACAGATCTTCTCTTCCACAAGCCATCCATCTCTTTGTTGTGCAGTTTTATTTCCACTTGACTTCTTCTGCTGTCTCCCAAATCGCCTTCACCAGAGTCTTCTGCTTTCTTATACATGTACCTGAGCCACAGTAATCTGTTTTTTTTTTATCTTGTCTGCAATTATTGATACTTTGGTTTTGCTGTGATGTTTTCATTTCATCATCTGTCCCACAGTCTGCATCCTGCGACCTGTCTCAAGGTCTTCCTCTTCATCTACACTAGTTTGCTCAAGTACTCTGCCTTTACTTCCCAGGATTCTGTATCATACAGTACTCCTTACCTTTCAGCTTATTTGGCATTCTTCAGTCACACACTACCCTTGACACTTTTTGTTATTGGGCTATAACTCCTTTGAGTCTAATTTTGACCTCCTCACTCAGACATCCCTTCTCCTCAACCACTCCTCCCAGATGGTAACCATTTGAAATGTCAATACCTGTTGGAATGAGTCCCAGTACACAGAGACTGAATGGTTGAAAAAAATACAGACTTACATATTCTATGAGGTGTGACAATCCCAGAGTTAGTATATACAAGTTTGAGGGTATGTGGGTTGCAGGTGTGCTTACTCCCTATCAAAAATTAAGTTTAAAGGAGAAGAGCAACTTTCAAGATTTGCTCTTCTCTTGCAGTTTGATCTTTTATTTCAGTGTGTCGGCATGCATCATTTGGAGTGATGATAATGTATTAGGCAGCTCTCCTAGATACGTAATGCTGTTAACCTGTTCCACTATTTTCCCTTCTATCTCAGTTTTCATCATCTTCTGATTTTTTCCATTACTTGCCATGACAAGTGTATTGCCTATATTCAGTTTCATCCTGTGTGCCTTCAGTTTTGCATTCTATTCTTTGTCATTTGCTGAAGTTCTTGTCCAGAGTCTGCTTGTAAACCCTCACCATCTGCATAGTGCAGCTTTGTTGATAGGTCTTCTTCAGTTTGTTTGCTAAAGTAGTCCATCACCAATATGTACAGCAGGAGGCTTAGAGATGAATGATGATGTACACCCAGTGCAACTAGGAACCCCCTCTGTGAGTCTGAACACTGTGTGTATTTCTATTATTGGGTCTTTGTAGATAACCTCCACTAACTGTATAAATATTTCCAGGACATTGAACCATCACAGAAATGTATGAATCTGCTTTTATGGGACCTTTCTATATCCTTTCTCCGTGTATAGGAATATACAGTTGGATGCTTTCCTCACTAGCTACTTCTTAATTATCAGTGTCTGTTGTTCTGCATTCTGATCTGAATTGAACTGTTCATTATCCATCTTACTTTCAACTATTTTGCATATGCATTTATCAATAATAGTCTCCAGCACTTCCATGTAGTGTGACAGGAGTTTGATTCCTTTATACCACCCAAAATTGTGAATGCCTCCTTTGTTCTTATATACTTGCTCTAGAATGTTTATTCTCCATTCATCTGGGATACACCTTTCTCTAAATAATGCTATGAATATCCTCTGGAGCCATTTCTTTCCAGCTCATCCGACATTTTGATGATATCTACAGTGATCTAACTTTTTCAAGGGGGGGTTCTTCTTCCTCTTTCATGATTGGCTATGTCTGGAGCAGTACAGCTTCTTTTTTTTCATTAAGAAGCTTCTGTAAGTACTTCTTCCATCTGCATTTGATGTCCCGTGGACTGGTAAACTTGATGTTGCTGGAATCCATTATAAAGCGTGTCTGCTCATTATATTCTTTATGTTTCTGGCTTTGCCTTCCAATTTGTTATTTCTTTGAAGCAGCATCTACTGAGTCACTTTCTAGAAGCTCATACAGTGCCTTTGATGCTTTGTACTATGAATTTGTCACAGCATTCTTAGCTAATTTGTTATCCAACCAGTATTCCTTCCTAGTATGTTTATTCATTTATATCTCCAACATTTTCCTACATTCTTTCTTTTTAAAGCTTCCTAGACTTATGCATTTCACTACCAGCTTCTCTTATGTAACTTAGTGTATACCTGTCTCAGACACATTTCAGTTCTACAGTCCTGACACATACTCTTTGGAGATATTGCCATTCTATCTTCAACTTATCTTATATCCTCTTATTCTTGATGTGCTAAAGGCCCAAATATTTCTTTGAACTATTGTGCTTTAACTCAGGTAAACTTACAAGTCTTCAGCTTAGTCTCTTTTGGTCTTAGAACCTGAGGCGACCGTTGCATGTAGCTGACTGTGGCCACCAGTGGTTTATGTTGTGGAAGGACTGTATCAATGGGTGTGACTTTGAATCTGTGCTTCTGTCTCACTGCCCTGTCGTGAGGTCTGAGTTGCATGTTGGTGACTTGGGTATGTGATCTTATGACTGTTTTGCTTAACCATGTATCTACCACATCAAGCTAACTGCTGAGCAGAGTGGACAACTTCTTTACTCCTGTTGCCCCACCAATTTGGACCCAGGCAGTCCCCATATCCTCTTCTGTCTGTTCCAATATGAGCATTCAGATCTCCCATTGTCAACACTAACCCATGTTGTCCTGATTTGTTTAGTAGGTCCTGCAACAGCTTACTGAATGCTTTATTCTCCTCACTATCACACACCCGTTGTGGGGTATACATTGTGATAATGAATACTGTCCTGTCTTTTCATTGGTGTCTTACTGCCATGAGTCTGTCACTAGTTCTGACAACATCACTAATTGGAGAGCATCCCTCACTGAAGACTCTTCCTCTCCATAATACCCAAATCATTGCATGACTATCCACCTGAGAGTAATAGACTCCAGATCCCAAGCCATGTTGCTTTGCTGCAATGCCCCTCCATCTTGTCTCCTGGATACATACTGAGATCCAAATAGAAATCTTCACATCTAATGCATATAACTGAATAAACAACAAACTCAGGATTGCAATTAAAATCAGGTGAGACATAAGCTACTTATGTCAACCCCCCAAAAAAAAGCAGAAAATTAACATCCTCTACCTTTCCATCATTTTCCAATTTTTCTAATTTTTTTAACATTCTTATTCACAACACATGGATCTTCAACAAAGTGAATAACTTTGTGAATAACTGTAATAATCTGTCAGTTGTTTTTAACATTTCTTTTACTGCATTGCTATCCACTGTATATATTAAAGGCATTGGTATAATCCAGCCACTGTTAGTGAAGATAGTTACACCTAATACCACACTAACATACTGAAAATGTTCACTAAATAATTTACAGGGTGACCCTGATAAGGAAATGCTTGATGTGAACCTTTCAACTGATACTGCACCGCCTCTTCCCCAGTGGTCAACTGTTTAACGTTACTATTTGACTTTTCCATTATGGTTATTATTATTATTATTATTATTATTATTATTATTATTATTATTAATAATAATAATAATAATAATAATAATAATAATAATAATAATAATATCATAATCTGATAACTTGGATGCATACTAGTATAGTACAAGATTGCATTACTGACCATAACTTTGTAAGTATCTGTTTTCAACATATTGCTTTCTCCATTCTTGTGAACATCAACATCTAAAACATATAAATTTACTTAAATTCTTGTTATATGTAAATTCTAGAATAAGATGTGCTGTCATTAGTAAAGGTTATACAATCACTTAACTGTTCATCATTACTCCCATTTGAAAAATGTTATAAATAAAATTGCATTAGGCTCTAATATACTGGTATAGAGGAATAACAAGCAAAATCTTAAGTTCCCAATAGAAAATTGCAAGGTATGTATAATTAACAGATATCTCGATCACATAGCATACCTTTTCTTTACTTATAATATTTATTAGCAAATTAAAAATATATATTCAACTAAACTAAATCACTACATTTGGGAAAAGAACTTAATTTTGCTATCTCTATATTGTAACAAAAAAGATGCCTATTTAATGTTAGTATCATGAGGGCTAATTATATAGTATGAGTTTACATCATCAGTAAACCAGTCTGATGAACTGACTTACATTAATTCAATATTTTTGAATGAAATGTATCCCCCCCCCCAAAAAAAAAAAAAAAAAAAACTTTTTCCTCCCTCACAGCCTTAAACAAAGAATTTAGACACTGGCACTAACTTAGAAGCAAGTACAGCCATTATTGGTTTAAAAGATGGATTATCCACTTTTTATATATTTTTGATTCCAATTTTTTTCCATTCTTTGTATCATCAATATAAAAGAAATAACACATATTTCTGAAAATTACCCTATTTAAAACATTATCGTCTAATCATGCATTGATGAACCTATAAGACTCTTTTTTTTAATAATCTAAAGGAAACATCACTTGATGACTCATCAACTAGCATGCTATACTTATATTGTACCTGATCAACATTGTCATTAATCACTTTGGCTTTGCAAATGGCTGCCTTCATAACACGGACTTGTCCTGCAACAAATCCTGCAACCCATTTCTTTCTTCATTACTAAAATTATGTTTTTGTTTTAAAATGCTACTGATGCATTTTTACACATAATTTGAAAAGCTTGTATTACAGGGAGCAACTGAGAATTAAGACCTCTAAGTACAGTACAATCAACTCTATCATATTCCGTCTTTCCTTTAAACACAACTTTAAAGTTGAGCTTCCTCATATAAACCTCTAAATCAATAAGAGTTTGTACTAAGTTTGTCTTTTGGGATGAAACAAAGGAGGAAGCCTTCTAAATTACATTTATTTGACATAGTGACAGAATTTGTGGTGATAAGATTCAGGAATTTACTGATATACACAGACTCAATGCTCTCCATTGTGTGCTTGCTTCCCTGTCTGTGGTACTAAAGGTTCCTGCACCACTTGTACACATGATTCTTTTCATGCGAAGGCATCTATTGATAAAATTCTGCTGTTTGGTGTATTCTGTTGTTTTATTTCAGTAATGCGGCATCCTGCATCTGTTGTTGACTGGATTGTTGCTTTTCACCTATCCTGAATGGCATTCTTTGATTTTACAGGCTCACATCTGAGTGCAGCTTCTTTTTCTACTTCACAGTTCCTTTTATATCATCACTGGCTTCTGATTGGCTGTTTTCTAATGCAGCATATTCAGAAATTGTAGTCATGTTTATGGCATAGTAGCATAGTCCTAGCAGCTTCTATTAATATTTTTTATGTTTTTTTTTATTATTCATTATTTAGATGGTTGCTTGTTTGTTTTGAAGCTGATCAATGTCTACTTTCTTTTTAATAAATTTAAACATCTACTGGTTGAACCATATGATCGTAATAGTCATGCGGCTTGTCAGTGAAATTTTTGTTTGCCAGTAATTACAAATTGCCCTACAAGAGTGGCTATTATTTTTAAGCTTACATAACTTATTTTCATTGTAACATTTTACACATTTCATTTTCAATATGTTTTAGTAATTCATCACATTTCTGACCCTATTCATTTGCTTCCGTTCTGCCAAAAAACAATGCAAATGGAATGTACCACATGGTTCTTTCTGAGCAAGCAGTCTTCTTAGTACTTGCTTATTACTTAATAATATTCAAAGAATATGATATGCAATGAAAGTCTTTTTATTTTAAGCAATTCTGCTCCAGGATCTTTAAACAGTGAGCGAGTATCTATCATAATAACAGAAATACCTTCAAGAACTGTAATACTTGAAGTGATCCTATTAGTACCTTAGTGGGTAACACTGTTTGTTCCATAATTATTCTGGCCATTGTATTAGCAGCATCAAAGTCTTCATTATGTATAGGAATGTCAACAGCTGTTAACACTGTGCATTTTAAATGCATGTTCATTGTCAGCCGCATGACTATTACGATCATATGGTTCAACCAGTAGATTAGTATATATGGGCACGTTCTACAGTACTCAGTACTTAGAGCTGTCCAACTGAATAAATTTCAAACAAGTACACCATGGAATTACAAGGATCTCAAGGGGAAGTTGCCAAACTACAAAAAAGTAAACTTTAGACAACTTCTTCACTGAAGAAAATAAACAAACATGCTATAAAAATGATTAAAATCAGTAAGCAGTTTTGGCCTTAGAGTAGACATCATGAGGCTAAATTGACAAACAATATAAATCATCCATTTAAAACAAATCAAACAATCACATGACACCTCATATAGCTTGCTCCACCCTTTAAAAAAATATTTTTTTGCATCCCATATTTTTTGTTTTCACTTCAGAACACATTTATAGCTTATTGACACATATAATCCAGAAAAAACACTGGCATTCCACATAATTTGCCACTGCAATTCCCAATATTTTAACAGATCTGCCCTTTTCCCACTAAAATCTTCTCTGGCAAGAGCTATAACAAAAACAAAACAAACAAAAAAGATCCTCTGTACATGAATAAATGATTTCATAAAATATTGACAACCCTTTTATTTTAATAACATAACTCTTATAAATCCAGTTTCATAATTTTCTGTTCTTTCCCACCTACAGTGCATCAACATTAGTGCACGCAGCTGCATAAATGAGAAAGGGCTAAATTATGATTAAAATAACCTGGTAAGACATAAGCCATTATCTTAATAGATGGAAAAACTAAGGTCCTGTGCTACATTTATACATTTGATATAGTTTTGCATCCCATAATTTTTGTTTTCACTTCAAAACACATTTATAGTTTATTGACCCATATAATCCAGCAAAAACACTGGCATTCCACGTAATTTGCCACTGCAATGGCACAGTTTTAAATATGGGATGCAAAACTATACCAAATGCTACCAACAGTATCCAAAATTATACCAAATTACTATACAAACATTTTTTTTTTTAAATTCTCTTTATTTAATATTTTCAATAATCACATTTATGCACATAACAAAAAAAAACCTTTCAATACCACTAAGTATGTACATAGTAAGAACATGCAAATCCAACAAAAACTATATACAATAATACATTGCCCAAAAAACAAGATACATACATCATGAATATCAAAGTAGAATCTAATGGTACCTACATAAGAAGTGTAGTCATTTTAATATATGATCAAATAGAATTCCCCAAAATTCTTTGATAATTGGCTTATGCTTAATATTGTGGAACAAATATTTATGAGCTTTGAGGTGTTTAATGGCTAGAGCTTTAAAGGCTCCCCAAGAAAGAGAGTGTCTGTTCTTCCAGTTTAAAGAAATATAATATTTAATTAACATAAAGATAGGGATCAGAACTTTATAATTCCTCTCAGATAGACCAGGAGGTGGAATATGAAGGATGGTAAATTCCCATGAAAGGGTAGATTTTTCATAACCAGTTTTCTCAAGTATCACTCTCAAAGCACACCATAGCTTGTAGGAACATTTGCAACTCCAAAAAATATGGAGAATATCATCAGTTTGGTTAGGGCAGAACTGGCATTTAGGGGATTGATTGGGAAAGATTTTACTAAGGACGTCAGGAGTAAAGTACGCTTTGTTGATTATCATCAGCTGAGTATATTTTAGCTTTTTAAAAGGTATATATTTAGAGCTTAATCTTATAGCCTTAGAGATTAGACTCTGATTAACAGAAGAGTTAATTTTTGGCCAATAATTGGAAAAGATGAGTACGTTCTGGGATTTAAGTGACATAATAACCTTGTAGGAATTTGAGGTCATTTTTTTCCTCATGAAAAGGAGTTTCCTTAATGTTTTACAAGTTGAGATATCATTGTCGGATACCAAGGGGTGTTCCAGATACCTACGTACCAGATCTCTAATTTGTCGTTAAATAATCATATAATTTTTAGGTAAATTCAGATTAGTTCTTAGACTAGAAAGTGCCTGATGTCTGAAAGGGAAGAGATCAAAAATAGAGGTGCTCAGGAGAAGGGGGTATTGCTCCAGGTTTAACATGCGCCCATTCAATCTAAGGTTAGGGTTAAGATGGAGTGGTTGTAGAGTATTATACGAGTGAATCAAGTTCAAAGAGTTAAAAAGGGTCTGGAGGGACCTTATGCTATATACTAAACCTTTTGTTCGCTTAAGCATGCCTATGTTTGCTTCATTTAGGAATGGGAGTGCTGCGGGGTTAAAGTTCAATGTTTTAATGTAGTTATTATACAGAACAACCCATGCCGGGGCCCACGGGGAGTGAGCCTTATGATATGAGGCTATACTAAAGATTCTACTTCCATTAATTATCTCATAGTAGGTTTTAAAATCAGGTAGACTAAGTCCTCCTTGTTCCTTAGGATAGATAAGTTGTGTATAGCTAATTCTACTATACAAACATTTATACAGATGCATGATATCAGGAACACCTGACAGGACTAAATCATCCTCCGCAAAGAAGAGTATACCGGTCTGGTGGACAGCTGCAATAAATAAACTATAACAAAAGAAAAAAAATTGCTGACCAGGACCAAGAAGGATTAGGTGCCCAAATGGAAGCAATCTCTCCTTAGCTTAAACAAGCAAATAAGAGCCCTAGTGAAATCCTACAAAGCAAACTTTGAATCCATATTGGCCACATCTACTACAGACAATCATAAAGCCTTCTTCACATATGTCCATAATCTCAAAGGTAGCACTCAGATCTGTTCAGAACTGATGGTCAAGGACACCACATATACAAATGCCATAGATACAGCAAACTAGCTGGCTGACAGATTCAGTGAAAATTTCACCCCTCTGTCCCCCCATCAGTAAATCAGGACATTCCAAGTACATGCCCCCTTCCCCTTATATCTAGGGATCAGGTCACCATTGCTCTCTCAAAGGCAAAACATATAGCCTCCAAGGGACCTGATAACATTCCAGGCTGCATCCTACATGAACTCAGGTAGGAACATGCAACATCATTAGGTACCCTATTCAACCAAAGCCGGAGTACCGTTTTTGTCCCACCTGAGTGGAGGACAGCCACTGTCATCCCTTTACACAAAGGTGGAGTGTCCACTGATCTAGGAAATTATAGACCAATCAGCCTAACTACCCTGATCTGCAAGGCCATGGAATGGATTATCATGGACCTCATTAACAAGGACATTGGCAACCTCCAATCACTCAATCCCACACAGTTTGGCTTCATCGAGGGGAGGTCATGTCTGTTAAATTTGGCCGACTTTTTTGAGACAGTCACCAAAGCCATGGATGAGGGAACGACAGTGTACACCACCTGCCTTGACCTGGCCAATGCCGTCAACACTATTGACCACTCAGACATAATAGATAAACTCTCTCAACTAGGCATCAATCTGTATGGTACCAGATAAGTAGCCAACTGGCTCACTGACAGAACCCATCTAGTCAAAATAAGGGAAACCACCTCAAGCAGTAGACTCATTTTGAGTGGTGTACCCCAGGGTTTGGTCTTGGGGCCTCTGTTATTTGGCATATACTTTTCTGAGGTACAGGCCAAAATCAGTGGGCTATGGCTGACCAAGTTTGCAGATGACTGTAAGTTGAGAGCTGTCATCAATTCCCCTAGTGACATGGACATCCTCCAAGAGGGTCTCTCCCAAACAAATGACTGGTGCCAGAAACATGGCCTCAAATTGAATAACACAAAAAAATGCATCATTATCCCCTTTGGGGAGAGAGATGTCTCCACAAATTATCACATTAATAACAACATTCTAAGCATGCAGTCAGTTGTGAGGGATTTGGGCACATTGATTGATAGCAGCCTGACTTTAGACCACCATGTTGATTCCATTGTATGGAAAGCTTTCTACATGACCCACCTCACAAATAAGGGGATCTCATCCAGGGACAAGGAGGTCATCACATCCCTGTATTCTTCCCTTATAAGGCCCATTAGTGAGTACGATGCCCCATTCGGCATGTACTTCGCAAAGCACATGCAGCAACTGGAGAGACCACAGAGTTTCCTCACCAGGAGAATCCAGGGCTTCAAAATCTACCACAGATAGGCTAAAAGCCCTATACCTCTACTCTGTTTCATACAGACTCCTCAGAGGTCTCCTCTGTCTGGCATACAAGGCGATCTCAGACCCTGCCTTGATGGGACTGCTGCATATCTACAAGTCAAGCTTCACTCGAGTAACCCACACTCGCGGCCTCAGCCTGATCCTTGAAATCAATAGGATTTGCTGGCAGGACAGATTTGTGTCCCAGAGACTCCCCCATCTATGGAATAGACTCCCTCTCCACGTCAAGCAGATTACCTCTTTACCCCTTTTTAAGCGCAATCTAGATAACTAGATGGGAAATAGAAAATACATCCCTGGGATTCCACCAGTGTCCCTGCCGGACAGGGGCATCGGGTGCTGATTTGTCTATGCATGGGATAAACTCTTGGCTAGACTTATTAGGGCCTCAGGGCCAATAGCCTAGTAGCTACCTATGATCCTATGATCCTATATACAGATACAATGAACATGCTAAACATTTATGTGCCTTTATATGAAAGCCTTTTTTATGAAATTTAAGATTCTCTACCCTTTCATTATTTTCTAACAGTTTTTAAAAATGTTTGTAGCTTTCTTATTCATAACAACATGGATCTTCACCTACAATTAGAGAACCTTCCTCTCTGGCCAGTGAAAGAGTCAGTTATATTTTTATGCTTTTGAGTTAGTCTGAAAGCTTATGCTTTAAGATACAAATGACAGACATAAAAATTAGTTACCAAGTAAAAGGCCCCTGACTGAGAGGCTGTTGACCAAGCCAAATGCATATTGTCATTGTCTCCTTAAGATTGGAAGGTAGTGAATTATTTGGTTACAGATCCCACACCAGTATTATGTTTATCTTCTGGAATCATAGAGTTTAATATCACAGTTTTTTTTTTATCAAACACTGACTGAATTACACAAGAACTGATTTTTTTAATGATTACTGTGAGTCTGAGAAAAGACAAAAGAACTCCCAGACTGTACATGTGTTACTTTTCTCTACACTCTAGCTAAGAGCATGGGTTGCAAGACATTAAACTTAAAGATTTAAATTATCCAGGCTATATTAAATCAAGGAGTAAGGAAAATGCAATGGAGCAGCTCTGTACATAATAGATAGCTTGTATATATAAGTATATGTTTTCATATTAGTTTACTGTCTTCTGTACAACAATTAATTCATTAGGTTGCACCTTTACTGTATATTCTGCTTTGTTTACTGTACTTTCAGGCTTAACATCACACTTAACCTTTGTGGATGTACAGACATCTGTTATAACCTCACATTCTTTCTTGCTTGCAAATTTGCCTGAAATAGAGCAGAACTGTGAAGATGAAGGCATAGCAGCGTAAATGCATCATACTTAAATCACATGAAGTTTTAGTGGTAGTATGAAAGATAAGAGCACCACTGCATGCCTTGACCAATATTTGCAGTCCTTTATGGTAAGACGACCTCAAGCAAACGTAAGCAGCTTTGTATCTGATCATGCCAACATCAGTTAATCTTTTATAGTAACTGAGAAGGCTAGCCTTATGTAGTCATCAACAATAATAGTGTGTGCAGCCAGCTTATTGTCATGAGAATTACCTGACTATAGTTTTGTCTGGCCCAAATAAAATTGTTTGCCTGCCACATGCCACAAGCTGAGTGGATATGGCACAGTCACATGGTAATGCAGTAAACATATTCTAATCTGTGTTATGCATCGACTGATGTCATACATGAAACCTTTGCTGCAAACAATGGCTACGTTAGGCACATACAGACTATGTGTTGTTGGGGCCAATGTATTGCATAAAGATATACCTTTTTGTTACAGCCTAGAGAACATAAGTAGAAATGGAATGTGTTCTGAGGTCAGTTATCTGGATCTCTCATAATGATACCTCTGATGGGCCCCTTATGAGCCAATAGTTCCATTGGGCTCTATTGCATGCTGAAAGCTCTGCATGGTCATTTGATTGGGTCTCCATGCCATGCAACCTTGGCCACTGTAGTAGCAATCATACTGTCCCCAGTGTCTGTTATAGGTTCATAGGTTCATAGGTTGGTACTAGGCTATCTGCCCTAGGGCATTTACAAGCCTAGCCAGAGTGTGTTTGGCTTTTGCCACCCTTTTTAGATTAGTTGACTGTGCCTCTGTATAGTAGGTCACAGAAGATAGCCCATTTAAGGTTAGTTTACTGTGCCTCTGTCTAGCAGTGACACAGAAGAGATCCCAGGGGTAAATTTACGCTCTCCCATCCAAACGTCAAGATTCTTCTTGAAGAGGGACATTGAGGAGCTCTGTCTAACATGGATTGGGATTTTGTTCCAGAGTGAGGGGAGCCTCTGGGATATGAATATGTCCCCCCAGCATGTTCTATTTATTTCTGTGCTGAGGTTTAAGCCACTGGAGCGTGTAGCTCTGATGGATTTGGATTTCTTGAGGTGGAGCATGTCCATTAATTCTGGGTTGGACATGGCTTTATACGTCAGGCACAGATCGCCTCTGAGTAGGCGGTAAGCAACTGAGTAGAGCTGGAGTTTCTTTAGCCTAACTGCATAGGGCATCTGTTTGAGTCCCTTGATCCTCTTGGTGAGGTACTTTTCGGGTCTTTCTAGTTGTAGCAGGTGTCAGGTAAGGTACATCACAAATGGGGCATCGTATTCAATTATGGGCCTGATGAGTGATGAGTAGAGGGGCACAATGACCTCTCTTGATCTAGATGTGAACCCCTTCGTGATAAGGTGGGCTATATAGAATGTCTTTCTAACCACTTTGGCAATGTGATTGTCAAAGGAGAGATTGCAATCTACTTGGGTCCCCAAATCCCTAATTACTTCTTCCATACTTAATGGATTACCACCTATGTGGTAATTTGTGGGCACTTTGTTTTTCCCAAAGGGGATGACCATGCACTTTTTGGCATTTAGCTTTAGGCCATGGCTCTGGCACTAGTTATCTATCTCTGTGAGACCTTTTTGGAGGATGCTTGTGTCAGCCGGCGAGTCGATTATGGCCCCCAGTTTGCAGTCATCTGCAAACTTTGTCAGCCATAGTCCTCCTGTGTTAGCCTGTACCTCAGAGAAATATATACTGAACAAGAGAGGTCCCAGGACTGAGCCTTGTGGGATGCCACTTGTAACTGGTTTAGAGTCTGACATGGCACCTGCAATTCTGACCATGAGGGTTCTATCCCTAAGCCAGTTTGCAACCCATCTTGTGACATAGGGGTTGATATTTAAGCTGGTGAGCTTATTTATGATGCCCAAGTCGGGTATTGTGTCGAAGGCTTTTGCAAGGTCAAGGTAGGCTGTGTGGACTACCTTCCCTTCATCTATGGCCTTGATGACTGTTTCAAAGAAATCGACCAGGTTTAAGAGGCAAGATCTGCCCTTAACAAAGCCGAATTTGGTAGGATCCAGTGTTTGGAGGCTCCAAAATGTCTTTGTTTATGAGTTCCATGATGATACGCTCCATAGCTTTGCAGACCAGACTAGTTAGGCTTATAGGGCGATAGTTTCCGGGGTCCGTTGTGGCACCACCTTTATGGAGTGGGACCACTGTTGCTGTACACCATTCTTTGGGTACATATCCTGTTGTAAGGCTGAGACTGAACAATAATATATATATATATATATATATATATACACATATATAAATATATATAGTAATATATATATATATATATATATATATACACATATATAAATATATATAGTAATATATAGGTGGTATGCCAATCATTCTGCAGTGGACATAGTATGACATACTGTCTATGTGAACATTGTCATTCAGGATGCCTGTCTGGCATGGTTACACTGCTTATATTATTCAGTATTTTATAATAAACTGGAGGAATAACCCTCAGGCAATTGGTTCAAGGGGATAAGGCTGCAACCTGTAGTTCTTCTTTTGCAAGATTTGATTCCTCAGCCCTCGTTTGCCTCTTGTATGACCTTTAGCAAGTCACTTAACTAGTCAGTGCATGGGGGTCAGCTGGGAATTTGGGTTAGAGTTCTCACTGGCATTGGTGCCCTGAACTACAAGCCTAGTAGCTGCCTATAAACATGCATTTTATTGATTGCACTGCTGGAACATTTTTGAACAATATAACTGCAGGCATCATATGCATATCTCTATGCATTACATGTATTACTTTGCATATCAATCTACCCCATTGGTAACATAATGCCATAGAATCATTGTGATGTACTGTTGTACCACACATGCTTGTGGCAATGCTTCCACTGTATCTTCTTCTTCATCATCTTCTCCTCTTATACACACATCATTCTCCACCTGTACATTGTACTGTAAAGCTGCCAGCATCCAGCTTAGATAAACGCTATGGAGCATGACTCATGCAAACAATATTCTCACTTCTTTTATGTTGCATATAGCAGCATGCCATATCAGTCATTCAGGAGCTAGAACTACTGCTTCAGCATATGAAGTATGCATTAAAAGACCATCCATACTTGGCTTTTTATCCACTGTTACCTCATTGTAACATACTACTGGGTGAGTTTCAGAGAGTCGTTAACCTGGGTTTCAGTGAGTGGGACGTATCACCTGTAAGTTGTAAAAACATAGATGTCCCTGAAAGCTTTGTGTGTAACTTTAGGTATTACACATATCTTGATATGATTCACAAAATGTGCCTACTAAAATTATCTGCAGTAAATGGCACTGTAAAAATGCTAGAATGGATTGCATCATTTGCTGCATATGCGGATCTTCGATCACTGTCAGAGTGCATTCTGGACACATTTATGACCGTGCCATCTGTTTTGCAAGCTGCCTGGAAAGTAATGGAATGGAACCCATTTTGTTCATTTACTCTGTTCAGTGTTTACCATGTGGGTACTCATAATTTTGGGGTACAATGTTGGATACCAAGAATCACTCTCAAATCTATTATTAAATGTTTTCATTGCAGTTTTTCTTTCTAGCAGTATTCCTAGGTGTGTATTGAATTCTCCCACATTCTGCAGTATGCTAATAATGACCATGCACAGTTTCCATTATGCAAATAACGCAGTTTATGTTTATGTCTAGCATATATTGTTTTGTAACTTGTAGGCCATTAAGATGGCCTTTTGGTTGGATCCAGAGCACTTTCATTTTGGTGGCTAGCAGGAGAGGGCAGTTATGTACCCAGCTGATGTGATGCCAAACTGGAACATGCACTGTACCAGTCAAGGAATTATTAATCAGTAACTGAGGATAACTTCTGTCTTGCACAGAAATGGTGGATTATTCTGACTCTAGTTATATGTACAGAAGATGTCATATGTCCTATGTCCATTGTTGCTATGCCATGCAGCATTAGTATTGCTGTCTCAATGTTTTTGCTTTAATTTAAAACTGCATGGGATAATTTTGTATATACAATGTTAATGTACATGTTTAGAGTTGAAGTGTTTATACTCTGCTTGAATCAGGTACATTATGACAATGATATAATTTACATTACTATCATTTTACCCCTGTAGTTATTTTCCCTGTCTGTTGGCACACAACTGTTTTTCTTAAAATGTGCTTTGTTAACCACTGCATGGATTTCAGTAGTTATTATATTCAAAGGTCCATAGGTTCATAGGCAAATACTAGGCCAGCTGCCCTTGTGCGCCATTTTAAGACTAGCCAAGTTCCCCTTTTCTGCTCAAAATAATGTATCTCATTATGTTATAGATTAACCTTACCCTTTCTATGGTTGTTAATTATATATTACACCTAATGAGAAAAACTGGGATCATACCATAGATAATTTGAAGGACCCATATTTGGGATAACGCATTTAGGAGCTGCCTCTGTACATTATTAATACAGGGGACAGTGTTAGGGTAAATCTTCTGTTTTCCAGCTTAGTATCTAAGTTGCACTTGAATATGGACAGGTTTGAACTTTGTTTTATGTGAACAGGGAGTCTGTTCCACAGGAGTGGTATCCTCTTTGAGATATACATGTCCCTCCAAGCCTTCTGTTGCTGTTGCAGAAGAGTGTAGATCCCTAGACTGGGTATTTCTGATTTCTGCCATTTGACTTGCTGATGTGCAATAAATCTATCAGTAATGGATTGGAGGATGCCTTGTATCACTTGTTAAAGACTCATGGGACTGACAATTATGCATGGAAAAAAATCTCCTTCTTTACCAAAGACATAGCAGCACTGGTCCACATCAGAGCACCATTAAAAAGTCTACTTTTGAAGCTCATTTAATAATTTCCTATCTCTATACCTTTCTGTCTCTGACCAGCTGTATAAAACACATTAAACATCTAAAATTTTAACTTCCCTGACTTATTTTGTGCATTTATTGTTATTTTTCTTATTTGTGGGTTGTGTAAGTCTACTACACACATGTGCCTCATTTCAAGGGCAGAACAGAAACACTGTGGTTAAGTTACTTGCTGTGATACTCAGAGCAGGCAAATAGAATAGGAGGGAAATTAAATCCAGGGCTACAGAACGATGCTCAGGTGAATCTTATCATGTCAGTTATTTTGAGCAATACTGCAAGACCTACACAAATTGTTAGACTCAAAACCTTATTTTGTCATCATCTTTTTAAAACAGATTAAATCTATACAGTTTAAAAGCATGTTTTGCTGTTTGTAACTCACTTCCATGTTGAGAGGTATAGCTTCCAGGTACTATTACTACTGCGAAAAGAAAATATGATAATATTTAACAACATCCCTTCACTGACTCTTGCAGCTGAAGTAGTAATAAGCTGTTAAGTGCATTGTGGCACTGCCCATATTAACTGCTATTGTTCTGAGTGTTCTAGCCATCATGTTCATTTAAAGGCCATCACTTCAATAGTTGGAGCCATTACTTCCTACTGTAAATAAGTTACTTCCAAGAAAAGGAGATCAATGATTTTACAATATCAGCCTGTGACAGAATCTACTAACATCAATGCTTAATTAAATGTACTTATTATTCTGAGGAGAACGTCAGGTTTGCCCAAATATAAAAAGAGTGCTAAATAAGAAAGGGAACACAGCATAAAATAACCAGACTGTTCAGCAGCAGCCAGTACATTCTCACTTTTTTTTTCTGAAAGAAGCTTAAAATGCACTTGTTTAATGCTGCCAAATGCATTTGTATCCATGCTAATATTCCTACTTAATCTACATTAAGCGTTTTCTACTCCAAAACTCATTGCAGCCAATGTAATAATATTTGCGTGTCTCTCTTCTGTTTTAGTATTAATGCTGTAATGTTTATTTTTTTTCCCATGTGTTTTTACAGTATGTGCTCTCAGGGTGTACCTGAAAAAGGCCCCCATGGACCCAGTGCTGTACTTATATTAACAAATGAAATAAAATGTTCATTAAGATCCCTATGGATATCAGTGTAATATATTAAGTTACTAAATTTTAAGTTCGCTGAAGAGACATACCTTCATGAATTGTTTATAGTCTCTTTAATAATATAGAAAATGCAGTGAGAGTTCATTTAGTGACAATGCCATCAGAAAGGTCAGTCAAATGAGCCACTTGTCCCAGGCACCAACTTGCATGGGGAGTTGAAAGTCTGACAGCTTGCACTAAGGGAATGCAGTAATTTATTAGACAACTAGTAGACTGCTCAAATGTAAAACCTTTTTTTATGTTAAAGATAGTTTATTTAAAACTGTTCAAACAATTAAAACAAAAATAGAAAGTTAAAACTACAATGTGTGCCTGAACATATGCTTTAATACTCCTTCTAATTCTAATGCCTTACTTTAACAAGCCTTCAGTGGAAGTAACGCACCAATACCAAATGACAATCACATACATACAAACCGCACCTTAAGCCTATCACATCACAATTAAATGAATTTCATTAAATTGTTTATAAAAGATAAATGCATTTAAAAGATATCTGATATACTGATAGCATATAAGCAACAAAACTTTTTTTTTTTATTTAAAGTTCGTTGAGGTGACACCAGATAGGTATACTGCTTATGGCATCAGATTCCCTTGCTGCAGGTCTATTTTGTTAGGTTTACACCTATGTAAACAACTAATACTGCCATTTAGTCGACATTAGATCAAAAAAGTTGACTGGAGATAATCTTATTGTACAAATAATCATTTAAAATGGAAATATTTTTTTAATTTATTAATTAAATAAAAGAGGTTTCCGTGTAATGCAAGGTGCATATTAAATTTTACTACACTTTGAAAGTGATTCTGACTCTATTAATAAATATAGTTTGTTTGCAGACTCAGTTGTCCAGGGACACTTGGGGTGAATAAAGTGTGTGGGGTGGTGTTGATGTTTTGAGTAATTTGCGGAGGTGTTATTAGGTCTGAACTGGGGATGGAAAGGTTACTTTTAAGACAAAATCACTGAACAGTTACAGCAGGAAATGGGATACATGTGTGTGGAGATGTTAAGGTTTATACGTTTGGGTTTGGCTAGCAACCCTCTATTGATGTGTTTTGATGCAATACAGAGAGCCATGTCCAAGTGACCAGTAGTCTTTGCAAGCCCTTGTAGCAGATAGTCTGTGGCAAGGTAGGTAGTAATTTGCAAGAAATGTATGGGTGTTGCTGGTAAGGAATGTTGATCCTTTTTTTTCGGGGTCCCATGCTTAAGGTAGGGTTGAAGTGAGGAGCGGTATAGTCAAAGTCTTCAGAGAAACAAAAGTTCTGATGGATGCACACCATGTTATTGTATCTGACATTTTTTGTAGTGTGCTGATCAGTCATTGGAATTGCTGAGATGGCCAGGATGGTTGGGGCTGCTGATTATGCTGAGCATATGAGCATTTTTGGACCATGGTTTATTTGATGCACATATGATGGGAGTAGAATAACACCTGTATGTGGTATTGATTTAAGGATTGTTTTTCAATTGCTTTTCAGCAGTCTGTACAGGTACACTTCTTCAAGTATTAGTCCTGAGGATATGCATGTGCTTTCTACAAGTTAATTGTGGAAATATTTCTGCCATGCATTATAGTTGAGGGCAGTGCTCAGAATGAGTTTGTTTGTGTCTTTCGGCTTTTCCCGGTTAGGGGTCGCCACAGCGGAGCTCCGGTCCACTAATGATTGGTAGTGGATTTTTATGTACCGTGTTACCAGCCCTGATGCACAACCTTCAATGAAGGCATGCCCCATTCACGTATGCCTTCACACAGAAGATGCTCTAGCTGAGAATCGAACGGGACAATGTCTTGCTACGAGGAGTACTAAGGGAATATTCCAAGAGCATTTTCTATATTCATAAACAGATTTCAACAGAGAGAGAGCAGCATGGTCATCAGGCAAGTGAAGTCAGCCTCAACAGTCTAAAAACTACTTTGTAGCACTACTTAAAGAGTTGATTCATGTATAGAAGAGAAGGAATTACTACCAAGTCATAATGCTACAAGACAGCATAGTAACATGAAGTGGCTTCAATAAACTAGAGATGTTTGTGCAGAGGTGCCAAGTAATAATATGGATTGAGGAAATGCAGGCTTGTTATAGCATGCTGTTTAACATGTATGTTATAGTTTCACATGTACATTCGAACAGTTAAATGGTGTGGGGGCATATCGTGTTATTTTTCTTCTCTTCACTGCTTCAGCCTCTTCCTTTCCATTCCTTTTTCTTCACTATTTTTTATTCTAATTATTATTGTACAAAAAAGGACAAACAGACCTGAAATACAGAACAGAAAAAATAAACAAATTCTAATTCATTTTTGCAGGAGGGGACAAGCCCTCATGCACCACTGATGCGCGGGGCAAGCCTCTCCACATCCCTTAAACTTGTAAGTACCAACTCTATCATTATACCAACTCAAAAATGGGAGAAATCTCCCTAAACAAGAGAATCATTGCCTGTGCTGTTTCTAACTGTGCACAGACAATAATTTCCCATGGGAAACAGCATTCTGGATTACGTCTTTCATCTTTTTTTTTCTAAATGCTACTGGCACTTTAGCAATTTCACCTTGAGCAACTGTTAGGAAGCTGTAAATAATGTATAATTTAGTTTGTGGCTCAGTAGAGGAGGGGAAGATGTTTGAGTTGGAATTTCTGGGTTGATGGTTGGGGTAGATGGTCTCTGCAGACTTTTTTTTACCACCCCTACAGAGATATCCTTGCCAAAGTGACTAAAAGACTGAGTGAAGTGCAGATTTAATTTCAGCCCAGTATTCTTTGAAATAGAAAAGTGGAAAAGTATTCAAACAAGTTAAAAGCAGGTCAGCAACCCATTTTTAATGCCAAATTAATTTCTTGCAGTAAATATTCACTGAAAGGTTTTACATAAAGATAGCTTGGAAAGATTTGTCTTTGCCTTATAGTATCATAAAAGGTTATAAGTTATTTTGCATTTGCTTATCAGAATGGAAGATGAAAATGTCACCGGGGTCTGCCTATGTACAAGGACTATGGAGACCTAATGGGAAAAGTTGACAAGCACACTGCTTGTTTTGCATATCTTAACATTATACAGGATACCTGTAAAGTCATCACAAAACAGCAATCAGCCATGGAAACATTGAAACATTGATTGCAATAGTGACTTCTCTGCAATCTGCCTTTAACAATTGTTACCCAAATAAAAGGATGCATTGGAGTAACCAGTGTACACTAGAGGAAGTTGGCTGCCTAGCAGAATAAAATGAGAAAATGAGGGCCTAGAGAAACATTAATAGAGCAGTTTCAGACTGATTGTTTTATACAACACTGGAAGACAATAATATGTTGGCTTTCTTGGAGGCTCAATAAGACAGAGAAGTACCTGATGGATGATAAGAAACCTAGTGTAATAGAAAGGGACAACTAAGTGGGCAGCATGGGATGTAGGCCCCACACCATGCTATAGCAGGTGATCTTTGAAATGAATTATATCGCTAAAGAATGTCATCTGTAATAGAGCAAAAGAGCAGAGATATTTTTTACTGTGCAACTCAAAAAGTAAATGCTTTCGGGATTTTACCTTTGCAATAGCACTGAAAAATAACAGTCATTACAATGGGCAGGATTCACGAAGCCTCCGTGTAAGAAATACATGGCTTACACGGAGGCTGCAGTTAAACGGTGTGACGTCAGCATGTCATGCATATGCATGAGGGCATGCTGAATCACACCTAAGGCTAACACGGTCTGTGGAAGATAGTAGGGGGCGTGTTTGTATGCCGAGCCCTGCAAGCAGACACGCCCCCAGAAGAGTAAAATTGCCCAAAGTAAACACCCACGACAGAGGCCATGGAAATGTGAATAAACACAACACAACACATGCCCCCACAGACTATGAACATAAAATATATAAATGAACATGTTATATATATATATATTTTTTTTAAATCGTAAAGATGTTTGCCCGTGAGTGCGCTCGTTTGCGTGGGCGTGCCCGTAGCTTAGCCACAGTTAGCAGTCAGTGGAAAAGGATATAAGAACTAAATATGCAAAGCAAACCAAGAAACAATAGCATAGTGGTAGAGACGTCGGCTGAAGAGCAGGCATTCATGGTTCGAGCCCCCACAACATTAATTTTTATTTTTAGTAAAATAAGCATGAAACAAGTCCCTGACAAATATGTACACATATAAAATCATAGTTTATGTAAAATGTAATGAAATAGTCCATTTATTTTGAAGAAATGTGAGATAACAAAACAATAAAAAATGCGAGATGTGCCTATAGCTGAGCTACAGTTTAACAAGGTGAGTGCATCTGCCCATAGGTGAGCAGTGGTTTAACAGGTGTAAAATGAGTGCCCGTAGGTGAGCAGTGGTTTAACACGCTGGAACTGTGTGCCCCTAGCTGAGCTGAGCGTAATATGCATGCTAACAGACAAATGAAGCGTAAACCAGCGTACCCCGTTTGCGCGGAACTGCGCACCGTGCCAACAAGCTAACCGACGGGCAACGTTGAGCAAGCTGTATTAAAAATGCCTTTACACAGACACACCCCCTAGCCTGTCTAGACAGTCATAAAAAATAAAAAGCAGTGGCCAGGCTCGAACCCAGGATACTATGCACCATAGTCTCAGTACCTAGAAATGCAGTAATAGCAAATATATAGGAATGAATACAAAGTGGAGCATGATAAAGCAGGTTTTGTGAAGTTGATACAATTCCAAAATGGCCAATCACAGATATGTGCGGGAAAAACTGCATATATAAGCCCCATAGGCGGGAATACACAGCATAAACAATTGTAGAACTAACTTGCAGCCAGAATGTCAGGAGTAGGTGAGGGTAGTTGCTTTCAAGCACAGAGGTGGGGCGTTGAGGAGTCCAGATACATGGTCTGGCTCCTAGTCCACAATCATGAGGCCCAACTCATGCAGGGCCAGGTCCTGTGGGGAGCATATAGGGCTGAGGCGTGGGACCGGTTGGCTCATGATCTCACCAGTGCCACAGGGATTCCAAGGACTGGTGAGCAGGTCCGTCACCACCATGCGGACCTGAAGAGACGCAAGCAGGACCAATTGAACCTTTGGATCCAGGAGGCCCGGCAAATGCCCAACACCCCACTACTGAGTAAGTTACATTTAATTATGTATGTAAGAAATTAAACTAGCTGATATTATGGAGATGTGTATTCCAATATTACTTCATTTATATTACAGCTGCAGGTGTCCGTTCTGTGAACCACAGAGCCTATGGTGATAGGCTGGTGCGGTTGCACCACCAGGCAGGTCAGTAATCCTCTCCCAGTAACTGTAAAGAAATATAAAAGTATGACAGTTAGCAAAAGAGTGCAGTGTAGTCACTAAATAATAAAATGTGCAAGTAACAGTGTAAGAGTGTTTGCAAGTATTGCTTGATTACAAAAGTGTGTTGCAGTCTGTAATCCAAACAGAAAAATGAAAATGTCCGAAATAAAGTCTGAAATAAAGATGCCCCACCTGTAATATAATAGTACACAACCTGCAGCAGGCTGAAAAGTACAGCTGCAGAAGATGAGCAAATCACATGTGTGAAATATACCCCTATTGAAATACTGAAACATGACAGAAGTGAGACTGCTGGAAAGGATTGTAATAACTACAGGTAAAACATGTCAATAAAGCCTAGAAGTAAGTACCATCCTGAATAGTAAAATGAAAACAAGTGAGAGAGTGTGAGAAAGAGTCAAGAATCCACCAATAAAGTAGTAATAACCCCTGAATAAAGTATACTGCAGTCAGTACAGAATGAAATGAATGTGAGAAGCAGAACCAAACAGCGAAATCTGTTCAAAGTGTTGCTGCAGCTGGAATGTGTATCCCAAAATCTGGATATGTTGCTCTCAGTCTGCAATATGCAGATAGTATGATTGTCAGACATACCAAACATCCACAGTTGTCTATAGCTATATAAAGCAAATGTAGCAGGATGATGTAGCTGAACAAAGCCAGATATGAATGTGTATGAAGAACAATAAAATGTATATTGATGTAGCAGTAACAGTCCTATCACCAAATTGAAGTAGTTATAATATAGGAAACTGTAGTTAGAACAGTAGTGTGTATATATGTGCAGCTATTAGAAATGTACAGCATATGTATTGGTATTCGAAGGTGTTAATATTATTTTCTTCACCCCACCCTATAACCACATATAACCCATTCCACATGAAAATGGTATGTGCAATCACAATTAACACCCTGGACATTTATCCTGTTGGGTCATAAATATTTGTATGTCCGTTGATGCATCTGCCCTGTTCATACATCCAAACCTGATGGCCTGTTGCCATCAATCAACCCTGCATGTTGTTGGACTGTGTATTGCTGTTCAAATTATGCATGTGTTATGCTCGCTGTTCAATGGTGTGAATATCTGGGTGTTTGGTTAATGGGAATACTAATGCATGCTGTTACTACTAATTGTGAATGGTATTGTATGTTACTAACCCAAACTGTCATGACATAATGCAAAACATAGGACGACAGGGAAGGCTGGTTCCAGCGGACCCACCTCTCCCACCTCAGCTGGTGAGTGCACCTGGCACTAGTGCCCAGTCTGGACCCTCCTCCGGTGGCCCTGTGCCACCTGTGGGTGGAAGTGCTGCAGGGGATGGGGCTCGTTCCCCCTCTGCAAGCATGGCCGGAGGAGAACCACCACTCACCCTCCGTAGCGTCCGGACTGTGGTGCGTAGGGAGATCCGGGACTCTGTTCTTGGGCCCCTACACCAGCTTGAGGCACAGGTGGCACAACTTACGGGCATGCAGGTTGCCTGGCCTACACAGCCCCCAGCACAGCCCCATCCTGAGAAGTGAAGGAACAGTGGCAACTGCCCATGGGTGGGGATATCAGTTCCACTGTTGCCATCTGTGGGCTCATGGGCTCTGGGTATCCAAACATCCGTCCCTGTCAATTGTGTAACCCCCCCACACGTGTCATACACCACCCCTGTATACGTCTTGTTTGTCTTGAATTTTGACCTACCCAACCTACCGCCCCAGCTATACCGACTTCCTTCACCTGACATACCACTCTCGCCTGAAAAAAAAAAAAAAAAAAGGCACTCTGTACCCACAAAAAAATTACGCCCCATACATAGCTGCCCATTCCGCACACATGTCTGCTGGACATGGAAACTATCAATTACAATTGGCTGTACAACAAGTATTATTGTTGTCCTGACACCTCTCTCAGGGGTGGAAGGTTTCAAATGTCACACCAAATTACATACATATGCACAGCTGTTGCTGATGAAGAAATGGGCAGCTATGGGCCTTACCTACATCCCTCCTGCAAATCCCAAGCTTGTTTCCCTACTGTCTTACCCTCTTTGTGACCCCTTTTTCACCACTTTCCTGTCTCCCCATTTTCATTTCTTTCAAAGAAAATAGCGCGGGTGTGTGCTAGAGTAAGCACTGTTAAGCGGTTGTAAGCGGGTGTGCGCGTGTGTGCATGGAGCTAAATGCCAGTGCGCATGCGTGAGCTCCGCGCAAACCAGTGCTAACCCGGTTACAACTGCTTAAAAGTGCCTTAGTCACTCTGATTGACAGGTCCTGTAGTCAGTTCAAAAGCAAAATAAAATCCCACTGTCAGTCCCGAACCCAGGAAACAGTAGTCTGCATGACCTACCACTAAGCCATGACTGTTCTACAAGAACATTGTGCTAATATAAATATATCATGTAATAGTAGGAATGAATGCAAAGGGAATATAGGATGTGTAGTACACAAAGCATGTCATTTATACTTACTGTCAAAACTAGTGGATTTTCATAATAGTAGTGTGTGAACAGAAACAGCCATGCTAGTTGGTAGCTAGTAGGTAATAATGTCAGTTAATGTACATATATAAATGTATGTATATTTACATATATATATATATATATATATATATATATATATATATATATATATATATAGATATATATATATATATATATATATATATATATATATATATATATATAGTTGTAGGTGTCAGTGTGCATACACACTTACTACAGGAAACAGGAGAGAGGAATGGAGAAATGTGAATCTACAACACAGCCTGAATCATGAGAGAGATACTAACCTTTACACTCACAGAACAGTGTCCACAGCATACCAGCATGGTCCCCGCCCTTACAATCTGAAAGGGCAATGCCTATCTCACATACCATTTTATAGCACTGTCCTGAAATCACAGTGAGAACTGCAATCAGTACACAACTGGCTGCATGCAATTAGCAAATGCTGGCTTACAATTGGTGCAGAGGCCATCACATGGACTTATGCAGATACCTACAAAAGCATCCTGTACTCACACTCCACACATGCAATACGTGCATTGCACTGTCTGGAGGCAGACAGAAAGAGAGAGAGAGAGAGACAGACAGACAGAGACAGAGAGAGAGAGAAAAATAAAAAACACAAACAACAACACACGGTACACACACTGAGTCTAAGCTGTCAGCAGTGACAGTAGCAAGCCATGCCAGCAGCAGCAGGAAGCAGTAGTAGTGGTAACGCAACCAGCTGCGACAAACACAGGTAATATAAAGTAACAGGTTAATAGTCTGCATACTGTGAATCCTCCATATGTGTCATAGGTCTGTATCTATAGGTATGTCCATGTGATATGTTGTGTGCATGTAGTTCCACCAAAAGGGGATGACTATACATTACATGTCATTCAGTGTTAGGCCATGATCCTGGCAGCAGTTTTCCGTTGCAGTGAGGCCTGTCTGTAGGATGTGTGTCAGCTGGTGTAACGACTATGGCGCTTAGTTAGCAGTCATCTGGGAACTTTGTCATCCACAACCCGCACATGTTCGCTTTTACATCTGGAAATAAATGCCAAACAAGAGGGGTCCTAGGACAGAGGCCTGTGGGATACCACATGTGACTGGCATTGAGTCTAACATGGCTCCTACAATATCGATATTATGGATTCTGTATGTCAACCAGTGTGCAACCCATCATGTGACATATGTCGTAACATGTAAGCTAATGAGCTTGTCTATGATGCCTGAGTGGAGTACTGTGTTGAAGGCCTTAGGCAAGTCCAGGTAGGCTGTATGGATTGTGTTGCCCTCATCAATGGCTGTAGTGACTGTTTTGAAAGGTCAACCAGGTTCAAAAGGCAGGATCAGCCCATCACAAAGGCAAACTGGCCGGGAACAAGTGTCTGCAGGTACCCAATATCGCTGTATATGCGTCCCATACTGAATCATTCCATAGCTTTGCAGACCAGGCTGGTTAAGCTTATGGTGTGGTAGTTCCCAGGGTCAGTAGAGGTGCCTCCTTAGTGGAGTGGGACCACTGTTGCTGTATGCCAGTGTTCAGGTACATATCCTGTAGTATGGCCAAGTTTAAATATCAGTCTTATATGCGGTTGTATGTCCTCTTGGAGTTCACGTAGCACACATCCAGGGATACCATCAGGTCACATTGATGCTGTCTGTTCTGCTTTGCTGAGGGCGGCCCTCACCTGCACATGTGAGATGATAGGGAGGTTACATTCAGCTGTGATAAGTATTTCTACTTGTGGGGGAGAAGGAGGGGGGATACGTGCACCGAACCTGTCTGCAAGAATGTTGCCAATATCTGTGTGTTCAGTGAATGTTAAGTAGGTGTGTATTAACTCAGAGCATATCTGAGGCGTTTGGTCCATATGTGTAACATAACTGAAGAAGGCCTTGTGGTTATCTATAGTGTTCGTGGCCATTTCCCTCCCAGAGTAGGCCATGGATGTTGTTATGAGAGACCGTAGCTTATTACCAGTGCTGACCACAGATGCCTTCCCTTAATGTGAATCTGCTCTGTCCTGCAGTAGCCTCCTTCTATTGTTATACAATCTGCCTTTGGCTGGGGTCCACCGGACAGGATGCCTAACCTTTGTGCATAGGTTCTGGATTAGAAATGTGTGTGCATGTTCCATGCAATCTTTGGGATGTCCGTGGGAAGCATTCGCAAAGGGGTCAGCAGTGTGGGTTGTGGCTTCCACTGGCCCAGTGGGCTGCATGGATACCATCTCAGTCCTAACAAGTGAATAACTGTCTAATCACATACATATCAAAGTAGTCTACTGTGCTGGTGGTGGTGGTGGTGGGATATGTATATCCAGGCCGAGTAACTTGTGTCCAGATCACACTAGTGGATGGCGTTCCATATACAGTACCTTGGTATGAACCCCCAGAGTGAGGTTGTGCATTGGACCTGTTGCAGTGTGCTGACCGATGGGGCATGCTACTATGTTGTATGGAATGTGGCAGGTATTGTTGCACAGGTGTTGGCTGAGCACTGATATCTGGCCATGTACTTGTGTATCCACCAAGAGACACACACATGCTACATATGGGAGTAGTAGTATATCAATACAGTTGAGTATCATGTATAGTATGTGTGCCATATATTGCTGACATAGTCTGCTGATATCCTGTTTGTGTTCTCTTCCAGGGACATGGTGCGTCAGCGTAATCCCGCCTACTATGCAGCAGAAGATGAGGAGATACACCAGAGCCTGGTGCGGGATTATGACATACTGTTTTCCCGCACCAGCCAGAATCAGCAGGAGAGGGCTGCACTGTGGCAAGACCTTGTCCGTAGGGTAAATGACATTGGCACACATAATAGGACATATGAGCAGGTACGACATCACTGCAGTGATTTAATCAGAAATGCCCATCAGCGTGCGTCGGATATCCACAGGCAACAGGTTGCCACAGGAGGTGGGGTGGCCACACATCCCCCCCTCACCAGACTGGAGGGGCTACTCCTAAGTGTTGTGGATCCAGCCCCGGAACAGCAACAGCAATACACCTGCATCATGATGGAGGCTGGATCCACACAGCAGCACGACATGGAGCGTGCAGGTAATATGCCATATGTACAATTGACTGTTCTGTACACTGTTAGTTTATGCATGTGTAAGGTGTGTCCATGGTATGTAGCTGTCAATATAGTATGTAATTGTGCAGGTGTGATATTGGCAATATCAGCAGCTGACGTGTGAAAGGCAACTGGTGTACTACGGCAATGTATCATATGCAGTATCAATGGCACAGTTGTGCCCACTGACATTAATCTCATTTCTGCAGGTCCCTCCGGTGTTACAGCAAGGCAGGCCATCCATGCTGGTGAGTGTGTTTTAACAATACCTATAATAGTCCTGATAGTGCTAGTAATACTAGTGTAACTCAGTAGTGCTCTGTGTGTATACTGCGGGGTGTGCATGTGTGCATGTGTGCATGTGTGCCTGTGTCCACGTGTGCATGTGTGCATGTGTGCCTGTGTCCACGTGTGCATGTGTGCATGTGTGCATGTGCCTGTGTCCACGTGTGCATGTGTGCATGTGTGCATGTGTACACATGTCCATGTGTGCATGTGTGCATGTGTGCCTGTGTCCACGTGTGCATGTGTGCATGTGTGCAAGTGTGCATGTGTGCATGTGTGCATGTGTGCATGTGTGCATGTGTCCACGTGTGCATGTGTGCATGTGTGCATGTGTGCATAAGTGCATCACTGGTAACATTGTGTGGACACTGTAAACTGTGTTTCCTGTCTTCCTCCCACAGGTTCTGGTGCTGCTCTGGTGTCCTGCAGCAGGGAACCTGAATCTGGTGCCACAGGCACTGATAATGATGATATCTGTGTAATGGCACAGGAAGGCATGTCAGGGTCCGCTATTGTTCAGCCAATTGACAGTACACAGCTGTCAACCTCATCATTGCGCACAGTCATCCTGCCAGTACATCCTATGTCACCATTGTCCCTAGGTGATGGACAGGATACAGTGGGCATTGACCAGGGTAATGTGGTATCTGTGGCACATACTTCCCCACACAGCAGCCATGGGCAGGGTCCTGCGATGGTACCACAGAGACAGTTGCCCATGGGTTCTCGTGGGAGCATCCATGGGCGTACTGCCTCTGGCAGACGTGCCCACAGAGGTCTGTCAACCTCAGCTATGTTTCAAGCTGTCATGCAGGCACAGTTGCGTATGGAAAGGTATACCAGACAGGTCTAAGGGAGCTGAGAGCATGTTGCACAGCCATGACTGACAGTATGCGTGACATCGCGGATGCTATCCGTAATTTTACCGATGTCATAGACAGACATTGTGGGGACATATTACAGCAGTTCCACAACCAGATGTCCATGAGCCAGGGCAATGGTGGGCAGTTGTGGCATCAACGTGGCCGTATGCCAGCAACAGCAGCAGTTGGTAGTCGGCACGGATGACAACAGGCCCGCGGAAGCCCCCATAGTGCCAGCAGCAGCCCCAGCAGTGCTGGGTCTGTGCTGTCATTGTAACGCCCCAGGAGACCACGTGCACATGGCTCTGGACAGTCCCAACAGGGACCTGTGTCCAGTCAACACACTCCCGCTTCTGATGACAGTACCCAGTATGGCTTAGTACCGGATATGGTCCGTAGCACCCCTGCCAGGCACAGGTACCGTGTCCATGCCCACAGACACTGAGCTGTATGACCTGCCAGGTGCAGTCTGTGGCTGTCCACAAACTCCTGTATATGGCAGCCATGAGATGGAACTGTGTGCGTGCATACACACATGCGAAATGTTAACACCTAGGGCTACCACATACACGCACACACTGCACCAACAGTGCCCCATCCTGTACTGCTGTCCCTCACCAACACACATACACACACATGTCAATTGGTGGTATCAGTGGCAGACTCAGGCATACCTAATTCACACCCTGTGCATATGATGAAACTGTGCCACCTCCTGCAATCTCCAACAACAGTGCAGGAACAGGTAAACACGTTGCTGATGCACAGGGTGACTACATAGAAGTGTATTAGTAGTATCGTGTTGGTAACAGTACAGTGTGCTGATATGACTGTGTGTATATCCCAGCATGCCTGATGCAGTAACCGTATGACTGTCCTGAATTGTTATCTACACCCATAGTACGTACCAAAGTGTAACAGCTGCACATTATTGCATACCAGTGGTAAGGATGTCAACAGATAGCCACATACATGGGTAGCACAGGGGGGAAGCTAATGCAAGTAGTGATACGCAATGATGGACATGTACAGTAATGGTGGCAAGTTGCCCACAACGACTATGCAATGTGGATGTTTACATGTTGATATGTGTGCAGTACCAATGTAATCCAAATCACAATTAACTATGACATAATATCAGTTCTACCATGGACATCTGAGCTGTGCATTTCTGGGTACATTTTGATAGTGCCTACATATTTGCACTGTTACCTACTGTTAGTGTTACCCCTTCTTTGTTGTACAATGGACTACTTCCAGCCCTGCTTACTGTAGCTTTGTTTGCATGCATGTTCGCTTGGGGTTCCATGGAACACTGCTTCCACCTGCAATGCAGAGTTACAGTGCTTCTGTGGACTCCTAGTGACATCTTCATAGCGTACTATACGTATGTCAAGTATACACATGACAGAATGTCACTGTCTGTCCTGTTCGCATGTACGTTGCCTGTGGCACATTGCACATGTCTTACCTGGCATTTCCCACGTGTGCAGTCATATATGCCAGTGCTATGAAAATCAGTAGCAGTACACCCACACATACACACCTTCACTATGTTGTTCCCCATTGGCCCTATGTGTTGGTAATCACCATGGAAATCACAACTACTATGGTAGCATGTGCAAAGGTAACCTGTGAATCACCTCTATGGTCCAGTTGTGGTTTATGTGAGTCATGTGGCAATGTCACAGCTGCCACATGTATGCAGTCAACCCTCATCCCTGGCCAGGAACGTACAACACATGTGTGGGATGCCACCACATGGCCAATCTGGGGACTGAGCACTCTGAACCCAGTAATGCCATACCCTGTCAGGTGGCATGACATACTACAGTGACTACAATACCAGTCAGACATAGACCCGCACTGACAGCAATCTGAACACACTGGGGCATACTTGGAGACTCAGAATAGCATCCTGCCTGAGCATCACACACCTCCGCAGCTGGCACACAGGCATACGTTACGTCGGAACAGAACACATGCCACACATGGCACACACATCCCATGTGCCACACACTCACAGCCTGTAGGGCTACACAACACACCTGCTACAGATGTGTCAGGTACCTCTCTTGGCCGCTGCAGTGGGGTCCCACTCAACAGGCTGTACATGGTGAAGGTCACAGTGATATGCCTGTGGGGCACTATGGTCCACCACAAAACACATGCATACAGGTCAGTCAGAGGCATGGACACATATGACTCAGTCATTGACCATACCACTATGGATGACCTGAGACATACCTCCCTGGACTACATGATAGGGAACATAGAAGGGATCTCTCAGCATGTGACACGGGCCAGTATGAGCCTGATCTTGGTTGCCATCATACCCTCACCAGGTATGCTACCACTATATGTAGGAAGGGTGTTCTATGTCTACATTCTGCTCAATCTCCAATGTCATTCATAGGGTATCCACTGGCTGTCAATGTGTGCTTACATGCTAGGGAAGCCACAATGATTTGCGAGGGGCAGCTTGCACGTGACACCCATGGGCCATTGTATATTGGCGAAGCCCCTTGATACACACATAGTGCCTTATGCTGCAGGACACGGATTACATAGTCACCTCCGCGGGTATCACACAGGATAGGACACTAACAGTGATGCTACACAGCACCAGCAGTGTACACAGCAAGATGCATGCACTGGACTCTGTCCTCAGCACGGTGAACTGCAATGTCTGTGCAGTACCAGAGTCCTGATTCACGGCTCACAGGTGCAACCCATCACTGCCAGGTTATACCTCATACCATGCCTGTCGTCCCTTACACATGTAACACACATGGACAGGGGGGTGGTATCCCAAGGCACCACAGATACACACACCTCCAGGTTGTTGGCACAGCACAAAGCATCAGGGCCTATTCATGTGCAGCTAACAGTGTGTCGGACTGCCTTCTGGTTCATAGCCTGGCACACACAACCCTCCCATACACAGGAAACCCACCTATCCTCCATAACAATACTGGCAATATGACAGTCTCAAGAAATGTCTTTATATGGCTGGACTGCATCCAGCCAAACATTGTGCATGAGCATTACTGTAGCTACAACACACTAGTTGAAAGGTTCCCAGCATGTGGTCACTGAATTGCAGTGGAATAACATGTTACCACTCCCACAACAGGTGGGAACATGCAGCACCTGTACATCGACTACATGTAGACTATATGGCCCAGACCAGATGTGTATCCCCTGCTGTAGGTATTTTACCATATACACCCACACTGTATAGACACATACCGCGTGCGGCCCCTGCACAGTAAGACACAGTCATATTGTTATGCATTGCGAATACCATTTATCCACTCGAGGCACGTGTCAGACATGGTAACTACTGCAGGTCACAGGTATTTATGTGTATGTGTCACACACATACATCATGTGTGCATTGCCATTGCTGGTTTAGGCAATGGCATGCATTGTTATGCACAAAGACCCACACAAGGTCATAATGTGTGACACAACCACACGTGGCAGTTGTGGGTTTCCAAAACATACCTATCTGTACTCTGACAATGGTAATAGACCCAGTAGCGGAGTGCACTATTGGCATTACTGGCCAAGTAGCCCTGTTTGGCTGTGCTGATAGTGTGGTGACATCCCCTGTGTTTACTGGGGGAATATGCAGCATCTGGTAGTATTTGCCAAAAGATCTGTTCTCTCACACTTGCAATTACACACACTACTACCCCCCCCCACACACACACACACTTGCAGGATTCATACCCCTACTTAATTATGTCACGACACGTGAGAGAGACGCATTAGCGAAGCACACTATTCGGATTACTAGGAGGTTCTTCTTCTCCGGCTGTACTTATAGGGTGCTGACATCATCAGTGTTTGGAAAGGGTAATATGCATCATATAGTGTGATCTCCTGATTGCCAAAAGTAACATGTTTTTCATACAGAATTGCGCACACACAAACTCCCCACATCCAAACACACACACACTTGCCATTTGCTGGTTTTAAACCCCTACCTAACTATGTTATGACACTTGAGAGAGATGCTTTAGCAGAGTGCGCTATTCGGATTACTGGGAAGTGTCCCTTCACCAGCTGTATGTATAGGGTGCTGACATCATCAGTGTTTGGAAAGGGTAATGTGCATTATGTAGTGTGATCTCCTGATTGCAAAAAAGCACATGTCTTTCATACAGAATTGCACACACACAAACTCCCCACATCCAAACACACACATGAAAAAATATTATATGGCTCTTACTTGCTTCTTGCTTCTTGCCTGGATGTATTCTTGCTAAAATTCAAAGTCTAGTTATATTTGCATTCACAGTCTGTTGCATACAGAAACTTGCAGAATATACACTGATGAGAGAATATACTTTGCAGCACTTGACTTTAAGAGCAGTAACCAATAACTTTTATAATAAATAAAACTGGACAAACGTTGCAGCTTAAAAGTACTGTTCCAACTTTACTTCTCATATAGTACAGATGATGTGAGAGATATAACATTTACTTTGGGACTTGTGTCCCTACCAAACCTCTCTCCCATAGCTGGATTTATACAGCTCTTTATATACAGTTTTAGTCCTGTAGAAACAATACTAAGCTTCCTTGTTTAACAATGTCTTGTAAGAGACCAGCTTTTCTGACAGTGTGAATATCCTGTAACAGTGTCCTGATGTCCATGTAGAAAAAATATTTTTGAGGAAACACATTGTTCTGTATTCTATTTGGAGAATTGTTTATCCTGTAGAAACAATACTAAGCTTAACATATGAGCATATGTTCTTGTGCCAATGCTGATAAGCATATCCTGTTTTTTATGAAGAAAAACATATTTTTGAGAAAACACATTGTCAGAGATCAGCTTTTCTGACAGTGTGAACATCCTGTATTTTATTTGGATCTTTGTATCTTGTGCCATATCCTGTTTTTCCATGCAGAAAAACATATTTTTGAGAAAACACATTGTCACAGTGTCATTGTCCATTCTTTAAAAGCAGATTTTGCATTTTTGCTCTTGCATACATCCTGTTTGAGTCTGTAAGGGAAAAATGTCCATTCTTTAAAAGCAGATTTTGTATTTTTGCTCTTGCATACATCCTGTTTTGAGTCTGTAAGGGAAAAATGTCCATTCAGCAGATTCCTTTTCCAAGCCATGGTCATTTAGTATGACGACTGCTGATCACATATTACTTAAACTTTGTTTCTGCATTTAAGCAAGCCTTTTCTTTCAGCATATTTACAACATAATTAATTTCAGATTTATATTCATAAAATCTAACAATTCCCTCTGTTTTTAAACATACTCAAAACATTTTATATAGAAAACACAAGAAACAAACCTTTAGTTTGATACAACAAATCAAAATGCAATTTTACATAGTTAATACAATGATATTAAAGTATTACTACCAAAACTGAATGTATTTAACAACTTTTTCTTTTGCAGACCATTCTGTGAAAATATTTTTTATCAGTTATGAGCTGTGTCTGCTTTAACTTGATCAATTTATTCTTTTGCATTCACAGAATTTAATTTATGACTTAGAATTGTTTCATTAACTCTTTGCAACTGTTGAATTAACTATAAGAGACAGTAACCATGTGCTACTGCAAGCATTTATACACTGCTGAAAACACACAATTTCAATGTCATTTTAACCATAGCATTGTGTTCGTGTCTCTGAACTGCTACAATGTATTCTGTACAGTATGTATTTACATAGACTGTTTGCTGTTCATGCATTTCAATCTAGTAGGTACTCTGGACCCATTTTTTATTTAAATATGTTTTTTCACACATTTATTACTAGACATTCATTTAATTTGTACTGAATTCTTAAAGTACATTTAGTCTAATCTTACAAATTTAATAACATTAATATTAAGCAAAATCTTGGAAAATATTTATGTCTCTTTAGAAATATCTAGTGGAACTGATACCATATCCATACGTCCTGTTATTTTAAACTACATACTCAGCAATTAAAAATATTCATGCTTTTTTATACCAACATTGTTTTGTCAAAAACATATTAAAATAGTGACCATTCTTGCTATTAGAAACATTTATGCATTTTGCATATCTTTATTCTCTTTTGTATAGCTGTAATCAATTTTAAGCCATCTCTTGTTTTTTAAACCATCTCTTGTATAGCTTTACAGTTTAACAGGTTGTAAATACAATTTAATACTAAACAATACAATAATAACCATTATGATAGCTATTAACAACTTGTAAAATATCTTATCCGGTCAGGTTTAATCCAGTTTACCAGTATTTCTAATACACTAATACCTGTTTTTTCCTCTCCCTAAAAGAGTATTGTCAAGAATGAATGAGTTTTTTTTTTCCTGTAGCTTTATTTTAGACCCTTATTATTTATTTTTATGTAGCTTTATTCCAGACCCTTGTTCAGTACTGCTTATACAGTCAGTGTAAAACTAAGAAAGTGCCCCTCCCCCTGTAGTACTTCAGCACTGTTTTCCTGCCCTATGCTGTAAGAATAGAATGTATGTCAGCCTAACGTTATGGTTATACATTTATTTTATTAAATTATGAACTTTTGTCTGATTTGATAATTTTTTATAAAGCTTTTGCTGTTTACTACCACTAGTAGGCATTTACACCCTCCTGCATAATTGATTTGAACTGTATATATACTATAGCCCATTTGCTGGCTGTACTTGATGCAACTGAGGTTTTTTTTTTGTCCTTTTAACATTTACTTGCAAACAGATTATAAGTGACATCTATGCACAATTGTGACACTTTATTACAATTACCAAATAGTGTTGCCTGTAAATATTTTAACAATTATGTTTTAATAACAATGATGCTTTAGAAAAACTCAAGCTACTTTTCTGGCAATCAGTCTTGTTGTTTATCTTATCTTTCCAGCATTTCCTGTAACTATTCATTCAGTCTAGGAAGGTCTGAGCTCACATTTCATACTCTGTAAACTATAGTTAATTCTTTTAGCATTTTTCCTTTAATGTGATTGTGATTTGCATAACTATGCATTTCAACATCATTTTACAATTACCTTACATGGATTTCAGTATTTTTTATTTATTTATCTATTTAACTGTCCTGCCATTAATTTTACAAAAAATGTTTGAATAATACCATCTGTGATTTTCTTTTTAAAATTCAGAACTTTAACTGTTTGGTGTTACTAAATTGTAAAAAACAAAATAGATATTAGTTTAACCAACACATTTATATTTATATTATTTATATTTGCTAATGTCTGCCTTTTGCTTTTGTGTATTGTAAACAAATGTACTCTAGATGAAAAGAACATACATGCATGTCTGTCTTGTATCTGTATATCTTTATACAAGCATGTCAGTCTTGTGACTTTAAATCTTTATTCTTATTAACTATTTTCATTTAATTTTTATACACTAGTACAGTTTTGTTTACCTTTTGACTATGCTAATGAATTGCATTCATATGCTTTACTTTACTGTAGTACTGATAGATGTCTTGCTTTAACTGAATGAAAGTAAAACATTTAAGAATGATTTGTCCAGACATCAGATCCTACCATCCTACCATGTATGTTTAACCATTTTCAAAACATAAACATATTATAAAATATATTTCTTTTGCACAGATTAGCTGTGTATGCAGGAAATTTCCAGTCTCTGTCAGTTCAGCTAATTTATTTCCTTTATCCTGCAACTGCTTTTGAAGAATTTCCTGGAATGTTGTATGGTCTTTCTGACATTCTTTAGTAAGATATTCTGCTGAATTTGAAACTCCTATGCACTTTTGAAAAGATGTATGTATAACTTGTCTAAGCTTCCTGAACTCATTATGTCTGTCTTTTAGAAGTTTACTACATTCCTTTGTAACAAAATGTACTAGGGGTTCTATCAGTAACTGATTTGACTCACATGTGATGACAGGACATAACTGTTCAACATCAGAATGTAATGGAAACACTTCACCCTTAGTTAATTCTTCAGATCTGTCTTTACAGTCTATTTTTTTCGCAATATGATGCAATATTATTTTATGACAGAATACACAAAATGCAGTTTTTGTTGAAGCACACAATAAACATTTGTCATATTTCACATGGTTTTCTTTGAGATACCAGTCAAATATTGTAATACATTTGCATAATGCCTTACTATCAACCTGCCCTAATAAGGATTTACATTTACTAATGTGCTGTGTATACCAACATAGCAATTTACTAAAGTTTGGTTTACTCCTGCATGAATTATAAATTATATCCATACTGTCTAGTAATATACAACCTGTCTAGGAATACAGAAACTATATATGAATATACAAACTGTCTTAAGAATATAAAAACTCTCTTAAGAATATACAAACTGTTTTAACATCATCCACACTAAATATGTGACACAGAAAAAAGTCTTACCAGTTAGCAAGAAAACAGGTGATCAGGCTGCTATTGCAGATGGCTGGAAATTTTTCAAAGTCACTTGAGAAGCTGGGAAAGCACAACAGGCAGTGGACTGATGGGCTAGTGGATATCCCCCTTTTCTTGAAGAATTTATGGCACGGCGAATTTCTTGAACTAGTCTCACTCCGGATTGTAGACGTCTAAAAAACTTTACTACTGCAAGCTGCATAAACTGGAATACTTCTGTTCAGAATTGACACATACGTACAAATGTTAGTTACTGCAATTTAACTGAAGTCTGCAGGGCTTACCATCACTCCTCCTGTGTTTGAATGCAGATTGTAGGTTCAAATGCAGGCTAGCTTGCCATTGAAAAAATTACATGGAGCTAGTCACTCAGCTGCCTCGCCATTGAAAAAATATTATATGACTCTTACTTGCTTCTTGCTTCTTGCCTGGATGGATTCTTGCTAAAATTCAAAGTCTAGTTATATTTGCATTCACAGTCTGTTGCATACAGAAACTTGCAGAATATACACTGATGAGAGAATATACTTTGCAGCACTTGTCTTTAAGAGCAGTAACCAATAACTTTTATAATAAATAAAACTGGACAAACGTTGCAGCTTAAAAGTACTGTTCCAACTTTACTTCTCATATAGTACAGATGATGTGAGAGATATAACATTTACCTTGGGACTTGTGTCCCTACCAAACCTCTCTCCCATAGCTGGATTTATACAGCTCTTTATATACAGTTTTAGTCCTGTAGAAACAATACTAAGCTTCCTTGTTTAACAATGTCTTGTAAGAGACCAGCTTTTCTGACAGTGTGAATATCCTGTAAAAGTGTCCTGATGTCCATGTAGAAAAACATATTTTTGAGGAAACACATTGTTCTGTATTCTATTTGGAGAATTGTTTATCCTGTAGAAACAATACTAAGCTTAACATATGAGCATATGTTCTTGTGCCAATGCTGATAAGCATATCCTGTTTTTTATGAAGAAAAACATATTTTTGAGAACACATTGTCAGAGATCAGCTTTTCTGACAGTGTGAACATCCTGTATTTTATTTGGATCTTTGTATCTTGTGCCATATCCTGTTTTTCCATGCAGAAAAACATATTTTTGAGAAAACACATTGTCACAGTGTCATTGTCCATTCTTTAAAAGCAGATTTTGCATTTTTGCTCTTGCATACATCCTGTTTGAGTCTGTAAGGGAAAAATGTCCATTCTTTAAAAGCAGATTTTGTATTTTTGCTCTTGCATACATCCTGTTTTGAGTCTGTAAGGGAAAAATGTCCATTCAGCAGATTCCTTTTCCAAGCCATGGTCATTTAGTATGACTGCTGATCACATATTACTTAAACTTTGTTTCTGCATTTAAGCAAGCCTTTTCTTTCAGCATATTTACAACATAATTAATTTCAGATTTATATTCATAAAATCTAACAACACACTTGCCAGTTTCAAACTCCTACCTAACTATGTCATGACACTTGAGGGAAACGCATTAGCAGAGTGCGCTATACGAATTACTGGGAGGTGTCCCTTCACCAGCTGTATGTATAGGGTGCGGACATCATCAGTGTTTGGAAAGGGTAATGTGCATCATGTAGTGTGATCTCCTGATTGCAAAAAAGCACATGTTTTTCATACAGAATTGCACACACACAAACTCCCCACATCCAAACAGACACACTTGCCGGTTTCAAACTCCTACCTAATTATATTATGACACTTGAGAGAGATGCATTAGCAGAGTGTGCTATTCGAATTTCTTGGAGGTTTCTTATCTCCTGCTGTACTTATAGGGTGCTGACATCATCCATGCTTAGATAGGGGAATATGCATCCTGTAGAGTGCTTTCACAGTTGCCAAAAGGGACATCTCCCTCACACACACTTGCACACACACTAACTCCCCTCCACACACACTGGGCAGTTGCAGCATTCAAACCCCGACTTAACTATGTTATGACACTCGTATTAGCAGAGCGCATTATTCGAATTACTGGGAGGTTTTCCTTCTCCTGCTGTACTTATAGGGTGCTGACATTATCCATGCTTAGATAGGGGAATGTGCATCGTGTAGAGTGCTTTCACAGTTGCCAAAAGGGATATCTCCCTCACACACACTAACCCCCCTCCACACACACAGGACAGTAGCAGGATTCAAACCCCTACCTAACTATGTTATGACACCCGTGACAGATGCATTAGCAGAGAGCACTATTCAAATTACTGGGAGGTTTCCCTTCTCCTGCTGTACTTATAGGGTGCTGACATCATCCGTGCTTAGATAGGGGAATGTGCATCCTGTAGAGTACTTTCACAGTTGACAAAAGGGACATCTCCCTCACACAGACTTGCACACACATCAACCCCGCTCACCCACACACACACACACACACACACACACTGAGCATTTGCATGGTTCGAACTCCTACCTACCTATATTATGACACTTGAGGGAGACGTCTTGAGGGAGACGCATTGGCCAACTGCTAAACGTGTGTGAGCATGCCCAGTTCAGCATTTCCATGGCATGTTGTCTGACATATGCCTCATTTATCAAAGTGTGCGAGCATGCCCAGTGTGAGCTTTCCATATGTTGAACTCTGAAGTCCACCACATATTTGGGTGTGTGTGAACTTCAACAATATCTCACGTTTATGGTTGTGTGTTGGGTGTCATGTTGTGTACTAACTGGCCAACTGCTTCGTGTCTGCCACGACAGGGATTATACTGTGCTTGCAGGGATTGCATGGGATACTTTGCATACAGTTGTCAACATCCTTTCATAATGACCTAACACTGTAGTACCGTATAGTGTACTGGTTCAGTACTTTCACTGTGGCGGACAGTATCCTGGGCTTTAGTCCTATCACTGCTTGACATCTTCATAGTGAGCACAACAGACTGTGTAGGGGCCAGTTGTGCACATATGACCATGTTGCATTATGTTCAGATATGGACTACCTACACCAGGCTTGTCCAACATTGGTAGTGTATTCCACAATATAGGTGGACATTGGCAAACACTAGCGATGTTCCCTAGGCCAGTTCTGATGCTAGTCACAGGGTGTGTTTGTCCTTCGACACACATTGTAACTGGTGTTTGCCATGACATATGTCATGGTTAGTATACTGTGCCTCCGTCTACCTCTGACATAACAGTGATACCCAGGGTTAACCTACCATCTCCCATCCACTCATCGGGATTCCTCTTGAGGAGTGTCGATAGGTGACTCTCTGGCTAACCTGTACTGGGAGTTTACTCAAGAGTGGGGGTGCCTTCTCTGTTATGGATCATTCTGTACAGCTTGTCCTATGTATGTCAGTGCTGGGGTTCAGGTCTCTCATGTGCATAGCTCATAGCCATTCAGATTGTACTAGGTGCAGCATGTTCATTGATTCCAGCTTGGACATGGCTTCATACATCAGGCACAGCTTGCCTAAGGCTGGGCAGTATGGCAGTGTGTGGAGCTGCAGTTTGTTTACTCAGGCAACACATGGCATCTGTTCATGCTCTTTGCTACTCCTGATGGGGTACTGTTGTGGACTTTACAGTTGATGGAGGTGTCTACTGAGGTATATCCCACAGGGGCTATTGTAGTCAATTGTGACGCTGATGAAGGATGACTGCAGAGCCACAGTGACCTCCCCTTATCTACATCTGACAACCTTCATGATTGGGTGGGTATATGGTATGTTTCTGCGAACACTACGGCCACATGTTTGTCCAGTGAGGATATCTATCACCTTGTGTCCCCAGGTCTCTCATTACATGTTAGGTACGTAATGGGTTAACACCTGTGTGGTAATTTGTGGGCACTTACTGTATATCCACGGTGGTTGTCTATACACAGTTCTGTAATTAGCTTGCTGACATGGCTATGGCTCCAGTTGTCTGTTTCTAGGTGGCCCTTTTGTGGGTTGCTTGTGTCAGCTGGGGGTCAGATATGGTGGGCTGTTTGTACTCTTCTGCATACATGTTCAGTCACAGTCCTTCCATGTTGGCCTGTACCTATGGGACATATATACGGAACGGGGGGGGTCCCAGGACCAAGCCTTGTGGGATACCACTCATATCTGCTTTGTAGTCTGACATGGATGCAGCATGTCTGACCATGTCAGTTCTGTCCTTGGTCTGGTTTGCAACCCCTCTACTGACATAGGGGTATATATTTAAGCTGGTGAACATATCCATACTGAACTCGTAGGGTATTGTCTGGAAGCATATGCATGGTCCAGCTACGCTGTGTGGACCACATTGCCCTCATCAATGACCTTAATGACTGTTTCAAATGGGTCAAACATGTTTAGGGGCAGGATCTGCAGTTACAACAGCCACACTGTGTAGGGTCCGATATCAGTAGGTCCATGATAGCTTTATGTCTGCGGTACATACTGATCCTTTCCATAGCTGTGCAGACCAAGCTTGTCAGGATCCTGGGGTGGTAGTTTGCAGTATCCATTCAGGCAAAACCTTTGTTGTGAAGGACCACTGTTGTTGTACACTGCTCTTTGGGTACATATCCTGTGGTAAGGCTGACATTGGGCAGTAGTGTGATTTGGCATGCCATTATTCTTGGAGTCCATGTTGGCCTCAGCCCAGGACACCATCACATACCTTTGCTGCTGTGTGTTTTGCTTTGCAGATGATGGCTGTTACCTCAGCATCTGCAATGTCAGGGGACCAGCAGTCTGCTGGGATAGATATTTTGCATTCTGGGGGCGGGGTTTGCACTGCACCTGTCAGGTTGTATGTTGGCAATATGTGTGTGTGTTTGGTATGTTGTTTGTAATATCTGTGTGATTCGGAGCATATCTGTGGATTCCCAACATGGTTCCTACCATCAGTTAAGTAAGCCTTGTGATTATCCTTAGTGTCCTGTACAATTTGTATCTTCATAGGTTCATGGGTTCATACTAGGCTATCCACCCTAGGGCATTAGTAAGCCAAGCCAGAGTGTGTGTGTCTTTCACGCCTTGCTATGTGACTATTATGGCCATTTATGATTTTCTTTACTGTGCCTCTGTCTGGACATGACACAGTGAAGACCCCCAGTGTACATGTACGATCATCCATCCACTTGGCAATATTCCTGTTGAGGGGTGTCAGTGAGGGGCTCTGCCTAACATGGATTGGGATCCTGTTTCTGGGTGTGGGGAGCCTCTGGGTTATGTATCTGTCCCTCCAGCACATCCTATTTCATTATGTGTTGAGGCTGACATCTGTCACTCTCACAGCTCCAATGGCTTTGATTTCCTGTGGTGGAGCATGTCCATTCCTCCTGTGTTGGACATGGCCTTGTACAACAGACATACAATGCCTCTGTGTAGGCAGTCTGTGACTGCATTCAGCTGGGGTGTCTACAGCCAGGCAGCATATGACATATATTTGACACCCTTTATCCTCTTGGTGGGGTACCTTTGAGGTCTTCCGAGCCGCTGCAGGTGTCAGGTACGGTACATCCCATATGAGTCATTGTACTAGATTATGGGTCTGATAAGGGAACAGTACAGGGGCACAGTGACCTCTGTTGATGTAGATGTGAATCCTTTCATGATACAGTGTCCAATATCGACAGTCTTCCTAGCCACATTGGCATTGTGAGTGTCATATGACAGGTTACTGTCGACTTGTGTCCCTAGGTCCCTGATTACTCCTTGCATACATAATGGTTTGCCACCTATGTGGTAATTTTTGAGTACCTTGTCTGGTATTTGGTGGGACATTCATACTGTCCAGTGTCTACAGGATGTCTGTGTGGGGTTCTTGTGTGTGAGAGTGTGGTCTGTCGCATGCTACAAACTGTACAGCAGTTTTGACTACACTTAGGTGCACATGGGTGGTCTCCACTGCTTCATGCATTGTCAGTTACCTGGCCGTATGGGTGTCTGTGCTGCATATGGATACTCCCCCTCCTTTGATGTTTTGGTCCAGGTGTTGGGGCCATAACGCATGATATGTGGTATAACCTGGTAGTGCTGTTGTGCTATCAGTAGGCTTGCAGCAGGCTTCTGTCACTGCACAGACATCGATGTTCTCCATACTGGGAAGTGCCTCAGGGGCATGCATATTGCAGTTTACACATCTGGCATTGGTCAGCATTACCCTTATGTTTCTTACCACTTATGTTTTCTAGGGTGGTGGGTTAGTCTTTTTGGCCTTGCCTACGTATGGCTCTATGGAGGTGGCAAAGGCCTTATCCAGTATCCAGACACCCAGGGGTAACAGGTGCAAGCCATCCCTGGAACTGCAGCATGGCTAGTCATGCATGACATCTCAAGCAGACAGACATTAGACCCTGTTGGACTGACAGCTGTAACTGTGCCACCTGTTAAAGCTGATCATTCTGTGTTTGTACTGTGGCATCATTCTTGGTGAGGGTTGGATGCTGCAAACGGCCAGTGTCATACCGGCCTGGGGTACATACTCAGAGAGCTCATCCATGTCTCTTTTCATGTAGTCCAGGGAGGTACATCTCAGGTCATTCACACCAGCATGGACAATGAGTGCATCATATTTCTGCTTGCTTTGGGGTGACCTGCGTACTTGTGTTATGTGGCATATTGTGGCAGCCTACAGGCAGCTTACTGTACCCTTTCCCTTGTTCAGTCTGGTGAGTGGGACAGCAGTGTGTCTGCCTATACAGACACCTATTACAACTGTATCAGGCATGTTATTTCTCCTTCTGGCCTGTGACTGTTTGGCACAACAGCTTTGTGTACTATGTGTTGCATGTGCTATGTTTGGAGGTTGTGGTTGCTTGGGATCTGCTTTGGAGGCTTCTGTTGGTGTGGTGTGTTTGTAATTAGGGCCTCCGGGAATGTTTTTCTGTGTTTATGTGTTTGGTTTACAGTTGTGATAGGTCTATGTGGGACTGGGTTTGTGGTGTATGTGGTTACCTTCTCCTCCTGACTAGTTTTGACAGTACTGAGTTGGGGGAGCTCAGCCTCCGGTTTGGATACATGGTTGCATCTCTCACATATATTTGTATTTATTGGGGGGAGTTGTGGGTTGTCTGTGTACATGGTCCAGGTGTCACATTGCCTCTGGATTCACAGATTCTACTTGTTGTGGCTGGCCTTAGTGGATTGTATGTGTGGACATATTTTATTGCCATACTACTGATCAGTGATTACTTCCCTTTTTATATTTGCTCTGTCATGTAGTAGCTTCCTCATTCTCTTGCATGGTATGGTAATGGCTGGAGTCCAGCATGCCAGATGCCTGCGTGTATGGCATTGTGTCTTGTTGTTATTTGTGATTGCATACTCCAAGCATTCCTGGCTGTGTTCATGAAATGCCTGTATAACATGTTCTGCGGTGTGTCCCATATTCTGCACTTGCACAGGGCCTTTCGTGGATTCCACATCGGTTTGGTGGGGTGCAACCTATGCTTTACACATGTTTTTCACTGTGGTTTTCTGGCCAGGGACTGTGGTCAGGATGTGTATATCTGGTGTGATTACTCTATGGTCTGGTCTTACCAGTGAGGGATACACTTCTCATCTTGCCATCCAGTACACATGTTGATGATTATCACATCCAGTATGCTTACCCCTCTTGTGGGAGTGGTACGTTGTTCCTGGGCATTTTGGTTTATGGATTCTGGGAACTTTTCTCCTACTGTGTTGGTGCTAGTATAATGCTCCCAGTGTATGTCTGGGTATTTTCAGTCAAGCAATATAATGTGGTTTGGGGGGCTTGATATATTCATGTATTCCAACATAGGCCAGGTGCAGTTCCTGGTATTAGGACAGTAGTCTGCAGCAGGCTATATCCTGGGAGGCGGTTTTAGCCATTGGTATTTGACCATGGCTAATCCATGCTGCTCCTTGTTGTGGTACCAACATGGGGGTGTGGTTATCCTTGACATTTATTGCTAGTCACCCTCCTTTTGTAGCTTGTTCCATGTTTTGCAGCTGTACAGCACAGTATGAGGTGTAACCTGGTAGTGTTAGGGTGCTGATGTGAGCCTTGACACAGTTTTCTATTACAGGACTGATATCAACATTCTCCATACTGTGTGCGTTTACAATGCACACATCTTGCTGTTTAGACTTCTGGCATTGGGTAGCATTACATCTAGGTTCCTATCCCTTGTGGTACCTATGAAGGTGGGTTTGTGTTTTGAGACTTACCTATTCAGGGCATGCTGTGGGTACTGACAGCCTTTGCCAGTATCCATGGGGCCTGAACTGATAGGTGCACGCCACCCCTAGCAGGTGGTGCATCATGTCATGCTCCGCATGTCTTCCCAGGCTGAAACACATTGGCTCCCCTTTGACTAACTGCATTACTTCAGCCAGTTATTGCAATTGATCATCCCATCCTCATTTTGTGGCTTCATGCTTGGTGAGGGTGGATGTTAGTCAGGGTCCTCAGGTGTGCATCTAGTACATGGTGTTACATTAATTAACACATGGCATTCATGCCTCAGGTGGTGCTGCAGGGCTGCCTCTGTTGGATGCGCATATTACACTCCCTGTACATGTTTGTGAGCAGGTCATGTCATTTTAGGCATCCCTGTTATTATTTGAGTGAGTCAGAGGGGGTATCATTCCCAGGGTTCCTACTGAGCCAGTGTATGTGCTATGCGTTGCCTCTTTGCCAAGGCCAGGGCATACTGGGCACGCCTCCTTCTGCCTACTGGGGCAGGCTCAGGTTGTTTCTCCTCCGAGTCATGCTCTGCCTGTGATGGCCTTGGCAATGGTGGGGGGCTGTTTGGCCCAGCCCTATGCTGGTCCTGCTGCAGCTGTTTTCACAAGATCATATTATGTAGCATAGCACATACCATGACAATTTGGGTACATGTAGTTGGTGAGTACTGCAAGGCTCCACCAGATGTGTCCAGACACCGGAACCGTGACTTGAGCAGCCCAAACACACGCTCTATTACATTATGTGTTTGTGCATGTGCCTCATTATGGCGTTCCTGTTCAGGTGTGTGTGCGTTTCTGATGGGTGTCATCAGCCACAGCTCCAGTGCATAACCTGCATCCCCCACTAGGTGTCCGTGTGGGATGTCCCCATTGGCAAATGTCTGGTACAGGTGCGTCAAATGCCAGATGTGGGAATCATGGTAGCTCCCAGGGCAGCCAGCAAACACATTCATTATTATGCCCTGGGCATCACACACGACCTGGCAGTTGATGGAGGGGAAGCCTTTGCAGTTAATGTAGGCCCTACCCCGCTCACTGGCTGGTGCTTTGATGCGTATGTGCGTGCAGTCTATTGCACCCACTACCTCAGGGTATTCTATTTGCTGGAAGAGACGCATATTGCTGACCAATACCTCATGGGCATTGGGGAAATATACATGATCACCAACATGTGCTGACATGGCATCCAGGAACTGGTACAGTACCCTGGAGGCTGATGCCTGTGATATCCCCATCATATCACCAGTTGGTCTTTGGAAGGTACCTGTTGCTAGTATTCTTAGGCCAACACATACCTTGGTTTCCACTGGGATGGGTTCCCCTCTGTTGGTTCTGTGTGTGAGGCGTGGCCTGCACAGCTCAACTATTTGCTGCAGGAGCTCTCTGTCCACTCTATAGCACTCTACTATCTCCAGCTCATGTAACCCGTGGTAGGTGACCCTGGGCCTGTACAGTCTTCTCCGTCTCCTCACTGTGGGTTGTCTGGCACCATCTGCATTGACACCACCCTCAGCAAGTCGCCTATGTCTCATTATGACAGCTACGGCAGCCCCTAACATTTCTGCTCTGAGTTAAGCTTTTTCATTTTTCACTTCTAATAGCTTACTCCTGTCTTGCAGTGTCTCTTGAGAGTAACATCCTGCACTGCTGTTTGCAGAGTTTTAAGTGCTAGGCTGGGCTACTATTCTGCCTGTGTAATTGCCTGCTTCTAATTGTTTTCACCTGCTAGCTCCAGCAGTATTCCCTGCTAGCTTCCTACTAATTCTGTTGCTTCCTTTTTCCTTTCTGTTTCCTCAGGGGGGAGCAGCGTGCATACCAGCAGAAACAAGTACACAGTGGCTTACACGTGTGCACACATGCTTACATGGTTCAGGATCTGCATATTCGGATGAAAACGCGCGCACACCAGCGCAAACAGTGTTACAAGTCTGACAACAGGCTCCTACATGCTCAGTCTGCCCTACACTCGCGCACACCAGCGCAAACAGTGTTAAACATCTACCAACACGCTCCCACATGCTCAGTCTGCCTTACACGCGCGCACACTGCCCTACTCTCGCTTCATGGCGCAGTGTACACCTTCCATTTCTTGACTTTCCCATGCTTATCTTGTGGCACTCCTCTTTCCCTGATATGTGTCTGTCATCTGTCATGTTACACTGACCTCCAATGAACTACATTTCTTTCTACCATTCCCCCCTGTGATGTCACCTATCTCCTACTCTATTCCTCCCCCTTATGTATCTCTTACACTACTCAGACTGTGCTCATTTGCTATGTGACTGTGGGATTCAGTATCCTAACCCTCATTTACATGAGATTGCCTACTAATGCTTAGTTACATGTCTTAGACTCAGCTTCCCCCCTTAGCAACCACTACACAGTGGCCATGTTGTTTTTGGTCTGCTGGTCCTTGCATTGTCATTCCATGTATTGCATAAAACCCACATTTGTGGGTTTATAACCTTTATTTTTATGTTTTATACAGTGCAGCCCATTTGCGCGGGGCTGCACTAAAAAAAAAATTATATTTTTATTATTTTTGCATTGGGTTACCTTGCCAATGGCCACATATTTGGCCATTGGCATGCTGCCTGACACATATGCACCCTTTATTTGGAGCTGACATGGCTCCATTGTGATTTTTGCAGAAACATACTCAGTTGTCAACTGAGTACATTTCTGCAGCTAAAACGTCTTTTACACGGGCTGGTTTCTGCTTCATGGATCGCTAATATACCTCATTTGCATACCTTTCAGCTGCAAGTGAGGTATTTAGCATATCCACACAAAGTACGTTGAAAACACAAACTTGTAACTTACGACTAAGAGGTTCCACAACCCGAGTATACCACAGCAATGGCACTGACTTCCTCTTTAGAATTGAATGTTCTGTTGGATTACTTCCTTGGCGTTCTGTTGGCTGTTTTTGTGTGTCTGTTTCAAGATTAAATTCCATTATTGCTGTGGATCTAACTTGGTACATCTTTCAGCGTGGATTTTTTTGAAAACAGGGAGAACATTCAATTCTAAAGAGGAAGTCAGTGCCATTGCTGTGGTATACTCGGGTTGTGGAACCTCTTAGTCGTAAGTTACAATTTAGCATATCCACACCCAGTCCGTGTAAGGGACGTTTTAGCTGGTCTCTTACACGGAGTTTTGGGCTGTTCCTGGATCGCTAGGCTTGCATGGAGTGTTACACGTCTCTTACACTCCGTGCAAGCCTTCGTGAAACCTGCCCAATATGTTTCTGCAACTGCTTACAGACTGTTTGCAATGCCGGGGTCGGATTTAAACATTAAATTTAAAAATCACAATCATTTTCATTCTACACCAGCACTTATAATTCATTTTTTGTAGGGCAATCTACTTTTACAGGTGGCAGACAAAGCTTTTAAAATGCAAGTCCGACCTTAAGTTGCAAGATACTCAGTGGAGTCAAAATGGATGACTCTTCTATCGAAATGCATTGCATTCACAGCAATAACTAATTGTCCAGAAGCACAGACATCAGTGCTTATTTCTGAAGACACTGGAAATAAAATAGGACAGTATTTGAAGCTTCTCTCTGAAAGCCACCAGACAAATAATTCCTTCCTTCAGATGTCACCTTGTTGAGCAACAATGAATCCTTATCAGCCGGCCCGACACCACTTAAATGGATATTACTGCTGGCTTTTTGAATGTCAGTGACCCATCACAGCCTACGTTACAATTTCCACAAGCTAGGAGAGAGATGATTTGGACCCTTCTGCAAGTCTTTTATAAATAATGTGGCAGGTAATACTTATCCAAACTTTTCTTTGGTGAGTAACTGAACATTAACAGTGGTGTCAGCTAGCACAGCTCCTCACAGTATAGCCAGGATATTTGATGACCAAATAAAAAATTAAAATGGTCAGTGAACCAAATTATTTTCAATACTTTATTGCTTTTTAGTTTAGGAGTTTATATTTACATCTTTAGCTATTGGCTTCAAGGGTCATACTAAACCTGCTAAGTGTCATTTCTCACCATCATTCATAAGACAGCATAACGTTGACATTCTTTAGGTAATGAGGTTAAAAATAATTTGCAGACATGGTAGATGTCTCAGTGCATTGATGAGGGCATTCCGTATGATACATAGTTTGATTATAACCTCAAAATGTGTTAATTGGCAATGATGATGGAATCCCTAGGTTGGGTACTGGTGTGCCGCAGACAGCTGAAATAAAAGTAAAATGCTGTATACAAATTTATATCCCTTAAGAATGTCTTAGCACTCAGGAATATTAATGGATCATACATGTATTCACTATATTTTGCAACAGGTGTCTCTACTGATGTACCAATTTTGTTAAAAACACTGACCATATTCTTTAAGGAGGTACTTTAATGTAGCATTTAACCACAACTTTGGTAGAGCGCATTTCAAGGGGGAATAACAATGTAGACACTTGAAACATTAAATACTCTTATAAAATAGTATAGGTCTTTTGATTTTGCACGTCTAGTCATAGCAGTATAAGGAGGGTAGACTTTGATAGTGCCTTCTTCAATACTTTGTCTGCTGCTGTGAATGGTTTAATGTTTCCATACTGCATGACTAGCCACCAGGGGTACTCCTCCAGCAAGAAATGGATGCACTGCAAAAGCATATAATTGTGAACTCTTCACCCTATACATTCAATAGATACCAGCATTTCCAGTGATATATGTGAAGATGCGGGCTGACTTTTGACCAAAAGCTTATGACTTTTGTCTACAACAACATGATGGAAATCTCTGAAGATGTTATTCCTTTCTATTTGCAAAGCTTCTAAACTTTGCATTTATTTGTGATTGTTGAATTGGGTGGTGCACTATTCCACATGGAACTTTTTAAGACTTTTCCTGAGAGGACTGTTGAAGTGATTTGCTCTGATTCATACAGTAATCAAATGGGGGTGGATGGAATACAGTTCTGGGGTACAGAAAGCAGCTTGTCAACATCTTATAACCTTACTCCCCTGCATCAAATGCTGCCAGTCATTTAACTAGGAAACAATAGTTTAAATGGCATGCTTTACAAGCAGAGTCTAATGAGCCATGACAATTGTGCAAGTCAACCAGCATGTACGATATGGGAGCTCTTTCAAAAGAGACAAGGGCTACTTAAAATTTTAGTAGTTTCACTATGACTGACTGAAGTGGTAACCTAAAGCTCAGCAATGTGTAAATCATGCAAATTATTGGGGAGTTAACTAAAGCAGAGCCAATCTCTACAACACAACACACACTGTGGATAAAGATGTGAGTCTAGTTTTCAAATGTGAATTAACAAGTTCTGCCTTCATGCCATTTTTTATTAGCAGCTTAGCACAGACAGCATTTTCCCTTCAACAGAATACAAGTCAAAGCTGCAAGATTTTTTGTTAGCCTACCCTCCCTCAAGTAGATACTTAGAAAATGCCACACTTTCACCAATAATTACCTTAACTGAAGTCAGAGGCACAATCTGTAGCACTGCAAAGGGGAAGATGCAAGGCAGTGATCACCCAAAGAAATATGCAGTATCCTTAAATATGGCCTTTCATAGGCACACTTAAAGCACTTGTATGATAGCAGCCCTTTCAAATCCTGGAAAAGGCACTTATAAAGTCTAAAACTACAGGCCTATCTCAGCATTAAATTTAGCTTCTTGCATACAGGTTACAACAAGATAATTACTGCAGTTCAAGCATGATTTGCCCTGAGTCATCCTAAAAGCTTCACATTCAAGCAGTGCCTGTAAGTGATACTCACACATCTGTGGAGTGCCATTAGTCCTACATTCATCAATCCAATGTATGAGGCTAACCCTCTTCCTACCCAGAGGTCTCGATAGTGATTTCTACACTCTTCACCACTGCAAGGGATACTAGTAACAGTGGACAAATCCCAGGCCAAACTAACTATCTCATGCATCTGATTTGTAATCCGATCCATGATAGTGCTCCTGGAACAGCTGGTGACCAGAATCATTCGCTAGGAGTCCAACAAACACTTTGGACTACTGCACACCCCACCTTTGAGAACAACATCTCAAAACTTCACTCTGAATGCCAGCCATGTGTAATGCAGATGAACCCCAATGTATAATGTCTTTCCCCCCAGATTACAGTTATAACAGATAATGAGAATGCAGAACGTCACAATCTGCAACATTTAAAAATGGTGCACACTGGTTAGCAGTACACAAACACAGGCAATGTGTTTGAGCAAAGCTAAATAAGGACAATGTGAAATACAGATATTCATTTAAAAAACTGCACAACTGTCATAATATGACTATCTTGTCTATCAGGACAATAATTATGATATAGGAAATACTAGGTTAGCTACGATAATGTGTCATGTCAAGTGGGGCACCATTAAAAAAGGACAGGATTCTGTGGTATTAGAACCCTGGACCTTAGCTATGGCAGTTCTACACTCACAGTTGTTCCCACAACAAAATGAAGATGCAACTGTCTAGACTTCATTTCATTTCCAACTATTACAAGGTCACATTATAAAAACACAAGGCTACAATACTTGTATTAGAACCCAGGACAATATGAACTTAAAACTAACACTTAACTCTTTGCACCACAGGAGAAGTTACATAAACTTTTGCTACATTTGTATTCATTATAAGTTTTATACAGGCTCAAAATTTAAGAAAGAAAAAGTGATAACATGCAGAAGCAGAAATCAATGTATGATATACACAGTACAGTTTGTTAGTACACAGGGAATATGCTTACATATGTCTGCAATCCAGATTAACATGCAGTGTAGATTCAGAGCAATGCATGGGTGCCTTAAAGTTGTTGTTCTGACATTCACCTCTGTAGTAAGCAATAATAATCATTCAGCAAACAACCACATTAAACAGGGAATGTACACGTACTGAAATAGTAAATGTTGGTTGTATAAAGTGAAATGACTAACTTGGAAAATATTGGACTTACTCCTTACACAGGCTGTTATGATTCTTATTTTCAAATATACAACACTGTCCTAACATGCTGTGCCCCTTGGTCAGTCAGCAATTATCTGACCAGTACTGTGGTACAGAGTGTGTGTGTGAAAACAATTCTATATTGCCTTTACAATGTTCAAGGATATTAAATGGTAACATGTTATGCAGTTGGCAAATAAGTAAAGACAGGTTGGCTAGGATAAACAAGCATTGATTGTTATTTTGGGGGTGGGGTGCAAAGGCATCCACCCCTACACGAGCCTATGAGATATCCCCATAGCACACATCTGGAGCAGCTGGGAGATGTAGCGCATATGGGATTCATGTTAACTGACAGGTTTGCCAACACACATGTGGCAGGTGATACACATGCCATTAAACATGACTTGGCATTGTGAGTTATACACTTCATGGTTAATGTAGTCCCTACCTTGTTTCCCATTTCTTGTTAAAATGTGTACATGACTCCAATGTAAGGCACACATTAATTTAGGCTAAGGCAATACACGTTACAATCGTAGCATTACTCTGAATATATATTCAGAAGTAATGTTTAAATTTGCTATGTTGTTGAATACTAAGCAGAGATGTTTTGAAGATCCTGGAAGGTGATGCCTGCAGCACACCAAGCATGCCCCTGCTAGTCTGTGAAATGTCCCAGTGACCATAAATAGCATTTAAACACATACCTTACTTTCCACTGGGATAGTTTCCTCTACTTGTGTCTGTCTCTGAGTCAATGCTGAGAGAGGTCGCTCAGTTTCTCTAGTGTCCATGTGCCCTGCAAACTTTTTACCTTCTCTGTGTATGACTATTGCCAGCAGCAGCAGTGTCTTCAGCCTGTATTACAGACAGATGTAGTCAAAAAGCAGCAGCTAATAACAATCTCTCTGTGCATACTTTGTATCTGTACTCCAGTATTTTCTCAATCCACATACAAAAAAATATGGAGACAACATGGATGCTTTTATATTTTGTTGACTAGCTCCATGGGATTAATTGATTAGCATGGAGTTAAGCTATGTATGCTGTAATTACCATCTCAGAAGCACAGAGTAGGACACATGCAATCAATTATTAATGTATAAAAAGGCAAATGTGTAGCTGGGCAAACTGATGTGGATGAGAGTTATTACATGATTCTAACTGGGATACACATTTCTTCTGATGCAGTATATTTTGACAGAGGAGTATTGTATACCATCAGGTATGTATCTGTCGTGTAACCTAAATAATGCATATGCCAGAATGTAGATAAGAAAAAAATGTGAAGTAAATCTGCATGCATTTGTTAGAACCATACTCATGACATGGCCTTTTTTTTTCCAGCAATGTGAGAGGCACAGAAGATTTAGAGTAGGCTGAAAGTATAATGCTGTGTGATAACTATGTACACATATTCCATGGAAAGATCCTTTTATAGTACTTTTAACATTTCACTGTGGTTTGATTAACAACATTGTTCCTTATGCAGTTATTTAGATTTTTTTTGGGGGGGGGGGGGGATGTCCTGCTATGGCACAAACTAGAGTGGACTGTTATGTTGGGTGGGTGACATAGTTCAGTATCTGTTAGGGCAAAATCAAGAATATGTTGCTCTTGTTACTCCCTTAGTTTTGTACCCACCCTTGTTATTTACTGGCCACTGTTGAATTTTTTACAGTTCACTCCACTGCTGATTATTGGGAGCCTTCCTTTACTGTATTATGTGTACAACAATTTGTACTTATATGATAATTATATATTATCATTATTTTGTCTTTCAGTATACAATATGCCCCCCTAGACATAGGCCTCCATTTTCTGAGGTCAAAAATGATCTAATTATAGATGCACTCAGACAAAAAATCATGAAGTTCTGCTGTCAAGAGCCTGGGCAAGAATGGCCGAACATGCAGAACTCTGGGATGACCTTGCCCAAAATATCAACAGGGTGGGCCAACAGAGTCCCACATATGAGCAGGAGTGTCACAGAGCTACTGATATCATTCATGCAGCCAGGAGGTGTGCAGCTGAAGTGGCATTCAATTGTCAAGCCACTGGTGGTGGGCCTGCAGCAGAACAATGCCTCAACGCCACCGATGAATTCCTGGCAAATATTGCCACTCAGGAATGGTCCCAGCAGTCCATCAGCCAGTATGTTCTTGATGTGGATGCCACTTCTGCATCTCAAGAGGAGCTTCCATGTAGGCTTTGTTAGATCATCACTAGACTACTGTTGCATTCATACTGTAATAGTGTGTATAGTTTAAATATGTGGCAGGTTGATTTTTTGTGGGGATATGTAAGATAGCTACAGTGTTCAGGTCCTTTAACTGCAACAAAGGAATTCCTGGCAAACATCGCCACACAGGGCAACTCCCAGCAATCCTTGAGCCAGTATGATCTGGATGTGGGTACCACTCCTGCATCACATGAGGAGCTTCCAGGTATGCTTTGTTACATCATCATTAAAATAGTGCTGCATTCTGTCATAAGTGCATATAGTTGTGTCAAGCTGCATTTCATTTGGATGGGGAAATTTTAAATAGATGCAGTTTTTGTTTATTTTAAGGTTTTCAGCCACATTCCTGATAAAATTTCTTTGACCGTACATATTGATGAGTAAAATTATTAATCCATGTTGTACTGTTAAATGTTTGATGCTGTTGCCATTATGTCTTCCTTTACTTTTCCCAGGACCGTCAGGAATTCACCAGCCAAGGGCTGCAGCAGTCGGAAGTGGAATAATTTTTGGACTGTACTGTATATATATTCCTACATATCTACTAAAGTGTCTTCTCAGGCCTGCTGCATGTATTACTGTACTGTCTGTATACATGTCCACTGCACAGATTTTTGTTGAATGTCAAGATTTTTTACTTGTATTTCTGGCCTGTATTTCAGATCATAGTAATTGACTGTCAGATTATTGACAAGTCATTAATGATTTCAGACATTAAATAATATGACACAGATCTCACATTCACACTGCACACCCTTCAGAAATGTCATGGTGAAGCAAAACCTGCTATTCTATCAACTGGCTAGGATTATAGGAGCATTACATTTGTCCCTATTCTTAAACCTTTGTCCACCCACTATTTATGCCTTTGTCCACACTTAAAGTAAAAAACACGGTCAGCTTCCTTCTCCGTTACCAACCAAACTCACAAAATTAGAAGCCAAGAAAGGATTAGGATAAGGAACACTCATATCTGCTTAGATGTCCATATAAACGCTTTATTAAAGCATGCGTTTTCGTCTATCAGTAGACTTCCTCAGATAAAACCATTACAACTTTCTTTCCTTTCTATATAAAGTTTAAAATTTCAAGAACCAATCCAGTCTCTCTTTCAATTAACTTGTTGACTGTTCAAAATGATTTAAAAATAAAAGCACAATATATATGCTTATAAATGTGTATATTAAAATATCTAAACACACAAACTGTTTTAATAAATACTGTTCCCTAGTTCATTATAAAAACAGTATATTTTCTCTTTTATTTACAAGTTCATTCAATAATATTTACACATAAAATTGTTGGATGCTGTGTATAAGTGAATGCTTTTGTTTTCTTTCTTGCATAATAGCGCCATCTTGTGGCAAGATGTTTAATGACTTTTCCTACTTAGCTGTAGCTGCTTTCAGCTTTAATAAGGGTAGTATGGAGATATATTCATTCAAGCCAGGGAATCTGCTGGCTTCCAAAGCCACTTGCCACCACAACTCTCTATATCCTATACTCTCCTCCCATGGACCCCCTCTTATATCACTTTTCACCTGGTCCAGAACAAAGAAAGCATAATCATATTCTTTACATGTTGTTGTATGTCTGTACAATGCATTGGTGTCCTTCCCTTTCCTAATATCGTAGGTATGTTCATAGATCCTCTTTTTCAGGGATCTCTCCGTCTTACCTACGTAATAGGAAGGACACTTTCTGCAGATTACTAAGTACACTACCCCTTTTGACTCACAGTTGAAGTGCCCCTTCGCATGCAACCATATGTCCCTACATTCCAAATGTATTTTCTCACAATTTATGACCATTTCGCATTGTTTGCATTTGCCACAACTGTATGTCCCAAGCTTACTTGTGTTTGTTCTGTCCCCTAACCATGTATTTATATTTTTCCCTGTTTCTAGTATATTTTTTATGTTTAGGGAATTCTTGTAAACCACTTTTGGGTTGGATTCTGCCAAGCCCCTCAAATCTGTAAAACCCTTGAATCTCCCCCATTCTTGGTTAAACAATGTTTTCACTTTCTTATTTAGTTCATTATATTCCAAAACTAATGAATGTTCATAGTTGTCATACTGCTCTTCTGTATTTCCATTTTGCTCATTGACAGTCTCCTTTATGCCCATTATAGGTTTAAATCTTCCTTTCCTTCCATTTGTCACCTCTGTTCTAAACTTGCTGATGAATTCCTTCGGGTATCCTCTGTCTGTGAACATTCTTTCTAAATTTTCACATTCTTTCTCATATTCCTCATCAGATGTTGTCATTCTTGACCCTCTGATGAACTGGCCCTTCACCAAATTTCTTTTGCAGTGTATTGGATGCTCACTATCAAAATGAAGAAAAGAATTCACATATGTGATCTTTCTGTGTACTTTTGTCTCAAAAGAATTGATTGTTTTTGATATTTCCACATCCAAATAAGCAATCCTATCATAAGAATAATCATATGTGAATTTAAGGAAGTTCGTTGTATTACCTAAATAATTAAGAAATTCATTTAGTTTATCTATGCTTCCTGTCCAAAATATTATAATATCGTCCAGGAACCTTTTGTATAGTTTACAATATTCTATATACTTTGAGGAAAAAATTTATTTGTCCTCCCAGTTAGCCAGGACAAGATTGGCAAAAGTAGGTGCACAGGCTGCTCCCATCGCCACTCCTTTTATTTGTTGAAAGAACTCTCCCTTGTGGACGAAGAAGTTATTCTTTAAAACTAGGTCCATCAGACCTGTGCACGCTACCTTTTCCTCAAATCTCAAATTCTTATCCCAAAATACTTCTTCCTCAAACATATACATGCCTTCATCATATGGTATTGAGCCAAATAGGTCTACTACATCAACTGTCACAAATAAAATTTCTTTTTCAAATAACTCGGGTTCTAACACTCTTAACAAATCCCAGGAGTCACGCAGTATGGCATTTTTGTTCTTCCAAATATGTTTGGTTTTGACATCAACAAACTTTGCCAACGCCGTAGTTTTGGATCCCTCTGCTGCCACTATGGGCCTAAAGGGGGGGTCATCACTTCGCTTGTGAATTTTCGGTATACCGAAAATTACCGGTATTCTTGGTTTGTTTGTTTTTAAATAGGACCACATTTTTACATCCAAAACATTTTCCATTTTCATATCTGTTAATGCCATATCAATCTTCATATATGCTAAATCAATCTCATTACGAGAAACCACTTTATATTTTGTTTCGTCCCTAAGAATATCGTTCATTTTACCCTCATATTGTGTAGACTCCATTATAACAATTCCTCCGCCTTTGTCAGGCTTCATGACTCTAATCCCTTTGTTATTTTTCAACTCTTCCAGATATTTCTTTTCAGTTTTTCCTAAATTGTTAACATATCTGACCCTCTTATCCAGTTTTTTGATACCCTCTTCCATGATAATTTCAAAGTTTTTAAGTTGAGCATGTATGGGTGGGTTGAAAATGGACTTATTTTTTAAAATTCTTTGTTCTTCCGTTGCTTGTATAGTTTTTCTATCTATACCATATTTTTCATTATTGTATAGCAATTCTAAGTTCATTTTTCTTAGAAACAACTTTATATCCAATATTGCTTGTACCCTGTCCCCTCTCTTTGTTGGTATAAATTTGAACCCTTTTTCCATTAATGAAAAGTGTTCTTTAGTTAGCTGTAGATCACTGAAGTTATAAATTGTAAAAGCATTTAAAGTAAACTTGTTACCGTCTTGTTCTATCTTTTTATTTTCTTCCGTAATTTGAGGGAGGGTTTCTATCTCCTGTAATGCCCTCTTCCTCTTGGCCCCCCTATCCCTTGAAAATCCCAGTGATTCCTTTCTTTTGGAATGTGTTCATTTCGTGATGTTTCTAAGGGTGGGAACGCTGTGTCATAATCAAAGCTGTTGATTTCAGTTTCAAAAACTTCTCTTTCATAATCTCTATTACTTATTCTATTCCTACTTGCCCATTTATTTCTGTTGTTGTTCTGATGTAAGGGAACTGATTTGCTTATTGGGTTGGGATAACTGGTGTTATTCTTGTACTCCAAAATGTCTCTTCTTAATTTGTTTGACTTCCTTTCCACTAGTTCATTACATTTTTGTTATATCTCCCCTTTTAAACTAAAATATTTCTGTTTCTCTTCTTTAATATCAAAAAGGAGATCCCCCTTAATTTGTAGATCTAGTTCATCTATTTGTTCTTTAATCTCCACAAGATTCCTTTCATTCTCTTCTATTATGCATCCAACAATTTCCATACCACATTTGTTAAAAACCTTCACTAAATCTCTGTGAAAAACAGACCCTATCTGCACATTGTTTGGATATTTCCATGTGCGTAATCCCTTAGGAACAATGCCACGGTGTAAACATTCATTCAAATACCCATTTCTATTGTAATGGCCTTGTATTTATACAATAATTTTGAAAAACTGTCCATTTTTTTCTTTAAAGTTTCAGTAGTAACTGTCCGTTTGCTATGAAAATCATTAATGATTTCAGACATTAAATAATATGACACAGATCTCACATTCACACTGCACACCCTTCAGAAATGTCATGGTGAAGCAAAACCTGCTATTCTATCAACTGGCTAGGATTATAGGAGCATTACATTTGTCCCTATTCTTAAACCTTTGTCCACCCACTATTTATGCCTTTGTCCACACTTATTGCTCTAAGTGGTTGATAGGTTTAAATGTCTGAAATAGTGACAGCTGTGTAAATTGCTTAACCTATATTGCAGCATAGTAGTTAAGGTATTAATGTCATCCTGTTTTTCTTCCTTTTATCACAGGTGAATATGGAAGTGATTCTGTGTCCCATGTGCCACCTGATGTTAATGTCTCATCAGATTCTGATGATGATGGTGGCCAAAGTGAGGCACAGTTAAGGGTTTTGGTGTGTGAATCTGACACAGAAGTTAACATCCAGCACCCCTGTTCAGGATCCATTGACACAGCCAGTATGCGATTGCATACTCAGTCCACTGAGGCCACAGATATTGGACAATTGGATGGAAAGGACATAGAACAGGGAAGTCTACCATGGCTACAGTTCCTGTTGACTCTGTCTGTTGCCAAACTGTTGGTGAGGTGCCACACAGGCAAATTGATAGGGGTGCTCGTAGGAGGACTGCTGTCCCTCCACTATCTAGTGCAAGTGTCTCTTCACATGTCACTTGACATATGTTTAGGGCCATAATGGAGGCACACACAAATCAGAATGTCATTCCAGAAGAATGATGGAACATCTGTTGGTAGGGGAACTTCAACCTCATGGGTGTACTGAGAGCCAATGTGGCCATGCCCAATCAACCTCCCATAGTGGCGGTACCATCCACTGCTCATCAGAGAGTGTGCTGTCCACACCCAGACATAGAAAGCCATAGGGTCATGGTCCTGGGTGTTCCTGTAAAGGGAGCATATCCAGCAGACATCCGTCACCTTCAGTTAGTAACACAGCATCTGACTTTGGGCGTGGAGGTGCAAGTGCAACTCCTGGTAGAGCCAGTTCTCATGTTCAAGGGCAGAAATGATGAACTGCCAGCTCTACCATGTATGGCTCACAGCTGTCTGACATACAGATACATGGGGCAAGCACTGAACTTAGTTGTGTTCATGCCGACACTCACATACCAATGTTACATTGAGGGCACCACACACCACACATTATGCATACATGGCCCATCTTGCCTGTTTGTCTTGCTTATTCACACACACACACACACACACACACACACACACACACACACACACACACACACACACACACACACACACACACACACACACACACACACACACACACACACACACACACACACACACACACACACACACACACTTGCCAACCTTTTGTGTTAGCCTAGGCCTTCACCCCCACACACACACACACCACCCTGTGCAAGTGATGATGTCTGTGCCAAATCCCTGTTGTCTGTCTTTTGGATTCAAGGATACTAAAGCTATGTGTCTGATGCCCAGGGTGCTTACCTACATAAATATGTATTTTATATCTCCATTTGTGCCATTGGCCTGATAATCGTACCTGTCAGTTATATTGTATATTACCATTTAGACAACTGCTGGCATACTAATTCCTCTACTTTCTAGCTGATGTTTTGCAAGGCTTGTGAAGTCATTCAGTGAAATGTGTCTCATTAATTTATCTAACCTTCTCTTTAAGGATTGTTTAGTGCAAACTTATGTGTGCACATCCAATGGCAACCCATCAGTTTCTAAGCTTTGGATTGTATGTCAGTACTGCAATCAATTCTAATCAGAACAGTAATACAGTATAATGTTTTTCTTTCATGGACATCAACATAGGTTCCAAGGTCATAGGTTGTGACTAGGATTATTAACCTGATGGTGTTTAGAGGCAAAGCCGATACATTACAATATAATATGCAATGGCAAATATAATGCATGGCCATGGTTCTTCTAGTAAGGAACCCCCCCCCATTCCAGGTGAGAATCAACAGTGATCTATGGAAGATAACAATTTTACATCAAGTCAGCCAGCCTGTGCTTAAACAGGTTAATGAAGGTGCTCTGCTTGACATGGATCAGAAGCCTACTGCAAAGGAATGACAACCTTTGAGAGATGTATGTGTCTCTCCAGCATGTCCTGTGTATGTCATAGTGTACATGGAGGTCCCTGGAACAGGTGACTGTGGTCCCATATGACTTAAGGATGTGCAGCATATTCATCCCATTTGGGCCACAGCCAGCCATGTAATGCATACATAATTTACCTCAAAGATATGTATATGATACTGTGTACAGTGACAGCTACTTCATTCTGCCCACTGAAGAAACATGTTGGAGATGCTCTGATGCTTTTTTACCCAGAAATGTCTGCGGTCTGTCAACTTACTGCTGGTGCCTGGGACAATACATATCAAAGGGAGGATTATATTCATTAATAGGGCTGATGAGGGATGAGTATACAGGATTGATAACATAAATTGTTCTTGACATAATGCCTTTGCTAATCAGATGCAAGATGTAGAACGACTTCCTCCCCACAGTACACACTGGTTGCAGATGACATGTGTTCCAAATTATATTTATACAGAATTGGGGAATACTGTACTCTGGGTTATGTTTTAGTAAGCAGGAACATTTATTACCACAGGGTATGGTGATGTCTGTTTGTGCAGTCGTTATAACACCCATGGCTTTGTCAGCATCATTAGTGGTACACACATGTTTTGCCACACATCCTCTGTTTTGTTTTGAACTTTTGAGAAGTATATGGCAAACAAGTGGGGAGACAGCACTGACACATCTATTACCACACAGGTGACAGGTCTGCTGCTTGAGGTGAGGTCTCTCACTTTGAGTGTTGTTGGTCTGTGATCTCATCTGCAACCCAACTGATAACACAAGATGAGATATTCACCTTGGTTAGTTTCTCATTGAGACCAAATGCTGGATTGTGTTGAAGGACTTGGCCAAGTCAAGATAGGATGTGTGCACAGCTTTGTCTATATCTCTGCTCATGGTCTTGAATTCCCCAAGGTTTTACAAGCACAAGCTACCCTTGAGAACAGCTAACTGGAATAGATCTACTGTTTGGAGGTAACCTTATGTCCTTTTGTCTGAGATACAGGCAAAATGTTTCCATTGCCTTACAGCAGAGGTTGAATACAGTTATGGGTCTATAATTTCATTTGTATGTTGCCTATCCTCCATTGTGTGGGTGGAAAATGATCACTGTATTCAATTCTGTGTGGACAACAGCAGTACTCAGACTACAGTTGAATATGGTGTCTAGTGGAGGAGCTTACTATTGCAGCACATGAAGAACACAGCCCCGAATGCCATTTGGTCCCATGGAGACTTTACTCCTAGGCTGGGACAGAGCATTGATAACTTGCTGTTTGTAGATACCACAGTTTGGAGGTGATGATGCACACATGGTAAGCATGGTGTTGGGAGAGGGGACACATTTTAACCACCTGTTTCTGCTAGCAGGTTTGGAATTTACAGTGGGTCAGTGTGTGCAATACCATCTGGAATTAGTTCAAAATAAATCTGATTGATATGTATCAGTTTGCAGACGTAAATGAAGACAGGCTTATGGTTATCCCTGGATATGTGTCATAAATTATTAGCATAGTTGCTATACGTGTTTTTTTCAAGGTATTTGTTTGGGTACACTGAGGGGAGTGGTCTTCCAGGACTCATTTGTACATGTTGTATTTGTAAACAGAAGCTTCTTTCACTTACTGTATAATGTAGTAATGGCAGGAATCCACCAGTTTAGTTTGTATTTTCCAGTGTATCTGTCTTTGAGCCTATCAGGTATGGCTGTGTGTATACATTTGTGTAGATGAGTAGACAAGATATCAGGGTGTAACTTATTACAGCTATTAATGTCATTTGCGGAAACCTGAGCTTGGAAGTTGATTATACCATCCCTTATGAGGGTGTAGTTACCTTGGCTGATGTTTTTGAACCTAACTCCTCCTCCTTTAGGGAATTCAGTAGCTATTCCAACTTGTAAACATACTGCTTTATGGTTGGATTAACAGCGCAGGCAATACACATGTGGCGTTACATTGTTCACTCATATTGTTGAGGAATAGGTCTGACATATTGCAGATCATTGTGAGGTGGTGCACTATTTCTTCCATGACATTTCAATTTGCAAGGAATCCAGGTAAGTTTATGCAAGTGAGTTTATCCTCCTATAATTATTCATATGAGACATTATCTGCACTGAGTCAAAAAAATCACATCAACTAAGCTAGCAGGGGTAACACGGGGAAATGATAGGTGATGATGGGAGGTTTGAATCTGGCATCTGCATAGACAATGGTAAAAGGAGGGGTTACCAGCTGTAATGTATGCACTGATTTTTATGTTGGTAAGACCAACAGACCCTTTAAAGGGAGGGTATTGTGCCATCTAAGTGAGATCAGGCTAAAAAGTAAAACCAGTGCTTTGTCACAACATATAAATTATCCTGGCCATTGTTTAAAATTTTATGATGCTTGAAGTATTGACTGAAGATGTGAGAATGGGGGATCTTTGTGATTTAACTAAGATCATGTACATTTGTTGGATTGCTGATTTCAGGAGCTGCCTTAGGTCAACTGGTTTCCTAGGCAAAAGGGCTCTGTGGTGCCCCCCCACCACACCACCCGGTGCCCCCATCCTTGTCTACCTACACCAAATAAATACTGGAAAAGCACCCCTACTACAGCGGCGCCCTAGGCAGCCGCCTAGCTGGCCTATGCCTAAGGCAGGCTATGGCCGATTTGCAGGCTGACAACTGCCTGGACTAAATGGAATGTTTCCTTTAAGACCTTTACTGAAAAGGTGGAAGCTGAGGAAGAAGATTTTGATTGGCTAAGCCTCTGTTTAAATTTGATGAGCTAGGTTTAGTGTGACAGGATCTGTTGAAAGCATTTTTGCCAAAAGCAGTCATCCATTTACTTCAAGTTGATTTCACGTTTAACTGTGTTTTTATTGTGCTTATACTTGCTGATTTTTAGTATTAAATAGTTTTAAACCTCCTTATGGTGGACATGCTTTGTTTTGTTTCTGTTTTTAAGTATATAATCAAAGGGTAGTACTCCTTAAGCAAATAAATGCAGTTCTAATGATGCAGAGATCTGTATGCATCTAGCAAAATGGAAAGGCTGAGAGAATAACATGAGAGAATCAAAAATGCTGTTATTACAGTGCAGACCTTTGCTTATTCCTGGCTGATCAGAAAAAAACTATGTTTAATTTCTGAATTTCTTAACATTATACTTCTGTAAGGCAAGAAATAGCATTCCATTTGTTTTCTTTTTTGTCTTACAGCTATTCCAGTATACCAGACTCTACTGACTTAACCTACTGACTAAACTCTACTGAGTAATCTAAACCCACCCATTACACAATCAAAACATACGTTTCAATCCATTTGCCTCCATTTTACCTTACCCTTCGACATATTACTCATATACTCATTAAATCCACACTCCTTTTTCACTCCCAAAAACTATATCACACCTTTTCCCACCTTTGAAAGCTTCAGTTGTACTCCCCTACAGTGTTCAACATATCCTCTATAACTCACACAATATAAAGCTACAACTACTAATTCAATCACTTAGACTACTATTGCAACAATACCAAATTGCTAATCAGTTTTGCATGAACTAATTTATATACAAGTATCACAACCAAGTTACCCTATTCTAGGTATAAAACTAAGTAAATACAAACCCATTATGCCTTACATACTCATGAATGCTTTCTGCCTGCTAACTATCTCACTCTTAACAGCCTATCCTACCCCCTTACATAAACCACTATAAACTATATACCACACTTGCGCCATAACAGCAATTAGAATAAGCTGCTACTCTACTATTCCATCTAATGTATTTATCCTAAATATAATCACATTTATGAAATACTGTGCATTCACTTCCTCCTCCATATCTACTATTATCACTACCTTAGATAAATATAGCATTAACACTTTTCCTACTCTCTTTCTCTCTTGTACATACCCCACCTTCGTACTATGCTATGGTGAGATACACCCCATTCTACACCTAAGTGGTAACAATCCAAAGTCATCCATCTCTACTACCGCCATGACATTGAACATCACAGGCATAAGGCACTCTCTCTCAATAAAAAGGTGTTAACCTTAAATTCAGAATATAAACATGTACTAGGATACCTCAGCAAACTCATAAAACTCAGCAAACTTACAAAAGCACGATTAAAAATGCTCTATGAATGACTTTGATATCCTAACTCAAGGATATAATATAAACAAATGTGACAGAAAAAAGGGGTGGGTGGAATTGCTATAACCTTTTCATTAAACTCATTATCATCCCCTTCAGATCTCAGCTACCCACATTTAATAAAGTAAAAGTACTTCCAATGGGTTCATAGGTTCATAGGTAGGTACTAGGCTATCGGCCCAAAAATCTAAGTAAGCCTAGCCAACAAAGTTCCCTGGCTTACGCCAACCCAAGAAAGTTAATTTTAATTTCCTGTGCTCCTGTCGAGGAGAGCCACAGAAGTGATCCCCGGGGTGTATTTACTATTTACCATCCACTCATCAAGATTTTTCTTGAAGAGTGTTAATGAGGAACTTTGCTTGACATAGATGGGTAGCTTGTTCCAGAGTATGGGAAGTCTCTGGGACAGGAATCTATCTCTCCAGCAAGTCCTGTGTATTGTGTTAAAAATGTTTAGGTCCCTAGAACGTGTAGCTCTGAGGGATTGAGATTTCTTTAAGTGTAGCATGTCCAATAGCTCTGGTTTTGACATAGCTTTATATGTTAGGCAGAGATCACCTCGGAGTAGGCGATATGCTACAGAGTAAAGCTGGAGTTTTTTGAGATGATCAGTGTAGGGCATCTGTTTGAGGCCAGTAATTCTCTTTATGAGGTACTTCTGTGCTCTTTCCAGCTGCTGCAGATATTTTGTGAGGTACATTCCAAAAGAGGCGTTGTACTCTAAAATGGGTCTAATGAATGTCGAGTAGAGGGGAACAATGACCTCTTTTTTGCTGGATGCGAACACTTTTGTGATGAGGTATGCAACGTAGAAGGATTTCCTGACTACTGTGGCAATGTGATTATCAAAGGAGAGACTACTGTCCACCTGGGTCCCAAGGTCTCTTATCACACATTTGATGTTAAGAAGACTGCCGCCTATGTGGTAGTTCAGGGGTACAGAGCTTTTACCAAAAGGGATAACAATGACCTTTTTGGCATTGAGCTTGAGGCCATGGCTCTGGCACCAGGCATCTGTCTCAGTGAGGCCCTTCTGTAGGATTTCCACATCATTTGGGGACTCAGCTAGAGCTCCTAGTTTGCAGTCATCTGCGAACTTCATTAGCCAGAGGCCTTCTGTGTTAGCCTGTACTTCAGAGAAGTAGATACCAAACAGGAGAAGTCCCAGGACTGAACCCTGTGGTAGTCCACTTGTCCACATTGAAAGAAAGAAACTTGTCACTGGTTTGAAGTCAGATTTGGAGTCTGCAACTTTTACAGTGTGGGTTGTGTCAGTGAGCCAGTTGGCAACCCATCTTCTGACATAGGGATTTATACCTAATTTAGTGAGTTTAGCTATAATTCCAGAATAGGAGATGGTGTTGAAAGTCTTGGCGAGGTCAAGATAGGCTGTGTGGACTACCTTACCCTCGTCGACGGCTTTGGTGACTGCCTTAAAGAAGTCGACCAGGTTCAGGAGGCAAAATCTGACTTTCACAAATCCGAACTGGGTGGGGTCCAGAGTTTGGAGGTTACCAATGTCTTTGTTTATGAATTCCATGATGATACGTTCCATGACCTTGCAGACCAGGCTCGTCAGGCTAATAGGGTGATAGTTCCCAGGATCAGTGGTGGCTCCCCCTTTGTGGAGTGGGATAACTATTGCTGTGCACCATTTAGTGGGCACAAAGCCTGATGTGAGCCTATGATTGAACATGGTGCTTAGGTTGGGAGCCAGTTCGTTCTGAAGTTTGTGTAAAACGCAGCCTGGGATGTTGTCCGGTCCCATGGATGCTGTGTTTTTGGCTTTAGAGAGTGCTGCTTTTACCTGTGAAGTTGTGATTACAGGGACTATGCATTCTTCCTGTATAGATATGGGCCCTTTAGAGGTGAGAGGGGGGTAAAGTTAGCTCTGAACCTATCTGCCAGGATGTTGGCAATATCAATTGGTTCTGTAAATTTTGTGCCATTGTGCTGTAACTTAGAGCAGATCTGGGTGTTGCCATTGAGATTCTTGACATAGCTATAGAATGCTTTGTGGTTGTCCTTAGAATCAGTGGCAATCTTGTTTTCATAGCTAACTTTGGAGGATCTTATAAGGGATCTCAGCTTCTTGCTGAGGCTGACCAGGGAGCTCCTCCACTCATGGGATTTTACTCTCTTTTGCAACAATTTCTTCCTTCTGTTGTAGAGTTTGTTTATGGCAGGGGACAACGAGATTGGCTTCCTTTTTTTGGAGGATAGCATCTTGGTTCTGTTTGGGATAGCACAATCCACACACTTGTGTAAGTGCTTATAGAGTGCATTTGTGTAGGATTCAGCAGTCATAACTGTATTGTCCATCTGCATGGGTGTCATGAAGTTCACCACTTCTGTCTTAAGAAGCATGAAGTTGGCTTTGGAGAAATTTTTACTGTGGTTTCCTTAATGGGGGGTGGGGGCAGGATGTAGATATCTAGGGTGAATAGCTTATGGTTGGATCTGACCAAAGAGGAGTTGACTTCAGGTGTGGAACACTGGTCACTCATGTTGGTGATTACTAGGTCTAGGATATTGTTGCCGCTTGTGGGAGTGTGGATAAGTTGATCCAGGGCACTGGTATTTATGAATTCCAGAAAGCGCTGAGCAAAGGTGTTGGTACATGAGTAGTTTTCCCAGTTAATGCTGGGGTAGTTGAAATCACCAAATATTAGGGTGTTTGGTTGAACCCTAATATTTTCTGGTATATCAAGAAAAGAGGAGTGGGAATCCTGGGGCATGGTGTGGGATCTGTAGCAAGCTACAATTTGGATTGCAGTTTTGTCCAGAGTTAGTTACTCTTGGATAACCTGCGCTGTATTATGCTGAGCTACTAGCCTGGAGGTGTGGATATCCTTAATGAATATGGCACACCTCCACCTTTGGTGTTCCGGTCCAGGTTAGATGGCCGAAAAGTGTGGCATGAGTTAGAGCCTGGTAATGCAGGGGTGCTCTCTGGAGCCTTGAACCAATATTTCTAAAACTGAGTAAAATTAAGTCATTATGCCTTACTGAAATTTACATACCCCCAAAAAAACTAATCAGTCAATTCTTAGAGATCTATTATTCTGGGCATCAATCCACATCTCTCGCAAAACTCTCATCCATTCAGTTGTGCCACTCAAACTTGTAAATGTGGAGTAGTTTGACAGAGACCTTTCCTGGAATGTAGCAAATTCTGAATTATGAAATTAGACAACACTTATGTCCATAAGTTCATAGGTATGTACTAGGCTACCTGCCCTTGTAGGTCATTTAAGCCTAATTAGATTCCCTTTTGTGCTCAAAATAACCTATCCTATTCAGTTGTAGTTTGACCTTACTCATCCCATGGTCAAAAATTATATATTACTTCTAATGAGAATAACTGGGATCATACCATAGATAATTTGATGGGATCCATGCATGTGATAAAGCATTTAGGAACTGCCTCTGTCCATTAATAGTAGACCAGGCAGTCCTAGAGTAATTTTTCTGTTTCCCATCCATAGATCTAAGTTGTGCTTGAGATGGACAGGTATACATTTTACTTTATGTGGATGGTGAGTCTGTTCCATAGCAGCAGTATCCTCCACAATATATACCTGTATTATACTTGTATAAGATGCTACAGTATTCAGCAAGTATAGGTCTTGGAGGAAATTCCATACAAATAGGATGAATCCGGATGGCTAACAGAAATTAAGAAGCTTTAAAAACATTTTCTCAAAACCGGTACTTCTTTCTCAGCCATCTGAAAACAATGGCATCCACTTCTAATTTCATTGGTTACATGAACAAGCTAAACCAGAGAACTCATGTAAAGTTCAGATGTAATACAGGTCTTTCACTTTTACTTTGTACTTCTAATGGTCCATGGCAGGGATGCCCCCTGTTGCCTTAGCTGTTTCCTTTGGCTGTATAGTCAGTATCATGTAGCACAGAAAATAAAAATGTCAGCCACTAATATTGCACTGGATAACACAGTTGTTAATATGAAAAATCACTAATCGAAAAATTCAGAGTCAGAGATATACAAATTTTTTCAGATTAGCTCAAAAGCACCACTTCAGTATTTTATCCACTTAGAAGAAATTATCACAGATATTATAATGGAAATTATTTGGACTGGCTTTGATTTAGACTAGCAATCGTTATGTGGCAATTGTAGCCAATTTCCCTATCAAGGATGAGAATTAAACCATGTACCTTGTGACTGTGAAGTAAACACCTTAACCTTTATACCACCCCCAAACTCTAATAGTGAATGTCTGGCAAATTATGGCAACAGATTCATGGTTGCCTGTTATGGAGTCCTGATGATCATTAAACAGCTTAGCACAAATTCCCATTTGCTCCAAAGCATTCTCTGGTTAAATGATTATCTCAGTGTCACACAGGAGATAAATGAAGGTAGAACTTTTCAGGCCCTTGCCACAAGAAGCATCTCATTAACAAAGTCAGAGCTTCGGTGCAATGTAAAAACAACTCTTATATACTCTCAAACAAACCACGTGTCCAAACAATTACCCTATTTGCTATTTATATTATTCTACTGGATTTTAGTGGTTCGACAGTCCATGCTGCTGGCTTTCTCATTTTCGGCTGTGTTTGTTTTCAGTATGGTATATTAATCTTACTCTTGTAAAAAGGTAGAGGTTAGTCTGCCTAACTTATGGTTTCCTTATGTGAAGACTGGAATGACATTTCTGTTGGCATTAAAACACTGGTCACAGAAGAATAGTGATACTAAAATATGAGGAAAGAAAGGAAATGTCATAGTTAAAGGCCAGTCACCCAAAAATGGGATATAAACCCAAATAGGTGTGAGCACTGTCAACCTTTTGTGCATTAGATTGTGTGGTGATCTGCAAGTAAATATCGATATTAGTCATCTTGTGTTATATACTCCATTACTCTTTTCTAATTGGTTTATACATGTTGGTAGAATAGCCTAATTTGGTGGACTTGAAAGAGTGTTGTGGGCATACATTTATAGGGTAGTTTCTTCCCATCCTAAAGCTACTTTTTAAAATGGTAACAGCTGTTGATAGATTGCAAATTACATTAGCACTGTTACATGCATTCCACAGTCTAGACTCATTCATCTTGCACAGTGCTGTATTATAAAACATTTGCAATGCATAACTACATTTCATAAATAAGAGATCCAGTTTGGTCAAATCAGATTTTTGGCATATCATTTATTTATTATTATTATTTCAGGAGTTTATAAAGTTTTATCTGATGCTGTTGCTTAGCTATGTGATGATGAGCAAGATGTCAACATAACAGGAAGCTGTTGTCTTCTTCTGCCATTAAGACACTGTTGGTATGCAGTTAAGTTCCTATAATTTATTGATAAGGGACCAGGGTATTTACAACTGTTAGTTTTGAATTGTGTAACATGGTGAAGAGAAGTCATTTGTATGCATACTCTATAAAACTTTTTATTTACTATTTTGTTGAACAGGATAGTCCTACTTGGCTACTGTCCTCTCTTCAGAGGAGACACTAAGAGGTATTCATACTTATGAGGAGGAATTTGGCAAGGGCTCCAGGGAACTTTCGGTACTCTTTAATGCTGAAGGATTTTTGGCATTCACCATAGCTACTACCTACTCAGGCAGATGGGGCCTCTGTTTAATGTCTAAAGTGAAGGGCAGCGCACTCATCAGTGCAGCCTTAACTATTATGCTACACTGCAATGTCAGTATATTAGAAAATGAATCCAGCTAGCTGGTGGGAGACATAGAACCTTCTGCCTTCTTCCCTAAAGGTGAGTGTATTGCCTGTTGAGCTACTAGGACGAAATGGGCTACTTGTGGCAGCAAAACACTGAAAACCACATATGCCCCTCCACAAAAACACACACACACACACACACACACACACACACACACACACACACACACACACACACACACACACACACACATTGTGTAGTACTTGGTATATAGTGCAAAGGGTTTTTGGTATGCCATTCTAATGCATACAGACACTGTCTGTGAAAAACAATATTTAAGACTACTGCTCTGAGTCTACTAACATATGAGAGACATTTCTGCTAGGTCCCCACAGCTAATAACTATTGTTGTGTGTTAAGCTCTTAAATCTGCATCTGCAAGCTCCCTGTACTGATGTAATTATCCAGGTAGTTATGCAAATAGAAACTATTAACATATGAACTAATTTTCCAAGAGATAAAACTTTTTCATAGATTTAGATATAGTCTAAATAAGTAATAGGCAGGAATTCATCATAAATTATCATGGCACATTGTTGCTAAACTACAGAATTCCCCACTAACACTAATGTTCAGGAAGGGCTGACAGACAAATAACTGGTGTCGGAACCATGAACTAAAACGAAATGCCAAGAAATGCAAAATAGTATTGTTCGGCAAGTCATTCACCCTGGAAAGTATCAGACTGGCAACACAGCCCTAAGAGTTAACCCAGTGGTTAGGGACATGGTGACTCACATAGACAGTAATCTAGCATATGACCATCACAAATCTACTGTAATGAGGAAATCATTCTATATTGTGCAACTTAAAAACAAAGGTATGGCATGTAGGTCCACAGAAGACATTGTTCCACTGTTTTTGGCATTCATCAGACCTATCACTGAGTACAGTGTCCCCTATGGCATGTACCTAACCAGGCACATCCATCAACTAGATGTGAGAGGTTCCTCACTAAATGAATACAGGGAATAGGTAACATGTACTATGCAGACCACCTCATAATTGTATCCCTGTATTCTGTCTCCTACATGCTGTTGAGGGGAAATCTATGCCTGGCGTACAAGGCATTGTCAGACCCCACCCTTATGGACCTCCTGCATATCAGCAAGGCAAACAGTATTACAATTACTCATTCTGAATACTTAAACCTTGCCTGTGATATAAATAGGACCTGCTAGAGAGGCAGATGTGTATCTTATATACTACTCCTTCTCTGGAAAAGGCTCCACATCCATTTAGAGTAGAGTTGCTCAACAACCCAGTTCAACTGTAACTTAGACAATTGGATGAGGAACAGGAAATTCATCTCTAGTTTGGCACCTATCTCTCTATTGGACACAGGAAGCTGGTAAATGATGCATCTCCCAGTCCTCTGCTTGTAAATGTTTAATCTCTCAAGAACATCCTTACCCTTATCAAGGGACACATAACTTGTCAGATATTTGGGATGCATGGCAAGGCTTAAAAAGGCCCTAATGGTTGTTAACCTAGTGCACACCTATGAGCCTATAATTGTAGTGACCATAGGAGAAGGGCAGCAGAAATTCATTAAAACAATTAAAGTACGTTATTCAAACTTTTTTTTTAAAATCAGAACAAAGTTTTTTTTTACTGTCTTCCTAATGCTCATCTTGATTGACTACTCTATGTGGGAGCTGTTAATGTGTTATAGCTTACTGAGCTATAAAGCACATACCATTACTACATTTTTCTAACTTTTATACTACATGGAAGCAGGTAAAGCTGGATGTACTTCAAAGTATTATGTCTGGTTCCTTTTGATGATAACTAGGGATGTTATGTGTCTTTAACATGAATGCCAAGTTTCTCTTCTCAGTATTTGCTCTGTAAATTTCTTGGCATCCATAGCTCAAACACATAATGTCTTGGTTATGAGTGGAATCCTAATCATAACCCTCTCTTTATTACATCTGTAACATTCTGTAAAGTTTCCATAAAATATTGGTTTACCAGATCAGGTTCATGTATAAGAGTTCAAGGGTTATATATCTAGTGATGGCCTGGCTGGATGAGGTTGGTGGAAAGGTGTTGTCCAGGACTTAAAAGTAAGTGTGTTGATATATCATAACTGCATTTATCATTCTTATAATATTTTAGCCTACTGATATTTGGCTACATGTGAACTGTGCAGCAGTTGGTGATTGTTTGTTCCCTGTATTGCTATTGCTATACATAAAGCATGCATATCACCTTTCCACGCTGCATGGGTATTCAGTATAATCACTGTCAGGTCATCCTCAACCACAGTGACATGGTTTTGTGAGGATAAAAGTATGGATTATGGGCAGGATTCACGAAGGCTTGCACGGAGTGTAAGAGACGTGCAACACTCCATGCAAGCCTCGCGATCCAGGAACAGCCCTAAGCTCCGTGTAAGAGACCAGCTAAAACGTCTCTTACAAGGACTGGGCGTGGACATGCTAAATACCTCACTTGCATCCAAAAGGTATGCAAATGAGGTATATTAGCGATCCACGAAGCAGAAACCAGTCCGTGTAGGAGACGTTTTAGCTGCAGAAATGTACTCAGTTGACAACTGAGTACATTTCTGCAAATTCCACAACGGAGCCATGTCAGCTCCAAAAAAAGGTTGCATATGACTCAGGCAGCATGCCAATGGCCAAATATGTGGCCATTGGCAATACAACCCGATGCCAAAATAATAAAATTATAATTTTAACGGGCTGCGCTGTATAAAAACATAAAAAAGAAGGTTATAAACCCACGAATGTGGGTTTCATGCAATACATGGAATGACAATGCAGGGACCAGCAGACCAAAACCAACATGGCCACCGTGTAGTGGTTGCTAAGGGGGGAAGCTGAGTCTAAGACATGTAACTAAGCATTAGTAGGCAATCTCATGTAAATGAGGGTTCGGATACTGAATCTCACAGTCACATAGCAAATTAGCACAGTCTGAGTAGTGTAAGAGATACATAAGGGGGAGGAATAGAGTAGGAGATAGGTGACATCACAGGGGGGAAGGGTAGAAAGAAATGCAGTTCATTGTAGGCCAGTGTAACATAACAGATGACAGGCACAGATTATGGAAAGAGGTGTGACACCAGATAAGTCATGGAAAGTCAAGAAATGGAAGGTGTACACTGTTACTTACACCAAAGTTTCTTGCTGGGCGTGCATGCGCACGTGTGTGCGCCATGAAGCGCGAGTAGGACAGCGTGCGTGCCTGTAAGGCAGTCTGAGCATGTGGGAGCGTGTTGGGAGATGTTTAACACTGTTTGCGCGGGTGTGCGCGCATGTAGGGTGGGCTGAGTATGTTGGAGGCTGTTGGCAGACGTGTAACAGTGTTTGCGCGGGTGTACGCACGTTTTAACCCGAATAAGTAGATTCTGAACCGTGTAAGCACGTGTGTGCGCGTGTAAGCCACTGTGAGCGTGTTTCAGATAGTATGCACATTGCTCCCCCCTGAGGAAACAGAGAGGAAAAAGGAAGCAACAGAATTAATAGGAAGCTAGCAGGGATAACTGCTGAAGCTAGCAGGTGAAAACAATTAGAAGCAGGCAATTACACAGGCAGAATAGTAGCCCAGTCCAGCACTTAAAACTCTGCAAACAGTAGTGCAGGATGTTTCCCTTAAGAGACACTGCAAGACAGGAGTAAGCTAATAGAAGTGAAAACTGAAAAAGCTGAACTCAGAGCAGAAATGTTAGGGGCTGCCATAGCTGTCATAATGAGACATAGGCGACTTGCTGAGGGTGGTGACAATGCAGATGGTGCCAGACAACCCACAGTGAGGAGACGGAGAAGAGTGTACAGGCCCAGGGTCACCTACCACGGGTTACATGAGCTGGAGATAGTAGAGCGCTATAGAGTGGACAGAGAGCTCCTGCAGCAAATTGTTGAGCTGTGCAGGCCACGCCTCACACACAGAACCAACTGAGGGGAACCCATCCCAGTGGAAACTAAGGTATGTGCTGGCCTAAGAATACTAGCAACAGGTACCTTCCAGAGACCAACTGGCGATATGATGGGGATATCACAGGCATCAGCCTCTAGGGTACTGCACCAGTTCCTGGATGCCATGTCAGCACATGTCGGTGATCATGTATATTTCCCCAATGCCCGTGAGGTATTGGCCAGCAATATGCATCTCTTCCAGCAAATAGCGGAATACCCTGAGGTATGGGGTGCAATAGACTGCACGCACATACGCATCAAAACACCAGCCAGTGAGCGGGGTAGGGCCTACATTAACCGCAAGGGCTTCCCCTCCATCAACTGCCAGGGCATGTGTGATGCCCAGGGCATAATAATGAATGTGTGTGCTGGCTGCCCTGGGAGTTATCACGATTCCCACATCTGGCATTTGACGCAGCTGTACCAGACATTTGCCAATGGGGACATCCCACACGGACACCTAGTGGGGGATGCAGGTTATGCACTGGAGCCGTGGCTGATGACACCCATCAGAAACGCACACACACCTGAACAGGAATGCCATAATGAGGCACACGCACAAACGTGTAATGTAATAGAGCATGTGCTTGGGCTGCTCAAGTCATGGTTCCGGTGTCTGGACACATCTGATGGAGCCTTGCAGTACACACCAACTACATGTACCCAAATTGTCATGGTATGTGCTATGCTACATAATATGATCTTGCAAAAACAGCTGCAGCAGGACCAGCATAGGGCCGGGCCAAACAGCCCCCCACCATTGCCAAGGCCATCACAGGCAGAGCGTGACTCAGAGGAGGAACAACCTGAGCCTGCCCCAGTAGGCAGAAGGAGGCGTAATGAGTATGCCCTGGCCTTGGCAAAGAGGCAACGCATAGCACATACACTGGCTCAGTAGGAACCCTGGGAATGATACCCCCTCTGACTCACTCAAATAATAACTTGGATGCCTAAAATGACATGACCTGCTCACAAACATGTGCAGGGAAGTGTAATATGCGCATCCGAAAGAGGCAGCCCTGCAGCACCACCTGAGGCATGAATGCTATGTGTTAAGTAATGTAACACCATGTACTATATGCACACCTGAACATCCTGACTAACATCCACCCTCACCAAGCATGAAGCCACAAAATGACGATGGAATGATCAAGTGCAATAACTGGCTGAAGTAATGCAGTCAGTCAAAGGGGAGCCAATGTGTTTCAGGCTGGGAAGATATGCGGAGCTTGACATGATGCACCACCTGCTAGGGGTGGCATGCACCTATCATGCCATCCCCCAAAGATACTGGCAAAGGCTGTCAGTACCCACAGCATGCCCTGAATAGGTAAGTCTCAAAACACAAACCCACCTTCATAGGTTCTACAAGGGATAGGAACCTAGATGTAATGCTACCCAATGACAGATGTATAAACAGCAAGATGTGTGCAGTGTAAACGCACACAATATGGAGAATGTAGATACCAGTCCTGTAATAGAGAACTGGGCAAGGCTCACATCAGCACCCTAACACTACCAGGTCACACCTCATACTGTGCTGTACAGCCGCAAAACATGGAACAAGCTACAAAAGGAGGGTGACTAGCAAGAAATGGCAAGGATAACCACACCCCCATGTTGGTACCACAACAAGAAGCAGCATGGAATAGCCATGGTCAAATACCAATGGCTAAAACTGCCTCGCAGTATATAGCCTGCTGCAGACTACTGTCCTAATACCAGGAACAGCACCTGGCCTATGTCAGAATACATGAATATATCAAGCCCCCCAAACCACATTATACTGCTTGACTGAAAATACCCAGACATACACCGGTAGCATTGTACTAGCACCAACACAGTAGGAGAAAATTACCCAGATTCCATAAACCAAAATGCCCAGGAACAATGTACTACTCCCACAAGAGGGTAAGCATACTGGATGTGATAATCAGCAACATGTGTACTGGATGGCAAGATGGGAAGTGTACCCTCACTGGTAAGACCAGACCATAGAGTAATCACACTGGATATACACATCCTGACCCCAGTCCCTGGCCAGAATACCACAGTGAAAAACATGTGTAAAGTATAGGTTGCAGCCCTCAAAACCGATGTTGAATCCACAAAAGGCCCTGTGCAAGTGCAGAATATGGGACACACCACAGAACATGTTATACAGGCATTCCATGAACACAGCCAGGAATGCTTGGAGTATGCAATCACAAATAACAACAACACACAATGCCATACACGCAGGCATCTGGCATGCTGGCCTCCAGCCATTACCAAACCATGCAAGAAAAGGAGGAAGCTACCACATGATAGAGCAAACATAAAAAGGGAAGTAATCACTGACCAGTAGTATGGCAACAACATATGTCCACACATACAATCCACTAAGTCCAGCCACAACAAGTAGAATCTGTGAATCCAGAGGCAATGTGACGCCAGTACCAAGTACACAGACAACCACAACACCCCCCAATAAATACAAATATATGTGATAGATGCATCCATGTATCCAAACCAGAGGTTGAGCTCCAACAACTCAGTACTGTCAACACTAGTCAGGAGGAGAAGGTAACCACATACACCACAAACCCAGTCCCACATAGACCTACCACAACTGTAAACCAAACACATAAACACAGACAAATATTCCCGGAGGCCTTAATTACAAACACACCACACCAACAGAAGCCTCTAAAGTAGATCACAAGCAACCACAACCTTCAAACATAGCACATGCAATGAATAGTATGCAAATCTGGTGTGCCAAACAGTCACAGGCCAGAAGGAGAAACAACATGCCTGATACAGTCGTAATAGGTGTCTGTATAGGCAGACACACAGCTGTCCCACTCACCAGACTGTACAAGGGAAAGGGTAGAGTAAGCTGCTTGTAGGCTGCCACAAAATGCCACATAACACAAGCACGCAGGTCACCCCAAAGCAAGCAGAAATATGATGCACTCAATGTCCATGCTGGTGTGAATTACCTGAGATGTACCTCCCTGGTCAACATCAAAAGAGACATGGATGGTCCCTCTGAGTATGTACCCCAGGGCGGGATGACATTGGCTGTGTGCAGCATTCAACGCTCACCAAGAATGATGTCAGAGTACAAACACAGAATGCTCATGTTTAACAGCTGGCACAGTTACAACTGTCAGTCCAAGAGGGTCTAATGTGTGTCTGCTTGAGATGTCAAGCATGACAAGCCATGCTGATGTTACAGGGATGGCTGTCAGCTGTTACCTGTGTGCGTCTGGATACTGGATAAGGCCTTTGCCGCCTCCATAGAGCCGTATGTAGGCAAGGCCAAAAAGACTACCCACCACCCTAGACAACATAAGTGGTAGGAAACATAAGGGTAATGCTGACCAATGCCAGATGTGTAAACTGCAATATGCATGCCCCTGAGGCACTTCCCATTATGGAGAACATTGATGTCTGTCCAGTGACAGAAGCCTGCTGCAAGCCTAGTGATAGCACACCAGCACTACTAGGTTATACCACATATGTGTTATGGCCCCAACACCTGCACCAATACATCAAAGGAGGTGGAGTATCCATATGCAGCACAGACACCCATATTGCCAGGTAACTGACAATGCACAAAGCAGCGGACACCACCCATGTGCACATAACTGTAGTCAAAACTGCTGTACAGTCTGTAGCATGCGACAGACCACACTCTCACACACAAGAACTCCACCCAGACATCCGAAGACACTGGACAGTATGAATGTCCCACCAAATACTAGACAAGGTACACACAAAGTACCACATAGGTGTCAAACCATTATGTATGCAAGGAGTAATCAGGGACCTAGGGACACAGGTCGACATTAATCTGTCATGTGACACCCACATTGCCAATGTGGCTATGAAGACTGTTGATACTGGACACCGTATCATGAAAGGATTCACATCAACATCAACAGAGGTCACTGTGCCGCTGTACTGTTCCCTTATCAGACCCATAATCTAGTACAATGACTCATATGGGATGTACCGTATGTGACACCTGCAGCGGTTCGGAAGACCTCATAGTTACCCCACCAACAGGATAAAGGGTGTGAAATATATGTCATATGCTGCCTGGCTGTAGACACCCCAGCTGACTGCAGTCACACACTGCCTACACAGAGGCATTGTATGTCTGTTGTACAAGGCCATGTCCAACACAGGAGTAATGGACATGCTACACCACAGGAAATCAAAGCCATTGGAGCTGTGAGAGTCACAGATGTCAACCTCAACACATAATGAAATAAGATGTGCTGGAGGGACAGATACATAACCCATAGGCTCCCCACACCCAGAAACAGGATCCCAATCCATGGTAGGCAGAGCCCCTCACTGACACCCCTCAACAGGAATATTGCCAAGTGGATGGATGACCATACATGTATACTTGGGGTCCCCACTGTGTCACGACCAGACAGAGGCACAGTGAAGAACCTCATAAATGGCCATAATTGAACATAGCAAGGGGTGGCGAAATACACACACACTCTAGCTAGGCTTACTAATGGCCTAGGGTGTCTAGCCTACTATGAACCCATGAACCTATGAAGACACAAAACGTACAGGACACTAAGGATAATCACAAGGCTTACCCAACTGATGGTAGGAACCATGTTGGGCATCCACAGATATGCTCTGAATCACACAGATATTACAAACAACATACCAAACACACACACATATTGCTAACATACAACCTGTCAGGTGCAGTGCAAACACCCCCCCCCCGAGTGCAAAATACCTATCCCAGCAGATGGTCCCCTGTCATTGCAGATGCTGAGGTAACAGCCATCATCTGCAAAGCAGAACACACAGCAGCAAAGGTATGTGATGGTGTCCTGTGCTGAGGCCAACATGGACCCCAAGAATAATGGGATGCCAAATCACACTACTGCCCAATGTCAGCCTTACCACAGGATATGTACCCAAAGAGCAGTGTACACCAACAGTGGTCCATCACAACAAAGGTGTTGCCTGAATGGATACTCCAAACTACCACCCCAGAATCCTGACAAACTTGTTCTGCACAGCTATGGAAAGGATCAGTATGTACCACAGACAGAAGGCTATTGTGGACCTACTGATACTGGACCCTACACATTGTGGCTGTTGTAACTGCAGAACCGGCCCCTAAACATGTCTGACCCATTTGAAGCAGTCATTAAGGTCATTGATGAGGGCTATGTGGTCCACACAGCGTAGCTGGACCGTGCACATGCTTCTAGACAATACCGTACGAGTTCAGTATGGATATGTTCACCAGCTTAAATATACACCCCTATGTCAGTAGAGGGGTTGCAAAACAGACCAAGGACAGAACTGACATGGTCAGACATGCCGCATCCATGTCAGACTACAAAGCGGATATGAGTGGCATCCCACAAGGCCTGGTCTTGGCCCCCCCACCCCCGTTCTGTATACATGTCCCATAGGTATAGGCCAACATGGAAGGACTGTGACTGAGCATGTATGCAGAGGAGTACAAACAGCCCACCATATCCGACCCCCAGCTGACACAAGCAGCCCACAAAAGGGCCACCTACAAACAGACAACTGTAGCCAGAGCCATGTCAGCAAGCTAATTGCAGAACTGTGTATAGACAACCACCATGGATATACAGTTAAGTGCCCACAAATTACCACACAGGTGTTAACCCATGAGGTACCTAACATGTAATGTGAGACCTGGGTACAAAAGGTGATAAATATCCTGCACTGGACAAACATGTGGCTGTAGTGTTCACAGAAACATGTACCATATACCCACCCAAACATGAATGTTGGCAGATGTAGATAAGGGGAACTCACTGTGGCTCTGCAGCCATCCTCCATCAGCGTCACAACTGACTACAATAGCCCCTGTGGGATATACCGCAGCAGACACCTCCATCAACTGTAAAGTCCACAACAGTACCCCACCAGGGGTAGCAAAGAGCATGAACAGATGCCATGTGTTGCCTGAGTAAACAAACTGCAGCCCCTCACACTGCCATCCTTCCCAGCTACAGGAAAGCTGTGCCTGATGTATGAAGCCATGTCCAACCTGGAATGAATGAACATGTTGCACCTTGTACAATCTGAATGGCAGTGAGCTATGCACATGAGAGACCTGAACCACAGCACTGACATACATAGGACAAGCTGTACAGAATGATCCATAACACAGAAGGCACCCCCACACTTCAGTAAACTCCTGGTACAGGTCAACCAGAGAGCCACATATCGACACCCCTCAAGAGGCATCCTGATGAGTGTATGGGAGATGGTAGGCTACCCTAGGTATCACTGTTATGTCAGAGGTAGACGGAGGCACAGTATACTAACCATGACATATGTAATGGCAAACTCCAGTTACAATGTGTGTCAAAGGACAAACACACCCTGTGACAAGCATCAGAAATGGCCTAGGGAACATCGCTAGTGTTTGCCAATGTCCACCCATGTTGTGGAATACACTAGCAATGTTGGACGAGCCTGGTGTAGGTAGTCCATATCTGAACATATTGCAACATGGTCATATGTGCACAACTGGTCCCTACACAGTCTGTTGTGTTCACTATGATGATGTCAAGCAGTCATAGGACTAAAGCCCAGGATACTGTCCACCACAGTGAAATTACCGAACCAGTACACTATACGGTACTACAGTGTTAGGTCATTATGAAAGTATGTTGAGAACTGTCTGCAAAGTATCCCATGCAATCCCTGCAGGCACAGTATAATCCCTGTTGTGGCAGACATGAAGCAGTTGACCAGTTAGTACACAACATGACACCCAACACACAATCATAAACGTGCGATATTGTCAAAGTTCACACACACCCAAATATGTGGTGGACTTCAGAGTGCAACATATGGAAAGCTCACACTGGGCATGCTCGCACACTTTGATAAATGAGGCATATGTCAGACAACATGCCATGGAAAGGCTGAACTGGGCATGCTCACACACTTAGGCCATATCTCCGTTTAGCAGTTGGCCACACATATCTGGTATTTGTACGTGTCAGTCCGGGAACCAACCACAGCACAGCAATCAGCCCAGTGCACACAGTAAATGACCATAGAGACATAAGTGATATAGTGGATCGCCGTCATATGCAAACATCTTCCACAGATACACAAGTTGGTCATAGGAACAGGGAATGCTATGGCAATAAAGACCTGCAAACAGTAGAACAGCACAACAAATATTGTGCATCCGACAATTGAACATATGGGTGTAGAGGTCAATACTAGGCTTCTTGCCCCAGGGAATGACAGCTCAGCCAGAGTGTGCTTGGCATCTGCATCCCCAGGATAGTAGGCTACTGTGCCACTGTAAAGTAGGCCACAGAAGGCAACATGTGAGGCTAGTGAGCTGTGCCTCTGTCAAGCAGGGGCATCGTGGAGGTCTCAGGGATTGAATGTGCTAAGCCACAGCCATGTTGTCAGTGTGTGCTGTGAGAGGGTTGCTGAGGATCTCTGACAGAAGGTGTTCTTCAATAACAGACTGAGGGGAGCCCTATCTGCATTTTCTGGACGATTCCACTGTCAACACTGTGTTGTAATGAATATGTGTGAATGAAGTGCCATGCCGGAACTGTCCACAGATGTCCTCCCTCTGTGGGCTACAGCTCTGCAATGTATTAGGTCACTCTGTCTGTTGAACGGCGCATATATGGCTGGTGTACAGCTGACAGGTGTCTTGTTGTGGAGCAGTCATGGGTATATGTGGGATAGCATGACCAATGCAAACTGTACACATGCTCATAGAATGCAATTGTCAAGGATTATGCTGAGTGGCCAGTATAGTCCTCCAGCATGTGTCCCCAGTCTACACAAGTGTAGAGTCTGCTTGTGCTAAACACAGTTTGTGTACAGTGACAACCTTGCCTGGGGGTGGAGATGAGATATGGATGTCCAGGGAAAGGTGGGTACGGTCAGATATCAACAATGGTGGTCTACCTCTGGTGTGGAACAGTGAGTACCCACATTGCAGATGGACAGGTGCAATATGTATTCACCCATGTGGCTGTGGTGTGTGGTTCTGCCATAGCACATGGACCCACAAATTGTAGTGGCTGTAGGGTAAAGTGGTAGAGGCCTGAGTAGTTCTCACACACAATATGCCTGTACCTGATGTTAACAACTGGAATGGTGTATGTGAATACCTGCATATCCTGGCACTGTTCCCAGGGAAGCTAAGTGTGTGTCCTGGATGTGGGTGTGGTGTTCTGGACTGGTTGTGTTGTGTGTTACAGGTCCTGTGGTCCCAAAGCATGGTATAGAACATAACCTACAAGCACAACAAACCTCTCACGTGGAGCGATGCACGGCCAACCAAACTATGCAAATTACACAACGGCCAGCAAATTATGTTCCAAAAGTATTTTATTGAAGAATATACATAGGATATAAAATTATATCCTGCTCCAAACCGGTTTCGGTTACCCTTCTTCAGTGGAGCAATGAAAAATGTAAAAAAAGCCAACCACAGCATCTGATACCATTTTATAGTGTCAGTCAACACAATCAACCAATCGAAATTCAAAATTAAGTTTTTTGTATTGAATGGACCCAGCACCCCATATTGTGAAAACACAGATTGTTATATAAACCCATTCAAATAAATAGTATATAATCAACCATAAACAAACATGACACGGTAACATGCCTAAATACATCAAAAATAATATGTACACCTAAATAAAGAAACCGAATATTGTGTTGGGGAACATCAATCCAATCACATGATCAGAGTCAGATCTGAATATGTAGAACAAAATAGTTAATAGTGTATTTAATGATCAGCAAAAGTAATTAAGGCCTACGTCAGTGTAACATTAATAAATTGTTATATAATATTCTGATATTATACAAGATCATATATATCATAACAATAAAAGGATATATATCAAAGTAAATGTACTATAGATGATCATTAATGCCCGGCGGAAATAATGCACCCAAATGTATGATCCAATATTTCTCTTTTTGTGTCAAAATATTTTCCCAACCTTGTTGATGACTCCTATCACCAACAATCCGGTCAATAATAGTGAACTTAAATTTTGCCGTGGGATGTTTAACAGTGTGTAAATAAAGGGCATTAGTTGATTTCTTGTTTCTGATGTTACTCCTATGTTCCCCAATTCTGATTTTAAGAGGCCTAGAGGTCTTGCCCACATAAAATGCAGAACATTGACAAGTGGCAAGATATATCACCCAACTCATCGAGCAATTACCAAAAAATTTTAGGTCATAGACCTTACTAGTATTGGCACTACTAAAAGATTTAGATTTGTTAATATCCAAACAGGACATACAATGTCCACAGGGAAAAGTGCCTATCAGTTCTTTGCCCATAATAGTGAGCTGTTTGTACCGTGCCCCTCCACTGCCATGATGTTTGAAATGTGAAAACATGGAACTTAAAGTTTTGCCCTTTCTATAAGAAAATTGACAACGTGTCCCAAGGTGTTGTCTAAGAATGTCATTAGCCATCAAGATATTCCAATTTCTATCCACCACTCCTCTAATAACCTGATTATTCCTGCCATATGTGGTAACCAATCTCAAGACCTCATCCCCTTTTTTGTCTTGATGATGGTCCTGATATTGTAAAAGCTGGTCCCTAGTTTTTTTGTCCGACCAATATTTGGCAGATTTAATATCAAAAACAGAATACCCTCTATCATAGAATCTGTTAACAAGATCCAAACTGGCTGTCTCATAGTCTTCCTGACTGGAATTAATTCTTTTGATGCGGCAGAATTGAGATTTAGGGATGTTCCGGACAGTGTGGCGGGGGTGCATACTAGAGGCATGTAGCAGTGTATTATATTCGGGGTATTTCCTATATATTTTGGTGCCTAGTGTATTGTCTGGCTTCCTATATACACTAACATCCAAGAATTCAATATTGGACCTGCTGCTATTGATTGTAAATTCGATGCCCCAAAGATTACATT
>NC_056735.1:1950898557-1950908557 GCF_019279795.1 Protopterus annectens
GATGATTGGGTCTTGGTTTTGTTTGGGATAGCATGATCCATGCATTCCTGGAGATGTCCGTAGAATGTGTTTATATAGGATTCTGCAGTTTGGGCCGTAGTTTCCACTGGCCCTGGGGCCTTGAAGGATTCCACTTCAGTTTTGAGAAGTGAGAAGTTCGCTTTTGAGAAGTTTTTCACTGTGGTTTTCTGGGCTGGGGGTGGGGTCGGGATGTGGACATCCAGTGAAATTAATTTACGGTCTGATCTTACCAATGAGGGATATACTTCTGGTGTGGAGCATAGAGTCCCCATGTTGGTAATGATCAGGTCTAGTATGTTGTCCCCTCTTGTGGGAGTGGTGACTAGTTGTTCCATAGAATTTGAGTTTATAATTTCCAGGAACCTTTGGGCTAAGGTGCTGGGGCTTGAGTAGTGCTCCCAGTCAATGTTTGGGTAGTTGAAGTCACGCAATATAATGGTGTTTGGAGAGATCTTCATGTTCTCCAATGTTTTCAGGAAAGCCGAGTGGAATTCCTGACTTTGAGAGGGTGGTCTGTAGGATGCTATAAACTGAAAAGCAGTCTTGCCCACTGTTAGTTGCACATGGATGGTCTCTGATACTTTGTGCAATGCCACTAACCTGGAGGTGTGGATATCCTTGATAAATATGGAAACTCTCCCTCCTTTTATGGTTCGGTCCGGGTTTTGGGGCCGAAAAGCATGATATGAGGTATGGCCTGGTAGTGCTGGGGTGCTCTCTGGAGCCTTGAACCAGGTTTCTGTCACTGCACAGATATCGATGTTCTCCATACTGAGGAGAGCTTTGAGTGCGTGCATCTTGAGGTTAAGACTTCTGGCGTTAAGCAGCATTACCCTTAGTTTCTTGTTCCTTGTGTTGTCTATGGGGGTGGGTTTGACTTTTGAGCCTTGCCTAAAAAAGGCACTATGGGGGTGGCAAGAGCCTTTGCCAATATCCAAAATCCCAGTGGTGACAGGTGCAAGCCATCCCTAGCGAAGCAACGTGGCTTGCCGCGCATGTCATCCCAGGCTGACAGACACTGGATCCCTTTTGAATGACACCAAAATTTTAGCCAATTGTTAAAATCGATCATTTTGTCTTTGTACAGTGACATCATTCTAGGTGAGGGTAAGATGCTGCTCAAGGTCAGGGTCATACCAGCCTGGGCTACATGATCAGAAAGCTCCTCTATGTCTCTTTTCATGTAATCCAGGGAGGTACGTCTCAGGTCATTCACACCAGCATGTACAATGACTGAGTCATATTTGTATTTGCTTTGGAGTGACCTGAGTGCTTGTGTTATGTGGCGGATCCTAGCACCCGACAGGCAGCTCACTGTGACCTTCTCTTTATTCAGCCTGGTGAGCGGGACGTCAGTGTGTCTGACAATAGAGTCACCTATTACAAGAGTATCAGGTGTGTTATTCAGCCTTAAGGGCTGTGACTGCTTGGCACACTGACTTTATGTGACTTTATATGACTGACTTTATATATATATATATATATATATATATATATATATATATATATATATATATATATATTTTTTTTTTTTTCTTCTTATTCTCCTAGCTTGGATTTGCCTCCTCGCACTTTCCCCACCTGGCTGTTAACATGGTAGTGCTTCTTGTTTCACCCCTGGCTCACCTATCCTGATGGTCCAGCAGTACCACCCAAATTACACGGACTCCTCGCACAAAGCCAAGTTTGGCCCTCCTGGATTTTTATCCTGCTAACCAGTTCGGGCTTATCCGTAAGGAACCAACAGTGTGGAATCCCTCACCTTTTGCTCTCAATAAATCTCACCTGTCCTGAGGGTCCAGCAGTACCTCCCAAATTACACGGACTCCTCGCTCAAAGCCAAGTTTGGCCCACCTGGATTTTTATCCTGCTAACCAGTTTGGGCTTATCCGTAAGGAACCCACAGTGTGGAATCCCTCACCTTTAGCTCTCAATGAATCTCACCTATCCTGAGCGTCCTGCAGTACCTCCCAAATTACATGGACTCCTCGCTCAAAGCCAAGTTTGACCCACCTGGATTTTTATCCTGATAACCAGTTTGGGCTTATCCATAAGGAAACCACAGTGCAAAATCCCTCACCTTTAGCTCTCAAATAAATCTCACCTATCCTGAGGGTCCAGCAGTACCTCCGAAATTACACGGACTCCTCGCTGAAAGCCAAGTTTGGTCCACCTGGATTTTTATCCTGCTAACCAGTTTGGGCTTATCCGTAAGGAACCCACAGTGTGGAATCCCTCACCTTTTGCTCTCAATAAATCTCACCTATCCTGAGGGTTCAGCAGTACCTCCCAAATTTCATGGACTCCTCGCTCAAAGCCAAGTTTGGCCCACCTGGATTTCTATCCTGCTAACCAGTTTGGGCTTATCCGTAAGGAACCCACAGTGCAGAATCCCTCACCTTTAGCTCTCAATAAATCTCACCTATCCTGAGGGTCCAGCAGTACCACCTAAATTACATGGACTACTCGCTCAAACCAAGTTTGGCCCACCTGAATTTTTATCCTGCTAACTAGTTCCGGCTTATCCGTAAGGAACCCACAGTGTGGAATCCCTCACCTTAAGCTCTCAATAAATCTCACCTATCCTGAGGGTCCAGCAGTACCTCCCAAATTACACGGACTCCTCGCTCAAAGCCAAGTTTGGCCCACCTGGATTTTTATTCTGCTAACCAGTTTGGGCTTATCCATAAGGAACCCACAGTGTGGAATCCCTCACCTTAAGCTCTCAATAAATCTCACCTATCCTGAGGGTCCAGCAGTACCTCCCAAATTACACGGACTCCTCGCTCAAAGCCAAATTTGGCCCAACTGGATTTTTATCCTGCTAACCAGTTCATGTTTACCCATAAGGAACCCACAGTGTGGAATCCCTCACCTTTAGCTCTCAATAAATCTCACCTATCCTGAGGGTCCAGCAGTACCTCCCAAATTACACGGACTCCTCGCTGAAAGCCAAGTTTGGTCCACCTAGATTTTTATCCTGCTAACCAGTTCGGGTTTATCCGTAAGGAACCCACAGTGTGGAATCCCTCACCTTTAGCTCTCAATAAATCTCACCTATCCTGAGGGTCCAGCAGTACCTCCCAAATTACACGGACTCCTCGCTGAAAGCCAAGTTTGGCCCACCTGGATTTTTATCCTGCTAACCACTTCGGGCTTATCCATAAGGAACCCACAGTGTGGAATCCCTCATCTTTAGCTCTCAATAAATCTCACCTATCCTGAGGATCCAGCAGTACCTCCCAAATTACACGGACTCCTCGCTCAAAGCCAAGTTGGCCCACCTGGATTTTTATCCTGCTAACCAGTTTGGGCATATCTGTAAGGAACCCACAGTGTGGAATCCCTCACCTTTAGCTCTCAATAAATCTCACCTATCCTGAGGGTCCAGCAGTACCTCCCAAATTACACGGACTCCTCGCTGAAAGCCAAGTTTGGCCCACCTGGATTTTTATCCTGCTAACCACTTCGGGCTTATCCATAAGGAACCCACAGTGTGGAATCCCTCATCTTTAGCTCTCAATAAATCTCACCTATCCTGAGGATCCAGCAGTACCTCCCAAATTACACGGACTCCTCGCTCAAAGCCAAGTTGGCCCACCTGGATTTTTATCCTGCTAACCAGTTTGGGCATATCTGTAAGGAACCCACAGTGTGGAATCCCTCACCTTTAGCTCTCAATAAATCTCACCTATCCTGAGGGTCCAGCAGTACCTCCCAAATTACAAGGACTCCTTGCTGAAAGCCAAGTTTGGCCCACCTGAATTTGTATCCTGCTAACCAGTTTGGGCTTATCCGTAAGGAACCCACAGTGTGGAATCCCTCACCTTTAGCTCTCAATAAATGTATGTAACTTTAAAAACTTTAAAAAAAAAAAAAAAAAAAGCTAATTTATCATATCATCCTTATCTGCTAGCCTGTCCCCCAGTGTGTGTCTTAGCAGCCTACCGCATACCTCATAGATCCCACTCTAACTCACTACCTCTAATCTCCCATTCCATTCCTCTATCCCTCTGATGACTTACCCTGGTACTCACTGTTACCTTTACCTTTTCCTATCTCTGTCTCTAGCTCCATTCTTTCTCCCCTTAGTCTCTCTACATGCCTATTTTCCTACTCTCACCACTAGGTGGCAGCACTTTCCCATTTGTTGCCTACTCCTACCCTACGCTTATAATAACTTTTGCTGTCCTCCTGTCTTTTTTTGAGCTTTCTTCTAACACCTACCTCTTTCTCCCTCTTATTTACCACAGACTACTATCCCATAACTTATTTCTCCTCTCCCCCTCCACTACCCTTTTCCCCTCTCCCCCAGAATTACTATGTTTCCTCTACCACTTCTAACAAACTTTTACTGCACCTTCTCTTATTTACCTCAGCTCCTTCCTGCAGTGGCTGATACTTTTTTTCCAGCAGGGCTCTTCTGCTCTGTTGCTCTACTCCCCCTTGCTCCTTTTCCCTCCCTCCTCTCCCCCCTAACAGATTCCCAGCACTCCCTCTCTACCACTTTTTATCCCTTCCCCCATCCCACCACCTCCCCAGAGTCTACATATAGACGCCAATACCTTCTTGGCGCCATTTCTTCTGATTCTCCTAGCTTGGATTCACCTCCTCACTTATTCCCCACCTGGCTGTTAACACAGTAGTGCTGCTTGTTTCACCCCCTGGGTATGGCTTTATGGTGTTTTTTGTTAAACAAACTTAAAAGTGTTTTTCCCTTCCACTGCTCTGCATTTGACTTTTTGTTGGGCAAACGAACAGAGACCTAACTTGATATCTGCCTGCTCTGTTGCCTGTTAGAAAGCATTTATCCGCCTATCTTATAGCGTTCATAACAAATGCTTACCTTGCTATCTTTGAGGTTAGGATTTTTTAAAAAAAAGACTGATATGCTGTCAAAATCTTAGGAAATGTTTATTTCTATCTGTGTTAGTCGAAATAAACGTCCTGTTTTGTCTATGTTATAGTGTCTTACTTAACGCACATCCTAGCGGGTATTAAGTGGATAAGATTCTAAAACATGCTTAATTGTCTTACTAAATGCATACCCGGCTGATGTTTAAACTGATAAGCTGTTAAAAGTGTTGAACTTGTTTGTGTAGCTGTTAAGAAGGGGTTTGCCTTAACTGTGAAATAGCGCCCTACTAAATGCATACCCGGCTGCTATTAAGGCTATGATCATAGGAAACCTCCATCTATTTCGCTGGTTTTAGTGTCGCCCTCACTACCCTGCTATACTAATTACTCGTGTAGAATCGGAACGCCAGCACAGGTCCTTTACTCTGTTTGGCCTAATAGTTCTTATATTCTAGTGTGCAGCTGCATAATTGTATAGTTTACCTGTAACTGCCTTTAAACCGCTCAGCGGTTGGTGTTTCAGTTCTGCTGAAGCAAACGGGTGAAGCGTTCTCACCCCACCCTTACCATACACTCGCGCATTAAAACTGCTTTGGGAGCCCGCCTATTCTTCGGCACTTTGCAGTGACCATTATCCATGTCACATTAGTGCCACAAAGGGGAATGAAAAAGGCTTAAACTAGATAGTTTACCTATAACTGAATTTTAACCGCTCAGTGGTTGGTGTTTCAGCTCCGCTCAAGCAAACGGCTGATGCGTCCTCACCCCCACCTCCCCCTTACCATATCCTTACACAATAAACTGTTTTTGAGAGCTTGCCCACTCCTCGGCACTTCGTAGCGACCATAATCCATACCACATTAGTGCCTTTCCCTAGAAACATTATTATTTTAGACCCTGTATTGCAGCTGCTCTAGAACTATTTGTTTTATTTGCTTCCTTTATCCTACCCAAACGCCTTTTTAACTGTGTAAATGCTATTAGACTAAGCCCTTTTTGTAGTATACTCTCCCTCCCTTCTACCCTACCCCCTTCCACTCTGTAGCACAATATCATTTTTTTTATCTTTTTCACTACTTCTATTATTTATAGTCCTGCCATTGTTTGGTATAAATTGGGGTTACACATCTCCCTCCCTAGCCTAGCCTATTGTACCGACTCTGACAAATTGCTAAGGCTTTGTTTAGTTATGTTTTTTTTCCTTCTGACCTTGCTCTGCAAATAGCCTAGATATTCCTTAACACTTTGTGTAGAGGTATAATGCATATTTAATCCTGTTCCAAGGGTATATAATCTGCCTGTACTTGTTGTTATATCACTGTACTTATCTGCTCCTCACAATGTATTTTTAAAAAAAGTGTATAATTGCATTTGATTCAAGATTGTTTACTAGTGGTTGTGTCACTGTCTAAACCTTGTAAGTACTGCTCTCTCTCCTCCGTCTTGCTCCTTGCTCTCCTCCTTTTGCTGCTCTCAATTACTTTTTACTGTCTCCTTAACCCTCCCTCTCTTATACCCTTCTTCTAGACCTACTCCTCTGTTCCTTTACCCTTTCCTGTCTATTTGTTCTCCACCTCCTTTTACTATTTAGCTTATACTTGCCCTTCTCCCTATACTTACTTTTTGTCTGTTTCTCCCTTCTCTTTTACAGTTCACCTATCCTGAGGGTCCAGCAGTACCTCCCAAATTACACGGACTCCTCGCTCAAAGCCAAGTTTGGCCCACCTGGATTTTTATCCTCCTAACCAGTTCGGGCTTATCCGTAAGGAACCCACATTGTGGAATCCCTCACCTTTAGCTCTCAATAAATGTATGTAACTTTAAAAACTTAAAAAAAAAAAAAAAAAAAAAAAAAAAAAAAAAAAAAAAGCTAATTTATCATAACATTCTTATCTGCTAGCCTGTCCCCCAGTGTGTGTCTCAGCAGCCTACCGCATACCTCAAAGATCCCACTCTAACTCACTACCTCTAATCTCCCATTCCATTCCTCTATCCCTCTGCAGACTTACCCTGGTACTCACTGTTACCTCTACCTTTTCCCATCTCTGTCTCTAGCTCCATTCTATCTCCCCTTAGTCTCTCTACATGCATATTTTCATCCTCTCACCACTAGGTGGCAGCACCTTCCTACTTGTTGCCTACTCCTACCCTACTCTTATAATAACTTTTGCTGTCCTCCTGACTTTTTTGAGCTTTCTTCTAACACCTACCTCTTTCTCCCTCTTATTTACTACAGCCTACTCTCCCATAACTTTTTTCTCCTCTCCCCCTCCACTACCCTATTCTCCTCTGCCCCAGAATTACTCTGTTTCCTCTAACACTTCTACCAAACTTTTACTGCACCTTCTCTTACTTACCTCAGCTCCTTCCTGCAGTGGCTGATACTTTTTTCCAGCAGGGTTCTTCTGCTCTGTTGCTCTAACCTGCTCCGTCGCCCTATGGGCTCACTCTGCTCCCCTTCCCTGCCCCCAATTCTCACCCGCCCCCCAGCACATCTACTCTTATACCTAACAAACACCTCCTTCCAAACCTATTATCCAATCACAATCGTCTTCCAATTACCCCTTCCCTCATTCTTTCTTCAATCCACTGTCCATTCACTGTTCTCCTACTACTACCCCTCCCCCTTACTCACCCATCAGATGATACTCCGCCTCTCTCTCCCCTCTCAGTACTACTCCTCCCACTACAATTTCCTATACCCCCATGCACTCAGTCTTCCATTGTCCTTTCCTACAATATCTAACTCTCTCCAGTCACTTCTAGACCTACCTTTCGTAACTAGCACACCACATTATTCTTCTCTTCACTGTACACTACCTTACCTATCCCAACATGCCCTATCAATTCCCATTAACTTTCCAACTCCACAGCTCCATTCTCATCTAATACCTTTGTATCTTGCAACTTCCTACTCCCATAAAGCCCCTCCATTCCTCCCTCCTACTCAAACCATCCCTAACTCCCAGCTACAACCTCTCCAACACTCTCACTTTCACTCCATATCCTCCTCTCCACTTATTCCACCCAACCTATTGCATCTTTTTCATCCCAAACTATTCTCTACCTCAACTAAAACTCTTTCTCTGAAACTTCTGCTAAACCCTAACAAATACCCACTATATAAATCTTTCAGACCAAAACTTATCACCTACAATGTCCTAGCCTTATCTGGAGGCTTTCATTCTAACCCGGGTCCTTACCTCAGCACAAACCATTCCATCCCTCCACCCTCTTCCTCACCTACAACAAATAACACTCCCCAGCCTTTCTCTTCTCCTCCCACTTCTCCTCTTATCACTCTGAAGATCTTCACTATCAATGCCCAGAGCCTAAACAATAAAGGTCACCATGTACAAGCCTGGATTAATCACAATCAACCCGACATCCTAGCCATCTCTGAAACTTGGCTAAAACCCCATATTACCGACTCCAAAATCTTGCCTCCTGGTTACAACATCCTCAGAACTGACCGTATAAACAAAAAAGGTGGAGGCTCTGCTCTAATTTACTCCAGTCTTCTCTCTCTAATTCCTCTTCAAATCCCTACCCCTCAATTCAGAAATTCAGAAATCACAGCAAGCCTCCTCCGATTAAATAAACATAAAAATATCTGCTTCATTTCCTTATACATCTCCCCAGGCAACAATATCTCCACCCTTGAAGATATTCTATACTGGGCATCAACTGAAATAAAATATGAAACCCATATTCTAGGCAATGTCAATATCGACTGGAATAAAATCAACACACCACCCCCCTCACTTTTCATTAACCTTCTCAACTTCACCCAAGTAATCTCTTCAATAACTCGCCCTAATATAAATCACCTCCCGTGGTCCATCTTAGATTGGATTCTAGTCTCCCATCCAAACAAAATCACTCTCTGTGGCACTATCCCTGACACCTTCAGTGACCATCTCCCTGCCTTCATCCATCGATCAAGTAGCTCCATCCAACACCAACATCTCTACATTCAAACTCGTAACCTCAGCAACTTCAACCCCTCAATTTTTTCTAACATCATTAAACAAATTAACTGGCAACCTCTAAATACCCTCCCACTCGACAATGCTGTTGAGCACTTCAACTCTATCTTCCTAGATACTCTTAACTCACTAGCCCCACTAAGAAATAAACAAATCAAAACTAATTCTGCACCATGGCTGACCAAAGAAACTAAACAAATTATGCGTCACAGAGACAAATCCTGGAAGCTCTATCAAAAAAATAAACTGTCTTCTACCCTACTCCTATATGCCCAACTCTGTAATCAAGTAAAAAAACTTATTACCAAGGACATAAAAAAAATACTATAATAAACTTCAGTCCAATAACAATAATAACCCAAAACAGTTCTGGAAATCAGTCAGCTCCCTACTTCATCCTGGATCTCAAAACAACCCTTGCCCTGACCCTAACCTTTCTCACAGTGAACTGTGCTCCCAGTTCAACACATTCTTTACTGAATCCATAGCTAAGCTAACCAAAACATTCCCTAATAATGACCCACCTAACTCCCTCTTCACATCACCCAGCAACCCAAACAACAATCCCATCAATTTCCATCTCAAACCTGTTTCCACAACTTCTATAAAAAAGCTGCTATCCAAGCTAAAGCCATGCTCTAATGCCCCAGACAACATTCCTTCTTGCTTCCTCAAACATGCAGCAGAAGGAATCGCTCTCCCAATTAGTATTCTGATTAATAGATCCATAAGTGAGTCATATGTTCCAAAACTCTGGCGTTCAGCCTACATTCTACCTCTTCACAAAGGAGACAAAAACACTGCTATTTCTAACTTCCGCCCTATCACCCTACTCTCTCCAATATCTAAGATTCTAGAAAAATGTGTCCACCAAAAACTTTTACATTATCTAATTCAGAATCACCTCCTAACACCCACCCAGCACAGCTTCTGTCCTGGCCACAGTACCATAACTGCCCTACTTTCCTTCCTAGAAACTTTCAATCAAGCACGAGACTCTGGACTCATTGTATCTACAGTTCTGCTAGATCTTTCGAAAGCCTTTGACACAATCTCCCACACACACACACACACACACCTTCTTCATCATCTGGCTAATCTCAATCTCTCCCCAAATACTCTATACTGGTTCT
>NC_056735.1:1950911057-1951096057 GCF_019279795.1 Protopterus annectens
TTTTCCAGCGATCGTCGATGTTTAAATGCAGCGCAGCCCCGCACAAACAGTCTGCACTATATAAAACATAAAAATGAAGGTTATAAACCCACAAATGTGGGTTTTATGCAATACATGGATTTACAATGCAGGGACCAGCAGACCAAAAACAACATGGCCACCGTTTAGTGGTTGCTAAGGGGGGAAGCTGAGTCTAAGACATGTAACTAAGCATTAGTAGGCAATCTGATGTAAATGAGTATTAGGATACTGAATCCCACTGTCACATAGCAAATGAGCACATTCTGAGTAGTGTAAGAGTTACATAAGGGCGAGGAACAGAGTAGGAGATAGGTGACATCACAGGGGGGAATGGCAGAAAGAAATGCAGCTCATTGGAGGTCAGTGTTACATGACAGATGTCAGACACATATCATGGAAAGAGGAGTGCCACAATATAAGCATGGGAAAGTCAAGAAATGGAAGGTGTACACTGTTGCTTACACCAAAGTTTCTTGCTGGGCGTGCATGCGCACATGTGCGCGCCATGAGGCACGAGTAGGGCAGTGTGCGCGCGTGTAAGGCAGACTGAGCATGTGGGAGCCTGTTGGCAGACGTGTAAGACTGTTTGCGCTGGTGTGCACGTGTTTTAACCTTAAGAAGATTCTAAACAGTGTAAGCATGTGTGCGCACGTGTAAGCCACTGTGAGCGTGTTTCTGCTGGTATGCGTGTTGCTGCCCCCTGAGGAAACAGAATGGAAAAAGGAAGCAACAGAATTAGTAGGAAGCTAGCAGGGAATACTGCTGGAGCTAGCAGGTGAAAACAATTAGAAGCAGGCAATTACACAGGCAGAATAGTAGCCCAGCCAAGCACTTAAAACTCTGCAAACAGCAGTGCAGGATGTTTCTCTCAAGAGACACTGCAAGACAGGAGTACGCTATTAGAAGTGATAACTGAAAAAGCTGAACTCAGAGCAGAAATGCTAGGGGCTGCCATAGCTGTCATAAGGAGACATAGGCAACTTGCTGAGGGTGGTGACAATGCAAATGGTGCCAGACAACCCACAGTGAGGATGCGGAGAAGAGTGTACAGGCCCAGGGTCACCTACTGAGGTTTACATTAGCTGGAGATAGTGGAGCGCTATAGAGTGGACAGAGACCTCCTGCAGTAAATTATACAGCTGTGCAGGCCACACCTCACACACAGAACCAACAGAGAGGAACCCATCCCAGTGGAAACCAAGGTATGTGTTGGCCTAAGAATACTAGCAACAGGTACCTTCCAGAGACCAACTGGTGATATGATGGGGATATCACAGGCATCAGCCTCCAGGGTACTGCACCAGTTCCTGGATGCCATGTCAGCACATGTCGGTGATCATGTATATTTCCCCAGTGCCCTTGAGGTATTGGCCAGCAATATGCGTCTCTTCCAGCAAATAGCGGAATACCCTGAGGTAGTGGGTGCAATAGACTGCACGCACATACGCATCAAAGCACAAGCTGGTGAGCGGGGTAGGGCCTACATAAACCACAAGGGCTTCCCCTCCATCAACTGCCAGGTCATGTGTGATGCCCAGGACATAATAATGAATGTGTGTGCTGGCTGCCCTGGGAGCTACCATGATTCCCATATCTGGCATTTGACGCAGCTGTACCAGACCTTTGCCAATGGAGACATCCCGCATGGACACCTAGTGGGGGATGCAGGTTATGCACCGGAGCCGTGGCTGATGACACCCATCAGAAACGCACACACACCTGAACAGGAACGCCATAATGAGGCACATGCACTAACACGTAATGTAATAGAGCGTGTGTTTGGGCTGCTCAAGTCACGGTTCCGGTGTCTGGACACATCTGGTGGTGCCTTGCAGTACTCACCAACTACATGTACCCAAATTGTCATGGTATGTGCTATGCTACATAATATGATCTTGCAAAAACAGCTGCAGCAGGACCAGCATAGGGCCGGGCCAAACAGCCCCCCACCATTGCCAAGGCCATCACAGGTAGAGCGTGACTTGGAGGAGGAACAACCTGAGCCTGCCCCAGTAGGCAGAAGGAGGCATGCCCAGTATGCCCTGGCCTTGGCAAAGAGGCAACGCATAGCACATACACTGGCTCAGTAGGAATCCTGGGAATGATACCCCTCTCTGACTCACTCATATAATAACAGGGATGCCTAAAATGACATAACCTGCTCTCAAACATGTACAGGGAGTGCAGTATGTGCATCTGACAGAGGCAGCCCTGCAGCACCACCTGAGGCATGAATGCCATATGTTAAGCAATGTAACACCATGTAGTATATGCAAACTTGATGACCCTGACTAACATCCTACCCTCACCAAGCATGATGTCACAATATGACGATGAGATGATCAATTGCAATAATTGGCAGAAGTATTGCTGTTAGTCAAAGGGGATCCAATGTGTGCCAGCCTGGGATGACATGCTGAGCATGACATGATGCTCCACCTGCTAGGGGTGGCATGCACCTATCAGTCCTGGCCATATGGATACTGGCAAAGGCTGTTGTTACCCACAGTGTGCCTTGAATAGGTAAGGCTCAAAACACAAACCCACCTCCATAGGTATCACAAGGGATAACAACCTAGATGTAATGCTACCCAATGCCAGAAGTCTAAACAGCAAGATGCATGCAGTCTAAACTCCCCCAGTATGGAGAATGTTGATATCTGTCCTGTAACAGAAAACTGGGTCAAGGCTCACAACAGCACCCTAACACTACCAGGTTACACCTTATACTGTGCTGTACAGCCTCAAAACATGGGACAAGCTACAAAAGGAGGGTGACTAGCAATAATTGTCAAGGATAACCATACCCCCATGTTGGTACCACAACAAGAAGCAGCATGGACTAGCCATGGTCAAGTAACAGTGGCTAAAACTGTCTCCCAGTTTATAGCCTGCTACAGACTACCATCCTAACACCAGGAACTGCACTTGGCCTATGTTGGAATAAATGAATATATCAAGCCCTCCAACCCACATTATATTGGGTGACTGAAAATACCCAAACATAGACTGGGAGCATTATTCTAGCTCCAACACTGTAGGACAAATGTGCCTAGAATCCATAAACCAAAATGCCCAGGAACAACGTACCACTCCCACAAGAGGGGTAAGCATACTGGACGTGATAATCAGCAACATGGGTACTGGATGGCAAGATGAGAAGTGTATCCCTCACTGGTAAGACCAGACCATAGAGTAATCACACCGGATATGCACATCCTGACCACAGTCCCTGGCCAGAAAACCACAGTGAAAAACTTGTGTAAAGCAAAAGTTGCACTCCTCCAAACTGATGTGGAATCCATTAAAGGCCCTGTGCAGGTGCAAAATATGGGCCACACCTCAGAACCTGTTATACAGGCATTCCATGAACACTGCCAGGAATGCATGGATTATGCAATCCCAAATAAAACCAAGACACAATGCCATGCACGCAGGCATCTGGCATGGTGGACTCCAGCCATTACCAAACCATGCAAGAGAATGAGGAAGCTACTACATGATAGAGCAAACATAAAAAGGGAAGTAAACACTGATCAGTAGTATGGCAATAAAATATGTCCACTCATACTATCCACTAAGGCCAGCTACAACAAGTTGAATCTGTGAATCTTGAGGCAATGTTACACCTGCCCCATGTACACAGACAACCCTCAGATCCCCCCAAGAAATACAAATATATGTGAGAGATGCAACCATTTATCCAAACCGGAGGCTGAGCTCTCTCAACTCAGTACTGTCAAAACTAGTCAGGAGGAGAAAGTAACTACACACACCACAAACCCAGTCTCACATAGACCTATCACAACTGCAAACCAAAGACATAAACACAGAAAAACATTCCCGGAGGCCCTAATTACAAACACACCACATCAACAGAGGCCTCCAAAGCAGACACCCAAGCAACCACTACCTCCAAACATAGCACATGCAACACATAGTACACAAAGCTGGTGTGCCAAACAGTCACAGGCCAGAAGGAGAAACTACATGCCTGATACAGCTGTAATAGGTGACTCAATAGTCAGACACACTGCTGTCCCACTCACCAGACTGAACAAGGGAAAGGGTACAGTAAGCTGCCTGTAGGCTGCTACAATATGCCACATAACACAAGTACGCAGGTCACCCCAAAGCAAGTAGAAATATGATGCAGTCATTGTCCATGCTGGCATGAATGACCTGAGATGTACCTCCCCAGACTACATGAAAAGAGACATAGATGAGCTCTCCGATTATGTAGTCCAGGCCGGTATGACACTGACCGTGTGCAGCATCCTACCCTCACCAAGAATGATGCCACAGTACAAACACAGAATGATCAGCTTTAACAAGTGGCACAATTACTGGTGTCATTCCAAGGGGATCCAATGTCTGTCTGCTTGGGATGTCATGCTTGACAAGCCACGCTGCTGTGCCAGGGATGGCTTGCACCTGTTACCCCTGGGCATCAGGATATTGGATAAGGCTCTTGCCACCTCCATAGAGCCTTTCATCGGCAAGGCTGAAAAGACTAACCCACCTCCCTAGAAAACATAAGTGAAAAGAAACATAAGGGTAATTCTGCCCAATGCCAGACGTGTAAACCTCAACATGCATGCTCCCGAGGCCCTCCCCAGTATGGAAACATCTATGTCCGTGCAGTGACAGAAACCTACAGCAAGGCTCCTGACAGCACACCAGCACTACCAGGTTATACCTCATATAATGCGTTATGGCACCAAAACCTGGACCAAAACATAAAAGGAGGGGGAGTATCCGTATTCAGCACAAACACCCACATGTCCAGGTAACTGACAATGCATGAAGCATCGGAGACCACCCATGTGCAACTAACAATAGGCAAAACTGCTGTACAGTCTGTAGCATGCTACAGACCACACTCTCACACACAGGAACCCCACTCAGCCGTCCTGAAGACACTGGACAGTATGAATGTCTCACCAAATTCCAAACAAGGTACTCACAAATTACCACATAGTGGTAATCCATTATGTATGGAAGGAGTAATCAGGGACCTAGGGACACAAGTGGACAGTGACCTGTCATGTGACACTCACATTGCCAACGTGGCTGGGAAGACTGTCTATATTGGACACCGTATCATGAAAGGATTCACATCTACGTCAACAGAGGTCTTTGTGCCCCTATACTGTTCTCTTATCAGACCCATAATCTAGTACAATGCCTCATTTGGGATGTACCTTACCCGACACCTGCAGCAGTTAGAAAGACCTCAAAGGTACCTCACCAAGAGGATAAAGGGTCTCAAATATTTGTCATATGCTACCTGGCTGTAGACACCCCAGCTGTATGCAGTCACATACTGCCTACGCAGAGGCGTTGCATGCCTGTTGTAGAAGGCCATGTCCAACACAGGAGTAATGGACATGCTCCACCCCAGAAAACCCAAATCCATCGGAGCTGTGAGAGTGAGAGATGTCAACCTCAACTCATAATGAAATAGGATGTACTGGAGGGGCAGATACATAACCCAGAGGCTCCCTACACCCTGGAACGGAATCCCACTCCATGTTAGGCAGAGACCCTCACTGACTCTCTTCAACAGGAATCTTGCCAAGTGGATGGATGATTGTAGATGTACACTGGGGGTCTTCACTGTGTCACATCCAGACAGAGGCACAGTAAAGTAAATCATAAATGGCCATAATATTCACATAGCAAGGGGTGATGAAAGCCACACACACTCTGGCTAGGCTTAGAAATGCCCTAGGACGGATAGCCTCATATGAACCTATGAACCTATGAAGATACAAATTGTACAGGACACTAAGGATAATCACAAGGCTTTCTTAACTGATGGTAGGAACCTTGCTGGGAATTCACAGATATGCTCTGAATCACTCAAATATTACAAACAACATACCAAACACACACACACATATCGCCAACATCCAACCTGACAGGTGCAGTGCAACTCCCCCCCCCCCAAAAAAAAAATGCAAAATATCTATCCCAGCAGAGTGCTGGCCCCCTGACATTGCAGATGCTGAGGTAACAGCCAGCATCTACAAAGCAAAACATACAGCATCAATGGTATGAGATGGTGTCCTGGGCTGAGTCCAACATGGACCCCAAGAAGAATGGAATGCCTAATAACACTTCTGCTCAATGTCAGCCTTACCACAGGATATGTACCCAAAGAGCAGTTTACAACAACAGTGGTCCTTCTCCACAAAGGTGTTGCCTGAATGGATACTGCAAACTACCACCCCAGAATGCTGACAAGCTTGGTCTGCAAAGCTATGGAAAGGATCAGCATGTACCTCAGACATAAAGATATTGAGGACCTGCTGACACTGGACCTTACCCAGTGTGGCTTTCTTAAGTGCAGATCCTGCCCCTTAAACATGTTTGACTCATTTGAAACAGTCATTAAGGTCATTGATATGGGAATGTGGTCCACACAGCCTAGCTGGACCTTGCAAAAGGCTTCCATACAATACCCCACATGTTCATTATAGATAAGCTCACCAGCTTAAATATAAACCCCTATGTCAGTAGAGGGGTTGCAAACCAGACCAAAGACAGAACTGACATGGGCAGAAATGCTGCAGCCATGTCAGACTACAAACCAGATACAACTGGCATCCCACAAGGCTCGGTCCTGGGACCTCCCTTGTTTGGTATATATGCCCCATAGGTACAGGCCAACATGGAAGGCCTGTGTCTGAACAAGTTTGCAGAGGACTAAACACTGGCCACCATATCTGACCCTCCAGCTGACACAAGCATCCCACAAAAGGGCCACATAGAAACAGACAACTGGTGCCATAGCCATGTCAGCAAGCTAATTGCAGAAAAGTGTATAGTCAACCCCTGTGGATATACAGTAAGTGCCCACCAATTACCACATAGGTGTTAACGCATTAAGTAATTAACATGTAATAAGAGACCTGGGGACACAAGTTGATAGATATCTTGCATTGGACAAGCATGTGGCTGTAGTGGTTACAGAAACATACCATATACCCACCTAATCATGAAGGTAGTCAGATCTAGATCAGGGGAGGTCATTGTGGCTCTGCAGTCATCCATCATCAGCGTCACAATTGACTACAATGGCCCCTGTGGGATGTACCTCAGCAGACAACTCCATCAACTGGAAAGACCCCAAAAGTATCTCACCAGGAGTATCAAAGAGCTTGAACAGATGCCATGTGTTGCCTGATTAAACAAACTGCAGCTCCACACACTGCCATACTGCCCGCCCAGAGGCAAGCTGTGCCTGATGTATAAAGCCATGTCCAAGCTGGAATCAATGAACATGCTGCACCTTGTACAATCTGAATGGCAGTGAGCTATGCACATGAGAGACCTGAACCCCAGCACTGACATACATAGGACAAGCTGTACTGAATGATCCATAACACAGAAACCACCCCCACTTTTGAGTAAACTCCCAGTACAGGTTAGCCAGAGAGTCACCCATTGACTCTCCTCAAGAGAAATCTTGATGAGTGGATGGGAGATGGTAGGTTTACCCTGGGTATCACTCTTATGTCACAGGTAGATGGAGGCACAGTATACTAACCATGACATATGTCATTGCAAACTCCAGTTACAATGTGTGTCGAAGGACAAACACACTCTCTGACTAGTGTTAGAAATGGCCTAGGGCACATCGCTAGTGTTTGCCAATGTCCACATATGTTGTGGAATACACTACCAATGTTGGACAAGCCTGGTTTAAGTAGTCCATATCTGAACATAATGCAACATGGTCATATGTGCACAACTGGCCCCTAAACAGTCTGTTGTGCTCACTATGAAAATTTAAAGCAGTGATAGGACTATAGCCCAGGATACTGTCCACCACAGTGAAAGCACTGAACCAGTACACTATATGGTACTACAGTGTTAGGTCAGTATGAAAGGATGTTGACAACTGTATGCAAAGTATCCCATGCAAACCCTGCAGGCACAGTATAATCCCTGTTGTGTTCAGACACGAAGCAGTTGGCCAGTAAGCACACAACATGACACCCAACACACAACCATAAACATGAGATATTGTTGAAGTTCACACTCATCCACAAATGTGGTGGACTGCAGAGTTCAACATATGGAAAGCTCACACTGGGCATGCTCGCACACTTTGATAAATGAGACATATGTCAGACAGCATGCCATGGAAAGGCTGAACTGGGCATGCTCACACACTTAGGCCATATCTCAGGTTATCAGTTGGCCACACATATCTGGTATATGTACGTGTTATTCCAGGAACCAACCCCATTACAGCAATCTGCCCAGTGCACACAGTTAAATGACTACAGAGACATAAGTGATGTAGTGGATCCCTCTCATATTCAAACATCTTCCACAGATACACAAGTTGTTCATAGAAACAGGGAATGCTATGGCAATAAAGACCTGCAAACAGTCTATCAGCAACAAATATTGTGCATCTGACAATTAAACATATGGGTGTAGAGGTCAATACTAGGCTGTTTGCCCTAGGGAATGAAAGCTTAGCCAGAGTGTGCTTGGCGTCTGCAGCCCCAGTACAGTAGGCTACTGTGCCACTGTAAAGTAGGTCACATAAGGCACCGTTTGAGGCCAGTGTGCTGTGCCTCCATCAAGCAGGGACACAGTGGAGATCCCAGGGGTTGAATTTGCTATGCCACATCCATGTTGTTGGTGTGTGCTGGAAGAGGGTTGGTGATGACCTCTAACAGTAAGTGCATCAATAACAGACTGAGGGGAGCCTTATCTGCAGTGTCTGGACAATTTCACTGTCAACACATTGTTGTGATGATTATGAGGGATTGAAGTGTCGTGCCAGTACTGTTCAGAGATGTCCTCCCTCTGTGGGCTACTGCTCTGGCAATCAGTACAACACACCAGCTGCTGCATATTCCAATCTCTACACAGAGATGATGTCAGCACCCTGCAAGTACAGCAGAAGAGGGAAAATCTCCCAGTAATGCAAATAGCACACTCTGCTACTGCGTCTCTCACTACTGTCATAGCACAGTTAGTTATGGCTTTGAATTCCACACATGCCACGTGTGTTTTTGTCACACAGAATGCCCATGTGTGTGGGTTGTTGTTCACAATAATGCATGACATCGATTAAACCAGTAATAGCAATGGACACAGATGATGTATGTGTGTGCCAAATACACATATGTACCTGTGCCTTCAATAGTTCCCATGTCTGACGCCTACCACATGTGAATACATGTTATTTGCACTGGATAACATTATGACTGTGGTCTTCTGTGCGGGTGCTGCATGTGGTATGTGTATATACAGTGTGAGATGTATACAGTATCATCCTAGCAGTGAGGGATACACATCTGTTCTGGGGCATATAGTCTACATGTTGTTGATGAACAGGTGCTGCATGTTTTCACCTGTTGTGGGAGTGGTAACACGTTGTTCCATAGCAATGCAGTGACTACATGCTAGGAACCTTTCAGCTAGAGTGTTGTAGCTACAGTAATTCATCAGCATTCAGTAATACTTCAGCATTCTTGGTGAGGGTATGATGCCAACCAAGGTCAGGGTCATACCAGCCTGTGCCACATGCTCAGAGAGCCCTTCTATGTTCCCTATCATGTAATCCAGGGAGGTACATCACAGGTCAGCCATAGTGGCATGGACAATGACTGAGTCATATGTGTCCATGCCTCTGACTGACCTGTATGCTTGTGTTATGTGGTTGACCATAGTGCCCCACGGGCATATCACTGTGACCTTCACCTTGTCCAGCCTTGTAAGCGGGACCTCAATGTACCGGACAATAAAGGTACCTAACACAACTGTAGCAGGTGTGTTGTCTAGCTGCACAGGCTGTGACTGTTTGGCACACAGGATTTGTGTGCTATGTGTTGCACATGCTGTGTTCCGGCTTAACGTATGCCTGTGTGCCAGCTGCAAAGGTGTCTGCTGCTCAGGCAGGATGCTATTCTGAGGATCCACAAATGCCCCAGTGTGTTCATGTGTTTGGATTGCTGTCAGTGTAGGTCTACATCAGACTGGTATTGTAGTCACTGTAGTATTTCATGCCACCTGACAGGTTATGCCAGTACTGGGTTCAGAGTGCTTAGTCCCCAGTTTGGGTATGTGGTTGCATCTCATACATGTGTTGTACGTCCATGTGTAGGGGAGAGGGTTGACTGTGTACATGTGGCAGCTGTGACATTGCCACATGACTCACATATTCCACAACTGTACCATAGAAGTGACTGACAAGTGACCTTTGCACATGCTACCATAGTATTGTGATTGCCATGGTGACTAACAGCACATATGGCCAATGGGGAACAAGGTACAGAAGGTGAGTATGTGAGGGTGTAGTGCCTGTGATTAGTTAGCACTGGAATATATGACTGCTCACGTGGTCAAATGCCAGGTAAGTCATATGCAATGTGTCACAGGCAACGTACATGCGAACAGCACAAACAGTGACGTTCTGTCAAGTGAGACATGGACATACATATAGTAAGCTATGCAGATGTCACTAGGAGTCCACAGAAACTCTGTAAATCTGCATTGCAGGTGGGATCAGTGTTCCAGGGTAACTGCAAGCAAACATGCATGCAAACAAAGCTACAGTAAGCAGGGCTGCATGTAGTCCATTGTACAACAAACAAGCTGTACCACTTCCAGTAGGTAACAGTGCAAATATGCAGGCACTATACAGATGTACATGGAAATACACAGGTCAGATGGCCAGTGTCCAGTCTCAGCGCACACAAGTGTACAGACCATGTACCGTCAGGATGTCAATAACCGGATGGAAACCCAGGTGCTCATACCTGCAGTAATACACATGTCAAATAACAGACACTGAGCCTTCACTCAGTGGTTCCATACTTAGTAGGATGTATGCTACCTGTCCTGTCACTACAGTATCCCTGACATTTATGGGGACTCTCCCTCCTGTGAAAGTTAGTTTTGTGTGTTGGGGCTGTCTAGCATGGTATGAGATGTGAGCTTGCAGTGCTAGGGTGCTCCTGTGTGTCCTGTACCAGTCGTGTAGTACTGCACACATATCAACATCCTCAAACATCCACATTGCAGAGTCCAGTGTGGGCAAAATGCCACTTGCAGTTTACATGTCCATCATTGTGTATCAATACTTTCATTACCTTATCCCCTGTGCTACCTATGAATGTAGCCTTCTGTTGACATCCTTACCACCAGTATGCCAACATGTGCAGATGATACACTATGGTACTTACCATGGGTGTAGAAAACAGTACACAACAATCATACCCTTACTGCATCAGGCATGCTGGGATATACCCACAATTATATCAGCACACAGTACTGTTAACAACATGATACTATTACTACACATCTATGTAGTCACCCTGTGCATCAGCAACATGTTAACCTGTACCTGCACTGATGTTACAGATTGCAGGAGGTGGCACAGTTTCATCATATGCACAGGGTGTGAACTTGGTATGCCTGAGTCTGCCACTGATACCACCAATTGACATGTATGTGTATGTGTGTTGGTGAGGGACAGCAGTACAAGGTGGGGCAATGTTGATGCAGTGTGTGCGTGTATGCAGTAGCCCTAGGTGTTGTCACTTCGCATGTGTGTATGGATGCACACAGTTCCACCTCATGGCTGCCATATACCAGTGTTTGTGGACAGCCACAGACTGTACCTGCCAGGTCATACAGATCAGTGTCTCTGGCCACGGACACGGTACCTGTGTCTTGCAGGGGTGCTACGGACCGTATCCGGTACCAATCCAGACTGGGTTCTGTCATCAGAAGCAAGTGTTAGTTGACTGGACACAGATCCCTGTTGGGCCTGTCCAGAGCCACGCGTACGTGGTCTCCTGGGGAGGTCTGATGACAGCACAGACCCAGCATTGCTGGGGCTGCTGCTGGCGCTATGGGGGCGGCTTCTGCCCTGTTGTCATCCGCGACGACTGCCAGCTGCTGCTGTTGCTGGCATACACCTACGTTGACACCTAAACCGTCCACCATTGCCCTGGCTCATGGACATGTAGTTGCGGAACTGACCTAATATGTCCCCACAACGTCTGTCTATGACATTGGTGAAATTACGGATGGCAGCTGCAATTTCATGCATACTGTCAGTCATGGCTGTGCAACATGCTGTCAGCTCCCTCAGACCCTGTCTGGTGTACCGTTCCATACGTGACTGTGCCTGCATGACAGCCCGAAACATAGCTGAGGTTGTAAGACCTCTGTGGGCACGTCTGACAGGGGCAGTACGCCCACGGATGGTCCTAAGAGAACCCCAGGACATCTGTCTGTGTGGTACCATCTCAGGGCCATGCCTATGGCTGCTGTGTGGGGAAGCATGTGCCACAGATACCACATTACCCTGGTCAATGCCCACTGTATCCTGTCCATCACCTAGGGACATTGGTGACAAAGGGTGTATTGGCAGGATGACTGTGCGCGTTGATGGGGTTGACAGCTGTGTACTGTCAATTGGATGACCAATGACGGACCCTGGCACACCTTCCTGTGCCATTACACAGATGTCATCATTATCAGTACCCGTGGCACCGGATTCAGGTTCCCTGCTTAGCAGCACCAGAACCTGTGGGAGGGAAACAGGAAACACAGTTTGAAATGTCTACACAATGTTACCAGTGATGCACACATGCACACGTGCACACGTGCACAGGTGCACAGGTGCACACATGCAGACATGCAGACATGCACAGGTGCACAGGTGCACACATGCACACATGCACACATGCACAGGTGCACACATGCACACATGCACACGTGCACAGGTGCACACATGCACAAATGCACACATGCACACAGTTGCACACAGTTGCACACATGCACACTTGCACACAGTTGCACACTTACACACAGTTGCACACTTGCACACTACTCAGTATGCGAGATATCAACACACAGACACAGACACACCTGCATGCATACAGAGAGCACTACTAAGTGAGCCTAATATTACTATTACTATCAAGACTATTAAAGGTATTCTTAATACACACTCACCAGCATGGATAGGCTGCATTGCTGTTACACCAGTGAGACCTGCAGAAGTGAGGAAATTAATGTCAGTGGGCACAACTGTGCCATTGTTACTGAGTATGATACAGGTCAGTAGTACAACAGTTGCCTTTCACAGGTCAGCTGCTGATATTGAGAATATCACACTTGCACATTAAATACTATGATGACAGCTACAAACCAAGGACACACCTCACACATGCATTAACTACCAGTGTACACAACAGTCAACTATACATATGGCATATTACCTGCACACTCGTAGTCTTGGTGCTGTGTGGCTCCAGCCTCCATCATAATACAGGTCTGCTGCTGTTGTTGTTGGCGGGCTGGAGCCACAACACTTATGAGTAGTCGCTCCAGTCTGGTACGTGGGGGATGTGCAGCCACCCCACCACCTGTGGCAACCTGTTGCTTGTGGATATCTGATGCACGCTGACGGACATTTCTGATTAAATCACTGCAGTGATGTCGTACCTGCTCATATGTCCTATTATGCATGCCTATGTCATTTACCCGACGGACCAGGTCTTGCCACAGTGCAGCCCTCTCCTGCTGATTCTGGCTGGTGCGAGAAAAGAGTATTGCATAATCCCGCACCAGGCTCTGGTGTATTTCCTCATCCTCAGCTGCAGAGTATGCTGGATTGCGCTGGTGAGCCATGGTCCTGAAAAAGGAAATAAAATGATATCAGCAAAATATGTCAGCAGAATTTGGCACACATACTACACATGCTACTCGACTGTTGTGATACAACATATCTCACATATATAGCATCTGTCTGTCTATTGGTGGATACACATGTAAATGGTATCAGTGCTCAGCCAACAACTGTGCAACAGTACCTGGCACACTCCATACGACATACTACCAAACCCCAGCAATCAGAACACTGATTCAGGTCCAAAGCACCTCCTCATTCTGGGGGTTTGTATCGAGGTACTGTATGGGGTACATCATCAACTACTGTGATCTGACCACAAACTAATTGCCCTGGATATACATATCCCACCTCCATCACCAGCACAAACGACTACAGTGAATAACATTTCAAATGCAAACTTTACACTTCGTAACACTGAGATGGTATCCTTTAAGCCCACTGGGCCAGTAGAAGACACAACCCACAATGCTGACTCCTTCACAAATGATTTCTACGGACATCTCCGAGAATGCATGGATCATGCAATCCCATATAAGACCAAGACACTCTCCACAAAGGGAAAGCATCCTGTCTGGTGGACCCCAGCCATAGACAGATTGTATAACAAAGATGGAAGCTACTGCAAGACAGAGCATAATTCCATAAGGGAAGGCATGTCTGATCAGCACTAGTAAAGAGCTATGATCTCTCATACAAACATCCATGGGCAACTTTGAGAGGGAAATCACCGGGGACACTATAGATAACCACAAGGCCTTCTTCAGTTATGTTAGAAACCTGGTCAGAAACCCTCCAATATGCTCATAGTTAGTACACAACAACAAATAATTCACTGAACCCACAGATATTGGCAACATTGTGGCAGACAGGTTCAGTGCAAGTTTCCCCCCTCCCTCTCCCCCAAACTATGACATACTTATCCCAGCTGAATGTAACCTCCCTGTCATCACAGATGTCCAAGTGAGAGCCCTCAGAAAAGCAGAAAACACAGCATCAATGGGACCTGATGGTATCCCTGGTTGCATGCTACATGAACTCCAAGAGGAGCTAAACACACATATAGAAGTGCTATGTAACACTAGCCTGACTACAGGATATGTACCTGTACACTGGCGTACAGCAGCAGTGGTTCCACTCCACGAAGGAGGCACCTCTACATACCAATACAATACAACACAATACAATACATTACAATACAATACAATACAATATGCTATTGCCCCTGGGACTACAGCAGCATACTGTTCTGCTACCCTGACCAATGTGATACATGTGATGTGATGGTACCTGCTCCTGTCAAACAGTTACACAGGGTGACTCATATGGCATATTACCTTTCTGACTAACATTCAGCAGGGGTACGTGTGACATGTACTCATGGGGAGTCTTGCTTCTTAATGTTGTGTGGTTTATTGCAGGGTATGTCTTATCTGTGGGTAGGAACCTGTACCTCCGCCATGTGCTCTCTACTACGGTGTCAAGGACGACACACAGCAGTCATTTAGGTTGTGGATGGTGTGAGGTGTTACTATGGTTGTTGGACATCTGTCATGGGTGTGACTTAAGTATGTAAATACAGGAGTGGTAACCTCTATGTGGGTAGTATGTGTGTACTCTGTGGTGTTGTCAGTCACTGTGCATTGGTAATGTGTTTGAGTGCATTGTCACAGTGTTGTACATGTCACTGTTTCCTTCTCCATATCTGTAGCTGTCATGTGAGGTACATATCGTGGCAGCCATTGTGTGGTGTGGAGGGATACACTGACCTACATGTCCATAGCTGACACACCATGTCTGCTGACACATAGCATGTGCAGGCATTCCAGGAATAGTGTGCCACTGTGACTATCATTGGGGGGACTATTGTACACATTTATGACCCTGTTGACCCCTGACACATGCAGTGGTGGGCAGCCAATCACATATCTGGTGGTTACTGGTGTAGGTGATTTGAAATGGGGTATGGTACTCCAGTTTCTACACTGGTGTTCACTCCATGCCTTTGTCACCAGGCACCTGTTGCAATACATCTGTACACATGTGCCTCACTCAGAATATATATACATCTCTCTCTCTCTAGATATATATATATATATATATATATATATATATATATATATATATATATATATATATATATATATATGTATATATATATATATATATATATATATATATATATATATATATATATATATATATATATATATATATATATATATATATATATATATATATATATATATATATGTCTGTATACATATACACATATATATATTGATGTACATATATTGCTATAGATATGGAGGGGGGTGTGTGACAGAGAGGGGTGAGAGTAACAGAGGGGTGGGACAGGGGAGTGTGAGATCGTCATATACAGTCATATCTGTAGATAGTCAGATCTGTCTGTCTATGTATATGTATCTACATATATCTATATCTGTATGTGTGTATTACATATATATGATTCTACATATTCTATCTATCTACATCTGTCTATGTATTCCTACATCCCTCTCTATGTATGTATACATATATGCATATTATATATATATATATATATATATATATATATATATATATATATATATATATATACATACATACATATATTGACATACATACGTATCCATATGATATATAGGTATATCAACATGTTTGTTTACAAAACTGCATACACACACTAACATACTGCTAAACATACATAACTGTGAAACCTTCTTTGTACATTGCCCTACAACCTACATTCAACCTACATTGATATGTGCACATAAATGCCCTCACATACATATGTATGTACAGCCTTCACTGATAGTTGCTGTATGTCCCCTGCCCTATGCACATCTTCATATACATATGGATACAGACCAATGACACATATGGAGGGTTCACAGTTTGTAGACTTTTAAAGTGTTACTTTACATTACCTGTGTTTGTCACAGCTGCTTGCGTTGCCGTTTGGTTTGGTGTCCTACTGCTGCTCCATTTGGCAGATGTCAGCTTTCTAGTCGGTTTTGATGAGTGTTTTTGTTTGTGTATGTTTTTATTTCTCTCTCTCTGTCTCTCCCTACCTCCAGAGGGTGAAATGAAAGTATTGCATGTGTGGACTGGGAGTACAGCATGCTTTTGTAGGTATCTGCATATGTCCATGTGATGGCCTCTGCACCAATTGTTAGCCAGCATTTGCTAATTGCATGCAGCCAGTTGTGTACTGATTGCAGTTCTCACTGTGATTCCAGGACAGTGCTATAAAAAGATATGTGAGATAGGTGTAGCCCTTTCAGAGTTTAAGGGCAGGGACCATGCTGGTATGCTGTGGACACTGTTCTGTGAGTGTAAAGGTTAGTATCTCTCATATTTCTGGCTGTGTTGTAGATTAACATTTCTCCATTCATTTCTCCAGTTTCCTGTACTAAGTGTGTATGTACACTGACACCTAAGACTACTACTACTGTTAATGTGGGTGTGTGTGCTTTCCTGTGGGACATGTGGTGTAACTGGTATATAGCAGTGGCTCTTGCACTTTGTTGCTATGGCTTCAATATTTGCCCTTTACATTCACTACTTGTATGCCTGCTAGGTGTCTTGAATGTAGTGTGTTGCTGTGGCTTTCCTATTTTCCATGTACATTCACACCTTGGAATGCTTGCTATATCTGCTAGGGTGTTACTGCATGCAGTGTGATCTGGCCATGGTGTGGGCCTTGACATCTATTAGGGTATTTGAGTATGCTGCTGAGTAGGCCCTAGAGACTCTCAGGTGCATCTTTTATCTGCCTCATGGAATGGTACATATCAGTGGGGTACACCCATTAAATTGCCTGGTATTCTGCAGTTGTGACTGTGGGTTAGCATGAGCATATGTATTACTACACTATTTCCGACATGCAAGTGGTGCATGCTTTCAGTACTTCATAGTTACCATTGCATGTGTTGTAACACCTTTCTGCCTACTGTTTGTACATTTCACAGGGAGTCTGTGGGGCATCCCTGTAACTCAGTCACTGTTGCTATGTCTAGGCTCTTAACTATTCAAATATGGCAGTGTCAGACCTCTCAAGTGTACAGATATTTGCAGGATGTCCACATTATTGCCTCATATTTTGGTCCATATCTCATAAACAGCTTTTTCTGGCAAATCACTCTGGGCTCAAGTCAGACTATAGTGACAAACATTTCAGTTTCAGACTTCATACCCTTCCAAACATCCAACGTAATGTGAAACCTGTTACTCTCTCAACTGTCTAAGTTTGTTGGAGCAATATTTGGAATGTGTCCCTGTTTGTGGGCCTTTGCTCCACATTTGTTATTACTTAGTCCGGATGTGCTGCTGTAAGAGGTTGTGGGGTATGGGCAGTGATTATCCTGCTGTGAGTATGTGTGTGGCTTGCAAGGTGCTACAGTGACATTATTACCTACTAGCTACCAACTAGCATGGCTGTTTCTGTTCACACACTACTATTATAGAAATCCACTACATTTGACAGTAAATATACATGACATGCTTTGTGTACTACACATCCTATATTCCCTTTACATTAATTCCTACTATTACATGATATATTTATTGTAGCACAATGTTCTTATATAACAGTCATGGCTTAGTGGTAAGTCATGCAGACTACTGTTTCCAAGGTCCTGGGTTCGGGACTGACAGTGGGATTTTATTTTGCTTTTGAGCAGACTACAGGCCTTGTCATTCAGAGTGACTAAGACACTTTTAAGCAGTTGTAACCGGGTTAGCGCTGGTTTGCATACCCGCTTACAACTGCTTAAAAGTGCTTACTCTTGCGCACACCCGTGCTAATTTCTTTGAAAGAAATGAAAATGGGGAGACAGGAAAGTGGTGAAAAAGGGGTCACAAAGAGGGTAAGACAGTAGGGAAACAAGCTCGGGTTTTGCAGGAGGGATGTAGGTAAGGCCCATAGCTGCCCATTTCTTCATCAGCAACAGCTGTGCATATGTTTGTAATTTGGTGTGACATTTGAAACATTCCACCCATGAGAGAGGAGTAAGGACAACAATAATACTTGTTGTACAGCCAATTGTAATTGACAGTTTCCATGTCCAGCAGACATGTGTGCGAAATGGGCAGCTATGTATGGGGCGTAATTTTTTTGTGGGTACAGAGTGCCTTTTTTTTTTTTTTTTCTTTTTAAGGTGAGAGTGGTATGTCAGGTACAGGAAGTCGGTATAGCTGGGGAGGTAGGTTGGGTAGGTTAACAGACAAGACAAACAAGACGCATAGTGGGGCGGTGTATGACACATGTGGGGGTGTTACACAATTGACAGGGACGGATGTTTGGATATCTAGAGCCCATGAGCCCACAGATGGCAACAGTGGAACTGATATCCCCACCCATGGGCAGTTGCCACTGTGCCTTCACTGCCCAGGATGGAGCTGTGCTGGGGGCTGTGTAGGCCAGGCAGTAGGCACACCAGTTAGTTGTGCCACCCATGCCTCAAGCTGGCGTAGGGGCCCAAGAACAGCATCCCAGATCTCCCTACGCACCACAGTCCGGACATTACGGAGGGTGAGTGGATGTTCTCCTCTGGCCACACTTGCAGAGGGGGGATGAGCCCCATCCCCTGCAGTGCTTCCACCCGCAGGTGGCACAGGGCCACCAGAGGAGGGTCCGGACTCAGCACTACTGCCAGGTGCACTCGCCAGCTGAGGAGGGAGAGGTGGGTCCGCTGGAACCCGCCTTCCCTGTCATCCTATGTTTTGCATTATGTCATGACAGTTTGGGTTAGTAACGTACAATACCATTCACAATTAGTTGTAACAGCATGCATTAGTATTCCCATTAACTAAACACCCAGATATTCAAACCATTGAACAGCAAGCATAACACATGCATATTTTGAACAGCAATACACAGTCCAACAACATGCAGGGTTGATTGATGGCAACAGGCCATCAGGTTTGGATGTATGAACAGGGCAGATGCATCAACGCATGCAAATATGTATGAACCAACAGGACAAATGTCCAGGGGTGTTAATTGTGATTGCACATACCAATTTCACGTGGAATGGATTATATGTGGTTATAGGGTAGGGTGAAGAAAATTTAATTAACAACTTCAAATACCAATACATATGCTGTACATTTCTAATAGCTGCTGATATATACACACTACAGTTCTGCCTACAGTTTCCTATGTGATAACTACTTCAAGTTGGTGATAGGAATGTTACTGCTACATCAATATACATTTTAATTTTTATTCATACACATTCATATCTGGCTCTGTTCAGCTACATCATCCTGCTACATTTGCTTTATATAGCTATAGACAACTGTGGATGTTTGGTATTTCAGACAACCATACTATCTGCATATTGCAGACTGAGAGCAACATATCCAGATTTTGGGATACACATTCCATACACATGGGAGTCTATTCTCATAAATAGGACAATCAAAGAAGGAACCATCCCTGATATCTGGAAGGTCTCTCATATTATCCCACTTCACAAAGGTGGAAACTCCACAGACTACTCTAACTATAGACCTATTGCTCTCCTCTCACCTTTGGCTAAGATTATGGAGAAATGTATTCACCATCAGGTTGTACAATATCTCTCAATTCACAACATAATAGCAAACTGTCAACATGGCTTTAGATCGCATCACAGTACTACCACTGCCTTGCTCTCCTTTGTAGATACTAGTAATCAGAACCGCAACAACAACTTACTCTCTTCTGCCCTCTTCATTGACCTCTCCAAAGCATTCGATATGGTCAACCACTCTTTATTACTTAATACTCTTGAATCCCTCTCTTTTGATATACCAGCCATTAAATGGTTTAAATCCTACCTTACAAATAGAAAACAAGCAGTTCTTTGAGATAACCACACTTCTTCTCTTTTGCCCGTTTCTATCGGCATTCCACAAGGCTCTATCCTTGGCCCACTTCTCTTTTCCATCTCCATTAATGATCTTCAAACAATAATCCCTCAAGCAACCTGCATTCAATATGCCGTTGATTCTACGCTCATCTGCTCAGCATCTTCCACCCCAGGACTTATCTCTCTCACCCAAAAAGTGTTTAATACCGTAGAAACATGGTTCTCCAGTCGATTACTCTTACTAAATGCTAAAAAAACGAAACTTCTTCTTTTTACCCCCACATCCAGGGCCTCCCCCTTACATTTCTCCATCTCCTCCAACAGTGCCACTGTCATCTCACCCGACACTTCAACTAAATTGTTAGGTATTACCATTGACAATAGTCTCTCATTCGACCAACACATTAACAACTCCATACAACTAGTTAACAGAAAAATAGGATCCTTATATCGAATTAGACCATTTCTTACACCATCTGCTAGAACTAGGATTGCTCACTCCCATCTTATTTCTACTCTTCTTTATGCTTCACCTATTTTTACTAACCTCAAAAAAAACAACCTTAACAAACTGGCAACCTGCTATAATAACATTGCCCGCTTCGCTACTGGTAACCCCTACAAAACCCATCACTGTCTCAACTTAAAACTTCTAGGCTGGCTAGAGTTTCAGAACTATCTTACAATCCATCAACTCCCTATTGCCCATAAAATACTGTACCAACCTAATAATACCCCTATACTCTTACAACTCATAATCCCCTATAACAATCTCAACTCTCTCCGCTCTTCCAGTAAACTCTTGACAAGTTCAATAAAATCAAATAACAATGCTGGCAACTCACTATTTACCAATGCTGTAGGGACAAAATGGAATTTGTTACCTTCTAATATAGCAAAGATTACATCATTGCCTCTTTTCAAACAAAATATTAAACTGCATTTCCAAAATCACTGGCTTTGATCCTGTAGTGAACCTGATTAACTTTCCACTAGTACTACCTAATTTTAAATCTATCTCTCTTACTCCTCTTTGAATCTTTTCTCTACTTGCCTTTCTTATCTCCTCCCACTGCTTCTCTACCTGTTTACTGTCTTAATTTGCTCTCTTTTCCACAATTAATTCCTTCCTATTTTCCTTTATTCTTATCACTCTACTTTTTCTTACCTCCTTTCCTTGTTTACTTTATTCTGATAAGTATTTTTCAACTTGTATAATGTTATTTGGACTGTAATTGTGTGTTGTAGTAATTAACTCATGTAGTAGTAATTTAAATTGAAGGGTTTGCTTGTTTTTGTTTTTTGCAAACTCTATTACTAACTCTAATATATTTTTTTATATATGCTGTTTTTTCTGGATGTATCTTACTTCTGTGGAGCTTTTCTCCCCGGGCCGCTACTGAAAATGGAAATGTCTCCAGCTAGCCTAGCCCGGTCAACAAATGTAAAATAAATAAATAATAAATAAATAAACATTCCAGCTGCGGTACCGTTTTCAACACATGTTACTGTTTGGTTCTGCCTGTCACATTCATTTCATTCTGTACTGACTGCAGTATACTTTATTCAGGAGTTATTACTACTTTATTGGTGGATTCATAACTCTTTCTCACACTCTCTCACTTGTTTTATTTTTACAATTCAGGATGGTTCTTAATTCTAGGCTTTATTGACATGTTTACCTGTAGTTCTAACAATTCTTTCCAACAGTCTCACTTCTGTCATGTTTCTGTATTTCAACAGGGATATATTTCACACATGTGTTTTACTCAGCTTCTGCAGCTGTACTTTTCAGCCTGCTGCAGCTTATGTACTATTATATTACAGGTGGGACATCTTTATTTCAGACGTGTTTCATTTTTATGTTTGGATTACAAGCTGCATCACACTTTTGTAATCAAGCAATACTTGCAAACCCTCTTACACTGTTACTTGCACATTTTATTAATTAGTGACTACACTGCACTCTTTTGCTAACTGTCATAATTATATATTTATTTACAGTTACAGGGAGAGAATTACTGACCTGCCTGGTGGCGCAACCGTGCCAGCCTATCGCCATAGGCTCTACAGTTCGCAGAATGGACACCTGCAGCTGTAATATAAATAAAGTAATATTGGAATACACATCTCCATAATATCAGCTAGGTTAATTTCTTACATAAATAATTACATGTAACTTACTCAGTAGTGGGCTGGGCATTTGCCGGGCCTCCTGGATCCAACGGTTCAGTTGGTCCTGCTTCCGTCTCTTCAGGTCCGCATGGTGGTGATGGACCTGCTCACCAGTCCTTGGTATCCCTGTGGCACTGGTGAGATCATGAGCCAACTGGTCCCATGCCTCAGCCCTATATGCTCCCCACAGGACCTGGCCCTGCATGAGTTGGGCCTCATGATTGTGGACAAGGAGCCAAACCATATCTTTGGACTCCACAACACCCCACATCTGTGCTCGGAAGCAACTACCCTCACCTACACCTGACATTCTGGCTGCAAGTCAGTTCTACAATCAGTTATGCTGTGTATTCCCGCCTATGGGGCTTATATATGCCGTTTTTCCCGCACTTATCTGTGAATGGCCATTTTGGAATTGTATCAGCTTCACAAAACCTGCTTTGTCATGCTCCTCTTTCTATTCATTCCTATATATATATGCTATTACTGCATTTCTAAGTGCAACTGTCATGGCTTAGTGGTTCAGTACCTTGACTATGGTGCATGGTATCCTGGGTTCGAACCTGGCCACTGCTTTTTATATTTTATGACTGTCTACACAGGCTAGAAGGTGCATTTATGTAAAGGCAGTTTTGTTACAGCTTGCTCATCGTTGCCCGATGGTTAGCTTGTTGGCGCGGCGTGCAGCTCAGCGCAAATGGGTTACGCTGGTTTACGCGTCATTTGGCTGTCAGCACGCATATTACGCTCAGCTCAGCTATGGGCACACAGTTTCAGCGTGTTAAACCACTGCTCACCTATGGGCACTCATTTTACACCTGTTAAACCACTGCTCACCTACGGGCACTCATTTTATAGCTGTTAAACCACTGCTCACCTACGGGCAGATATACAAAACTTGTTAGACTGTAGCTCAGCTATAGGCACATCTGACATTTTTTTTTTTTATTATCTCACATTTCTTCAAAATACATGGCCCATTTCATTACATTTTACATAAAATATAATTTTATATGTGTACATATATGTCAGTGACTTGTTTTGTGCTTATTTCACTAAAAATAAAAATTGATGTTGTGGGGGCTCGAACCCTTATTGCCTTCTGTTCATCCAACGTCTCTACCGCTAAGCTATTGCTTCTTGGCTTACTTTTCATATTTAGTTCTTATATGCTTTTCCACTGACTGCTAACTGTGGCTAAGCTACGGGCACGCCCGCGCAGACGAGCGCACTCACGGGCAAACATCTTTACAATTTTAAAAAAAATTAGAAGATGTTCATTTTTACATTTTATGTTTGTAGTCTGTCAGGGCATGTGTTGTGTTGTGTTTATTCACATTTACACGGGCTCTGTCATGGGGGTTTACTTTTGGGACTTTTACTCTTCTGGGGGCGTGTCCGTTTGCAGGGCTCGGCCTACGGACACTCCCCCTACTGTCTTCCATGGACCGTGTTAGCCTTAGGTGTGATTCAGCATGCCCTCATGCATATGCATGACATGTTGACGTCACAACGTTATCCGCAGCCTCCGTAAGCCTTGTAACTTTTACACGGAGGCTTCGTGAATCCTGCCCATTACATATATATATATATATATATATATATATATATATATATATATATATACATATATATATATATATATATATATATATATATATATATATATATATATATATATATATATATATATATATATATATATATATATATATATATATATATATATATATATATATATATATATATATATATATATATATATATATATATATATATATATATATATATATATATATATATATATATATATATATATATATATATATATATATATATATATATACATATATATATATATATATATATATATATATATATATATATATATATATATATATATATATATATATATATATATATATATATATATATATATATATATATATATATATGTATATACATATATATGTATATATATGTATATATATATATATATATATATATATATATATACATATATATATGTATGTGTGTGTGTGTGTGTATATATATATATATATATATATATATATATATATATATATATATATATATATATATATATATATATATATATATATATATATATATATATATATATAATTTAGGAATCTTACTATTTCCAGAGCTATTTTACTAAAACTTATGCTAAATTATAAGCGTGAACCATCCGAGCTGAATGGCTCTGCCTGGGTGATCATAAAGAACTAAGCGGGAGCACAAATATAGATTTGAGCGCTTTCGTTGGTTTATTTTTTTACTTTGAACTTCATCAGAAATCTATTGTGAATCCATATCAAGTGCATTTAAATATTACATTGCTGGGTGATGTACGTATCACTTCTCACTTTTTTATTTATTTGAAATGGATTAAATAAAAAAGTGAGACGTAATAAGTACGTCACCCAGCACTGTAATATTTAAATACATTTGATATGGTTTCACAATAGATTTCTGATGAAGTTCGAAGTAAAGAAATAAATGAACAAAAGCGCTCAAATCTATTTTTATGCTCCCACGTAGTTCTTTATGATCACCCAGGCAGACCCATTCAGCTCAGATAGTTCACCCTTATAATTTAGCATATATATATATATATATATATATATATATATGTATGTATGTATCTATATATATATGTATGTATCTATATATATATATATATATATATATATATATATATATATATATATATATACACTGTCCAAGAGTAAAAACTAGAGGTCCTAGCACTGGAAATACAGCCTCCACTGCTTGAACAAACAAATAAGACAACTTGTAAAATCATCTAAGGGCAACTTTCAAAACAAATTAACAACCATAGCTAAGGATAACCATAAGGCATTCTTCAGCTATATCCATAACATAAAAGGTAGGATGCAGATGTGTGTTGAAATAGCTGTGGATGGCATCACGCACACAATGATCCTGCAAAAATAGCTAACTTATTAGCTAACAGGTTTGTTGAAAATTTCACCCCCCGTCCACTCCAAACATTAAACAAAGCATGCCCTCTACAACTCCCCCACCTTGCATCTCCAATGAGCAAATCATTAATGCTGTCTCCATGGCCAAAAACACTCAGAGTAATGATGGATGGCACCTGCTAGGTCATGAATACTGTTTATTACGGCAGTATTATGTGCCCTTTCTGCCCTTAGTCCCTGTCTGATGTACCGTTCCATATGTGCCTGTGCCTCCATGACAGCCTGGAACATGTGTGACGTTGTCAGACCTGTGGCACGTCTGCCAGTGGCATGATGAGCAGCAGTGCTCTGGCTAGAACCCCTGGACATCTGCTTATGTGGTACCCTTCCAGACATCTGGGTATGGCTGATGTGTTGGGATGCATGTGCCATGGATACCACACTGTCCTGGCCAATGCTGACTGTATGCTGTCCCTCCGCTAAGGGCATTGGTGATGGATGTATTGGAAGTATGACTGTGTGCATGGATGGGGTGGACACTTGTGTACTGTCGATTTTCGGCCCAACGACAGACCCTGGCAAACATGCCTGTGCCTCAACAAACCTATCATCATCATCATCATCACTATTTTGCTCAGTGACATTGGTTTACCCGCTGCATTGAACCAGCCGAAAGTCAGCACCTGTGAGAGGAAGACAGGAAACACACTTTACAACCTGTACATGATGTCGGCACACATGCACACATGAACACATGCACACATGAACACATGAACATGAACACATGCACACATGAACACATGCACACATGCACTCATGAATACATGAACACATGAACACATGCACACATGCACACATGCACACATGAACACATGCACACCTGCACACATGAACACATGCACACATGAACACATGAACACATGCACACATGCACACATGAACACATGAACACATGCACACATGCCCACAAATGCACTCCTCACTAAAACAGACACACACACACACACACACACACACACACACACACACAAACACACACACACATACCACCTGCAATCCAGAACATACTCAATAGCGGGTGATGGTGGCGTACAGTATCACAAGGCAAACAGTTATATCACATGTGTCAGCATGCAGGATGTGTATTGCTCAACAGCATGCAGTGCGGGTGTAGACAGCCCTTGATAATAACAGTATACATGGCTTTGATGCATGTGTGTTGTTGTTCAGTGATTGGCCTCACCCTGGAATGCAATGTGTGCATGGACACAACATTGCTGTGCAAGTATTAAAAGCTCTGCAATGTCTTGTGCACCATCACTCACTGGTATACATACCATGGCTGGATGTGTATCCGTGTGTCACATAGATATCCATTTCTGATTAGTGCATCTGTGTCTTTAGCAGATGATTGTGGACACAGGTTTAGCACATGCATGCTATGTATACACACAGGATGAGTGGTGCATGTATACCTGATGGAATACAATTGCTCATAGAAAGCCATTGTACAGTGGTTATGGTGAGTGTAGGACATATTGTGGACATGCCAGTGCCAGCCATGACATGACATGCTACAACACAACTGCAACGTTAAACTTCATACATACACAGTGTGTGTCATGTGACCTATACACTCAATAGCATTACATGACATATATGTGTCACTTTGTACAAATGGTGATTGCTATGCATAATGTGTATCGGTGCATATGTTTGCGCACACACAACATTAAGGTGCATAGCAGTTAATGCTATTTGTGGTACTGTGGTCACTGTAACTGGATGGGGTGTAGTACCATGAGCCATCATCATGCAGCATCATGTGGTCACTCTAGGCTACTAATGTGTGCCAGACCAGCACATACCATGCTGTACCGGAACTGCAGTACCATGGCTACATTCACCATTTCATAGCCAGTTGTTACATGGGTTTGTATGGTGCCCAGTAGGGGGCATTGCCTAACATGAATGTGTTATGTATTGAAGAGTGTTGCACAACCACATGAGAGGCATCTACCCCTCAGGTATATCATGTGTGCTGTGTGTGTGTCATTTGGGATACTGGAGTTTGACCTTACAGTGGGTGTCTGAATATGCCATGTGTAGCATGTTAACGTGTACTGTGTATGACAATGTTGTGTATGTTGTGTGCATGTGTATCGACTCTGCCTATCCAACATCCACTACAGTGTTGTCATAATTGTGTGGGATGCTCTGTGTATTGTATGTGTTTTAGGCAGCTACCCACGTTGCTGGGATGTGCATAGTCTCACAGCAAACATGCATAGCATGCATTATGCGTAGGTGTGATACGTGTACATGGCCTACACCTCACCTAGGACATGCACATATAATTAGCAATTTTAAATGTAGAACACACTTACCAGCATGGGTCTGCTGCCTTGATGTCACACCAGAGGGACCTACAAGGATATGAAACAGTTTGTCAGTGGCAACAACTGTGGCATTGCTACTGTGTGTTTGCAATGTTACAGTAGTACAACGGTTGACAGTCACAGGCCTACAGATCATATTCCTAATTAATAGTATTGCACAACACTAGGCACCACATCTTCTAACTACAGAGTACACATTTCATATAAGCATGCTATAACAATAGAGGTAACAGTAGTCTACAGCTATGCCATGTTACCTGCACGCTCTGTGTCAACTTGCTGTGTGGCTCCGGCCTCCATGATGATGCATGTTAGTTGTTGTTGTTGTTGGCCAGGAGCCACCTGGCTCAGGAGCAGCTCCTCCACTCTGATGAAGGGATGGATGGCTACCCCACCACTGTGACAAGCTGCTGTCCACAGATATCAGAAGCACACTGCCTGACATGTCTAATTGAATCACTTCATGTGATGGCGTACCTGCTCATATGTCCAGTTATGCATGCCTATGTCATTTACCCTGTGGACAAGATCTTGCCACAGTGCAGTCTGCTCATGCTAGTCCTGGCTGGTTCTGGAGAACAGCAGGGCATAGTGCAGCACTAGGCTTGTTGTTATTATTTCCTCCTCTGCCGGGCTATAGCTGGGGTTATGATGGTGGGACATGGCCCTGGAAGACAATGAAATAATATGTGTGAGCAAGTCATGTGACACACTTAACATTCTAAAGTACAGATATCAGTAAACTGCCATATATAGCAACCTATTGGCTGTCACAGGATACATACTTTCAATACCACGTATCAGTGCTCAGCCCACAACTGCCTGACAGTGCCTAGCACACCCTATATATCGAACCATGTTTTGCACAGCAACAAAGATAAACTAGTATATAAGACTATAAACAGTACATGGCACAGTGTATGCGACACAATATGCCACCTAGCCACAGGAGGTATATATCATTCTAATGCATCAAGAAATATGTAATGCATTGCAATGATTGTACAGTCCAGTTACAGTATTACCAGTATACCACACTAGTTGTTAATGGCAAACCTCTGCCTAACAAATGTGCACATGTTAATATAGGTGGCATACTGCTGTACTACACTACATGTTGCTAGATACGCACCTATATCCTGTAACACACATATGAATGAGGCCATGGTACAGGCATACCCACACACACATCAGACATACATACCAGACACAAAGGTATGGCAACCCTGATGACCATTATCTGTGTGCCATACAGTACTGTGTGTCAGTAGTTACGAAAACTTATGCCTGAGGTATGTAATCTGTGAGGACTACAGGGAACACACATAACAGTGGTTCCAAGAAATGTGGACATACACCATACTGTGCTGTTTAGGCATACAGCTTCAGCAGTTCATACAGGAGTTGTATTCACCAGCAGTAACACTCAGTAAGCATACATGTACTGCTTTAGCCTACAATGGGACACCCCAGTTGACACCAAGGGACTGCGACAGACCATGTGGCGTACTGCTTTTCCCACCTAGCAATTGCATACACATCTTTTGCTGGGATCACAGCTAGGGCACATAATACCATGACAGAAACAGTTTCCCAGCAAGCTAGCACACATATACAGAACACTGACACATTCACCAACACATTCACCATCACGTTCAGTCAACCTCACATAGCAATTATTGCAACAAGTACATGTGGGTGTGTATCGCTTCATAGGTAGGTAATAGGCTATTGGCCCTAGGGCCTATAGAGGTCTAACCATATGCTACCATGGCCTTTGACACACAGGTAATTATGTTTCATGTGGCCCTGACAAGCAGAGCCACAGAGGTGATTCCAGGGGTGTATTTCCTATCTCCCATACAATAATCAGTATTATTTTTGATGACTGCTGTTTAGGAGCTTTGTTTGCTATTGGTAGGTGGTTTGTTCCAGAATATGGGATGTCTTTGAGATAGGAATCTATCCCTCCAGCATGTGTTGTTTGTTGAGGTCACAAGGTTTAGGTCCCCTAGAGCATGTAGCTCATAGGGATTGTGATCTGTTTACTTGGAGCATGTCCACCAGCTGTGGGTTTGACATAGCTTAGTATGTTAGGCAGAGGTCACCTCTGGGTAGGCGGTATGTGACACAGTCTAGCTGTGTGTTTATGAGAAGGTCTGCATAGGGCATATGTTTGGGGCCGGTATTACTCTTTGTGAGGTATGTCTGTGTTATTTCCAGTTGCTGTAGATGTCTTGTGAGGTACATACCACATGGGGCATTGTACTCTATAATGGGCTTTATGTGTGATGAGTAGAGGGGAACACTGACCTATATTTCCCTGGATGACACACCTTTTGTGATGATATGTGCCACATAGGCAGATGACATGACTAGTGTGGCATCATGCTTATCAGAGGGGAGACTACTGTCCACCTGTGTCCCATGGTCTCTCATCACACCTTCGGTGTTTAGTAGACTACCACCTATGTGTTAGTTAATGGATACGGAGTTTTTGCAAGAAGGGATGCCAATGCAGTGTCAACATTGAACTTGAGTCCATGGCTTTGTCACCAGGCATCTGTTGCAGTAAATATGTCCCTGCCCCCCCTCTCTCTTTATATATATATATATATATATATATATATATATATATATATATATATATATATATATACACACACATACATACAAACATCCATTGGTGTACATATAGATATACATATAGGCACATATACAGTCCACCTTTTATGGTGAGGGTATCACTTATGTGAAGGTTGTGAGGTATACGTTATGTCATAATATTGCACAGTGTTGTGCGGAATGCATTGAAGGTGTTCTCAGCCCATGTAGCTTTAGCAAGCCTCACTGGCTGCAATGCTGCAAACCTGACGAATCATACCCACAGCGTTTAACCACCACATATCATATACCAGCACTGTATGCTGTCTTGTTTGCCACACATTACAGCCTACATAGAAATATGCACATAACCTTCAACAACATATATATGTCCACCCTTCACAAACAGTTGCAGTATGTCCCTTGTTCTATGCACATGTACAGATGCTAATGTATCTGACACAGACGGATCTCTCCATATGTGTGTGTCATACACACACAAGGTCCACACTGTTGTAGGTTTGTGTACCTCACGGCTGACCTGTTGGTACTTGCTGCAACATGAACAGGTGTCACATGTGAGCACACAGTAATATTAGAGGGTGTATATATAGCTGCAAATGCTAAATTAGCATACTAGCCTGGTACAGCTTTTGCCAATGCTAAGCTACACATTAATATGACTATCATGCATTTGTCAGTCTGTCACATCCATGTTTATGTAACCGTATGCTCTACACCCCCAAACAGACATTGTACACACTACTTTACAGAACACAGATAACATGGATCAGATGTTTGACATTTAATGCTGAACTACATATGTCACAGTCATATCCCACTACACACTGATTTCTCCATGTCAGTAGTTATGCAGGGCATCTGTGCATAGATACGTACTGCTGCCACATATGGATGATTCAAACTATGTAGAGTACTCCTCATAAACATCTACTACATGCCAGTAAATACATAGCTGTTACATACCTTTCCTTTGTATGTGTTCGTATCTTTCGTTTCCGTGTGTTTACTGATAGATGTATTTAATATATCTCAGTAATGTTTTTAGGTATATTTCTCTTTTTTCATTAAATTTTTTTTTCAATATATTACTTATTTTTCAATATATATTTTTTTCAATATATTTTTTTCTTCATATATATTTTTTTTCAATGTATATCTTATTTTCAGTATATTTGTTAGTTTTCTATATATTTCTGTTTGTCTATATATTTTTTTCAATATATTCTGTTTTTCTTTCAATATATGACTTCTTCTTTCGATATATATATATATATATATATATATATATATATATATATATATATATATATTTATTTTATTTTATTTTATTTTACATTTGTTAACCGGGCTAGTCTGGCTGGATACATGTCCATTTTCAGCAGAGGCCCGAGGAGAAAAGCTCCACTATCAGAATAAGACAATACAGTTTACGAAAACATTACTAAATTAATACTAACAAAATGTACTGAGACAATATACAGTTTACCTGGACTAGTCTGAGTAGGTAACAAACAAAGTTCAGTTAAGCGGCTAAGGAGATAAGCTCCAGTATCTAAAATACAAAGTTAAGTTAAGAAACATCATTAGTCAAGTTAAAAAATAATATCATTAGTCAGTAGTCATGATAACAGATTAGGTAATTTGCAAAAAGCAAGAAATCTGTTAGTATCAAGTGTTAAAAGAGCAGGTTTGGAAGTTTAACAGGTAATTAAGTAGTTAAAGATAAGGAAAAGGCGAAAAATAAGGTAGACAGAAAGTGGGGATAGTATATGATTTGTTTGGTACAAGTATTATGGATTTGGTAAAGGTCGGGAGTATCCAGTTGGAAAAGGAGAGGGGGGAAACAGGATAGTGATGAAATGCAAAGGTAGCAGGATTATAGGAGGTCAGCTAAAGGTAGCAAGAGACGGAAAGAAGATGGCTAGAAGGGGAGGCAAACAAAAATTTGAGAGAGAAAAGAGTGAAGGTCCAGTAAAGGGGGCTGATGAAGTCAGTCTAAGTTAGAACGGGAGTGGAAAGAAATACACAAGTAGCAGACTGGATAGAGTAATAAAGAGTGCTGAGCTCAGTCAGGATTGGAGCAGGGACATAGCCAGTGAATTAGTAGGTGAGTTTTCATCTGTTTTTTGAAAAGGTGACATGAGCTTAGGGAGGTAAGTTTTGTGAGAAGTTTATTCCAGTAAGAACCGATAGTGTTTGCAAAAAGGGAATCACCTGATTTGTTATGAGATTTCAAAGTAGTAACTAGTAGCTTGTTGGCTGATCTAAGTGTCGTGAGATTTTTATAAGGTGTGATGAGTTTATTTAGTATGGGTATATTGGAGGGGTAATGAAGAATTTTAAAAGTGATGATCAGTTGTTGTAGGAGTATTAGGTTTGGGAGTTCAAGCCAGTTTAGTTTCTTTAAGTTAAGACAGTGGTGAGTTTGGAATGGAGAGCCAGTGGCAAATCTGGCTATACTGTGGTAGGCAGTATTCAGTTTCTGAAGATTAGCTTTAGATAAGTTGATAAAGGAGGAGAGGCGACATTAATGTAGAGATAACGTGAGTTTGGGCGAGGGCTACTCCGGAAGTAGCAGTAAGATAGGGCTTTAGCCTGTATAGGGCACCAATCTTTTTATTGACTGTCTTGATAGTTAAATCAATGTGATAGTCAAAATTTAGCTGGTTGTCTATGGTGATGCCTAGCAGTTTAGTGCAGCCGTCAGGTTTGATGACGGTGCCATTACAGGATGTTATTGAAAAAGAGATTGGGGTGGATTTACAGGTTGGGGTAAAGAGTAGTAGTTTGGTTTTTTTGGGATTTAGGAGGAGACAGATATGTTGAAACCATTTTTTTGCTGCAGTGAAGACTACTTGGGTAGCAGAGTGGAGTTCCGCTGGGGAAGAAGCAGAGCAGATGAGAGTGGAATCATCTGCATATTGTATACATGTGGATGTTGGGAGGGAATTGGGCAGATTATTAATGAAAATAGAGAAAAGTAGGGGACCTAGGATGGATCCTTGTGGGACTCCAATAGTAATTGGGAGTTGAGTGGATAAATGGCTGTCCCAAAGGACTGCTTGTTTTCTATTAGTCAAGTATGAGTTGAACCACTGTAATGCTTGTGAATCCAGTGAGAGGGATTTTAAGGTATCGAGGAGAAGTTGATGGTTGACCATATCGAATGCTTTTGAGAGGTCCAAGAATAGTGCAGATGAGAACAGGTTGTTATTTCGGTTTTATTTATAGTGTCAGAGAAGGAGAGAAGGGCAGTAGTAGTACTGTGGTACGGTCTAAAACCATGTTGAGAGTCTACAAGCAAGTTGTTATTTAAGAGATAATGTAGAAGTTGATGGTGAATGCAGCATTCCATTATTTTGGATAGAGGAGATAGAAGGGCAATAGGTCGAAAATTGGATAGTTCGTTAGAGTTCCCTCCTTTATGGAGTGGAATAATATGGGAGATTTTCCAGCAGGATGGGATTTTGGATTCTGTTATGGTTCTATTTATTAAGATGGAAACTGGGTAGGCTATTTCGGTTGCAGCTAGCTGTAGATATTCAGCTGGAAGTTTGTCAGCAGAAGGGGTGCAGGGTTTTAGTTTAGAAAGTAGTTTCAGATATAGGTTGTTGAGACGGTCTCAAGCTTTAGCGTGTGGGTACTGTTTAGAGTGGGGGTAATTTGGAGGGATGGGGGGGAGTCATGGTGCTTGCAAGTGAGTTGACTGTTTGAGAGAAGAAGTTGTTAAAGGTGTTGGCTATTATGTTAGGTTGGGTTTGTGCTAAGCTAGCTGGGGTAGGTGTTTTGGTGTTGCCTGGATGGAGTAGTTTATTTATTCCTGACCAGAATGTTTTTGGGTTTTGGTTTTGGTTTTGTTGATATTGAAAGTGGTAGTTTTTTTTATCCAGAATGATAAGTTTCTTTGTTTTGTTTCTTAGATGTTTGAAATTTTGATGGTCAATAGGGCTTTTTGTGGACCTCCATTTAGACCATAATTTATTTCTAGCTCGCATGGTTTGTTTAGTTGTAACAGAGAGCCATGGAGCTGCTTTGGAGTTGACTCTGACTAAGCGGGATGGGGCATGCTGGTTTAGAATTTGTAGGAAGGTATTGTTGAAATGGGTTACTGCTTCATCTATTGGGAGGTATTTTAGAGTTGACCAGTTATATTCTTTGGGTTCATTTTGAAAGGATGTTAGATTGAATTCTGTTTTGTTGTATTTGGTACGATAAGTAGTTTGCTTGGGGTTGTTGCATTTTTGTTTAGTGATAAAGGTAAGGAGGTGGTCGCTGATATTGTCAGGGAGTATTCCTGTTTTATAGGAGAGGGGATTGTTGTTGGTCAGTATCCAGTCTAGAATGGTTTGTTTGTGGGTGGATTTATGTATTCTAGTAGGGGAGTTGATGGTTTGGTGAAAGTTAAAGAGATTAAGGTGAATGGTGGGTTTGGGGGATATGCAGGAGCTCCAGTCAATATTAAAATCACCTAAGATTATGGTTTCCTGGGAAAGGTGCAGGAAATCCAGCTTAGGATATTTTCTAGGGTATTGATGTTCTTGCCTGGGGGGATGTAGGAACATATTATGTTTATAGCCTTGGATTTGTTAACTTGGAGTTTGGTGCAAAGTATTTCAGCATTTCCTGGTGTGGGGGGGAAGGAGTCAATTAATGCTACCTGAAGGTGGGATTTGTATAGGAGGGCCACTCCTCCACCTTTTTTATTTGGACGATCTTGTCTTAAGGTGCTATAGCCTGGGGGAGTGAATTCATTGTCTTTGGTACTGGGTTTAAGCCAGGTTTCAGTGAGACAGAGGATATCAAAGGCGTAGAAATCAATTAAGGCATGGAGTTGAGTGACTTTGTTGTTAATGCTACGAATATTAAGGTGAGCAATAGAGAGGGAGTCAGAGGAAAAGGGTGGGTTAGAATAGTTGGCAGTTTGGTTTGAAGGGCTCTGATTGTGGAGGGTATTGGGGCCAGGGTTGGGGTGGATGTCCCCATGTATAAGTAAAAGAGTTTGTGGGGGTTGAAGGATCTTTGTGTATTTGAATGGTATTAGAATAAGCCGTTTGGAGGTTGTGAATTTGTAATGGTGGGCTTTGTGGTAGAGAGGGGGGAGGTAGGGACAGGTAGATAGTATATTAATATGTGATTGGTTGGGTAGAGGAAGTGTAGTTGTAGTATGTTTGGCTGATGCAGGAGTTTGGTTAAGCTTGAGATTTTCATAGGAGGTAAGGGTGTAGTAGTAGAGCAGGATGTTAAGGAGAAGAAGAGGAAAGAGTGATTTAAGGGTTAAAGGCATGTTTTTATAGAGTGTGAGGCTAGTAATTATAGGACTGCACGGTTTGTAAAGATAGGGTGAGGCAGTTTGGAGAAAGGGTGTGGTTGTAGGAGTGAGGAGTTAATTGGTAGATGTATAGGAGAAAAGTTATAGGTAGTTGGCTAATTGGGGTGTGCCTAAGTATGTATAAAGGTAGGACCCTGGGGTGGGTGGGAATTGGGGTAGGGAGGGAGCGGAGTGAGCGTAACGGAGCGGGAAGAACAAGACGACCAGTTGCAGAAAACAATCAGGCAAGAGGAAGAGAAACAGGTGTAAAGGTAAGGGTGAGTTCAACAGGTTGAGGAGACTTGTATGATAAGTGGGGGGTAAGTGAAATAGTACTGGGTAAGATAGAGGAGATGTTCTTGAGAAAAAAGGCAGGTTGGATCGATAGGAAGTGCAGTAGGATATACTAATAAATATGAATGTAGGATTTGTAGTAACAAGGGCGCCACCTAGTGGCCAGGTTAGGAAAGAATATCAGACAGAGCACACAGGGGGTTTACCAAGGATAAAGAACAAGAGACAGGGTAGAGAGGGAGGATTAATAAGGACAAAGGCAAACAGAGGAGGGAAGGAGAGAGGATCAAAGGCTTACCTGGCAGGGGAGCACAAAAAATATGTCCTGGTGAGTAAAGCTAATCAATACAGCTATATATATATATATTTTTTTTTTTTATTCTGCAGCTGTTGTCTGCATCTGTGCTCTCTATCTTACTCTCTCTCTCTTTCTCCCTCCGTAGCTCCAATGAAATGATTGCATGTGTGGACAGCAAGTACAGCCTGCTTTTATGGGTATCTGCACATGTGCATGTGATGGCCTCTACACCAATTGGTGGCTACCATTTGACCATTTGGCAATTGCATGCAGCCTGCTGTGTGGTACTTGCAGTACTCAGTGTCATAGCAACCCAATGCTATAAATTGCTAAGTCAGGTGGCGTAGCCCTTTCAGCTTTCCGAAGTGGGGACCATGCTTGTTTGCTGCGGACACCGTTGTGTAAGTCAGAAGGTTGGTATAGTTCTTATGACTGATGCTAGGGGTGTAGCCAGTGATTTGTATGTTGTACTTAGACCTGAATGTTGCCACTTCCAGTACACAGTTGACAGTGTAGATTTGTACTCACCCCTACAAATGCTAACACAAGATACATGGGAGTATGTAGTTTCTTTTCTACTTATACAATTTGCTGCCATACATACGTAGTTATTGAGATGTTTTCATTTGGCACATGAACTGTTTGTGAACTGTTATATTGTGTTTGTGTTTATTTTTCTTGACATTAGCACAGGATGCTCATGAAAACTGGACAATTCCAGTACTGAGTATGCCTACCTACATCCTTGCTGGACCTTGAACACACAGGTATTTTATACATTTGGGTGGGGATTGTCCTGCTATGATACTGTGTGGGGGTTGTAAAGTGCTGCTGTAACATTATTTACTGTTAGAATGTCTGGTTCTGTTATCACAGTCATGTATTGCAATTCCACAACATCTGCTGGTAAAGTTCAACAGAACAGGTTTTGTGTTATGGCATTCTTATCTTTCCATTACATTCACTCATTCTGATGCATGATATATATATTTCAGCAACAACCAGCTGTATATCTACTGTGGCTTAGTGCTACTTCATGCAGTCTAGTGTGTCCAAGGTCCAGAGTTAGAGACTGACAGAGGTATTTTATTTTGCTGCTGAGCAGAACAAGGGCCCTGACATACAGAGTGACTAAGGCACTTTTAAGCAGTTGTAAGTCGGTTTGCGTGGGTTTGCGTGATGCTTAGCTATACTTAGCTAAGTGCACACAGGCACACACTCGCACAAACCTGCTAACTACTGCTTAAAAGTGCTTACTCCCACTAACCCCCGCGCTCATTTCTTTGAAAGAAAAGAAAATGGGGAGATAGAAAAGTGGAGAAAAGGGGGCACAAAGAGGGAAAGACAGTAGGGAAAACAGCTCGGGATGTGCAGGACGGGTGTAGGGAAGGTCCATAGCTACCCATTTCTTTAACAGCAACAGCTGTGCATATACTAATAATTTGGATGAAAATTTGAAACCTTCCACCCCTGACAGAGGGGTGAGGACAACAAAGTATGTTGTACTGCCAATTAAATTTCAGTTTATGTGTCCAACGGGCATGTGTGCAAAATGGGCATCTATGTATGGGGCGTACTTTTTTTGTGGGAGCAGATTGCCCATTTTTTTTTTCAGGTGAGAGTGGAATGTGGGGTAGGGGAAGTAGGTATATTTGGGGAGGTAGGTTTGGGAAATAAACAGACAAGACAAACAAGATGCATACAGGGGCAGAATATGGCACATGGGGTGTTTGAACACCATTGACGGGGAAGGGTGTTTGGAAATCACAAGCCCATGAGCCCACAGATGGCAACATTGGAACTGAGATCCCCACCCATGGGCAGTCACCACTGCACTTTCACAGCCCGGAGGGTGGCTGTGCTGGGGGCTGTGTAGGAGGGGCAGGCTCACCCGTGAGTCGTGCCACTCATGCCTCGAGCTGGTGTAGAAGATCAGCGACTGAACGCTCAATCTCCCTACGCACCACAGCCCGGACCGTTCGGAGGGTGATAAGTGGCCCTCTTCCGGCCACTCTTGCACGGGGGGGACAAGCCCCATCCCCTGCAGTGCTTCCACCTGAAAGTGGCACAGGACCAACGGAGGAGGTCCCGGGCTGGGCACCGGACATGCTGGTGCCAGGTGCCATCGCCAACTGAGGTGGGACAGGTGGGTCCGCTGGGACCGGCCTTCCTATACGTTCTATGTTTAGGAGGATTTAATGACAATATGGGTTAGTAATAGCCAACAGCATTCCAATTTAGTTGTAACAGCATACAGTAGTATTCCCATTGACTCAACACACCAGAGTTCCAACAGTTGAACAGCAAGCACAACACATGCATATATAGAACAACAGTGGACATTCCAACAGCATGCAGGATTAATTGGTGGCAACAGGCCACCAATATTGTGGTATGTGAACAGGGCACATACATCAAAGTAAATGCAGATATTTATAAACCAATAGGACATGTGTCCCAGCAAATGTTATGAGATTAGACATACCCATTGAGGTGTGGAATTGCATTGTTTAGGCACATACAGTAGGGTGTAAAATGATACCTCCATTAACAACTTATATATACTTGTAGTTTATACTACATTCCTATTGACTGCAGTTATATATCCCCTACATGTATTATTACACTGGGCAATGTCTGTTAAATTGTAAAATGGGTTTTGCTAGTTCTTGATATACCTGACTTGTATCTGATATACAAACTGTCCTGGATGCAGATGCTACTGTTACATATTTATATATTTCATTTATATTTAAATATCTACATGTCTGTATGTGTTCAGGTGACATTATCAGGTATATGTTGACAGCCCCCTACATTTCTAGCAGCACACTGACATTTCTGGGGAACAGAATAACAAGTTACTCATGTGCCAGATGTTCCAGCCATGAACCGACAGCTGAGGACTGTATATATGCTTAACAGCTACTTGCACTCCCTTCATCCACTTTATATGGGCCTACCCTTGTGTGGGTTGACTGCACTTACTACAACAGTACTATTTCTATAATGCAAGGGTACAACAACATATCAAAGAAAGTGACATGGACACACTCTAGGAATTATACCTTTATTAATTACATTACAAACTTTTCTAGTGGCGCTCTCATTTATTTGATATATCAGTGCATGCAGAGGTCTTTTATTCAAGACATATTATACCTTTATTAATGGGTTACAACACCTTTTCATGCTGTCTCACTTATTTTATATAACAGTACATGCAGAGAAGTTATTCAACACTCATTATACCTTTATTAATGGGTTACAACACTGTTTTTCAGGCTCTCTCACTTCTTTTATATGACAACACATGCAGAATAATTACTAACCTGCCTGGTGGCTTAGCCTTAGCAGCCTATCTGCATAGGCTTGCTGATTCGCAGCATGGACACCTGTAGCTGTGAAGTAAATGAAGGGATATTGAGACATACCTATCCATAACATGGACTACTATAGCAATTCTTACATACTTCATTCCATGGCTACATACTCAGTAGTGGGGCATTTTCCATTTGACGGGCCTCCTGTATCCACTGGCTCAGTCGGTCCTCCTTGCGTCTCTTCAGGTCTGAGAAGTGGTGTCTGACCTGCTCACCAGTCCGAGGGACGCCTGTGGCACTGGTGAGATCATGTGCTAGATAGTTCCAGGCTTCCGCTTTGTACTCAGTGCCCTGAAACTGGCCCTGCAGGAGTCTTGCATCATGATGATGGAAGAGGAGCCAAACCATTACTTTTGACTCCTCAATGCCCCACCATTGCACTCGAAAATGAGAGCCTTCGCCAACACCGGCTATACTGTCTGCAGATGGGAGCTACAACCAGATATGGCAATTATTCCCGCCTATGGAGTGTAAATATGCCTCATTTCCCACACTTATTTGTGATTGGCCGGTTTTGAAAATTCTCAGCTAAGGGCAGACCTGCTTAGCAATGGGTAAACTTCCATTGATATATATGAGTGTGTTGGAAATGCATCCATATTTAAAGCTGTCATGGCATAGTGGTTTAGTACTGTGATTATGGTGTACAGTATCCCAGGTTCGAGGCTTGCCATTGCTTTTTATTTTACTGCTGGCCAGACCTGCTTGGAGGTGTGGCTGTATTTAGCCGACTTTGCTCAACTTTGCCCAATGTTGCATGACATTGCTCTACGTTGCTCTACGCTGCCCGACGTTGCCCAACATTGCACTAGTTGGCGCGATGCGCAGCTCAGCTCAAAACTATTGCACTAGTTAAAGCAGTGCTCAGCTATGAGCAATTGTACTTAACTGTGCTTAATACTAGTAAACATTGCTTAGTAGTGCTTCACATTGCTTAAGATATGTTACTTATGCATTTATCAGTATGCATGACCATTCCACATTCTTATATATATATTAAATATCGTTCACTACCACATAGGCCATTTCAATGCATTTTACTGAGATTTAAAAGGTAAATGTCAGGAATTCTATTTATGCACAAATTTCCAACAGAATATAGGTAGGGGAGTGGCAGGACCCAAACCGGGAATACCTCCTCTTTGTGCGAGGGCTCTTCCACTATGCTATTGCTATCTGGCTTAATTTGCATATAAATAGTTTATTATCCTCTTCGATGTCTACACTGCTACCTGTAACTAAGCAATGGGCAAACCCACGCATACACGTGCAAATACGGGCAGCTATATCATGAATAATAAAAAAAAAAAGGAACCTTTACATTTTAAACTTGTACAGGGATTTAGAATGTGGGGGAGTGTAGTGTTGGGTAAGTGGACATTTGAGCGGACTCGCTCATTACAGTTGACATTTTCAGTTTAGGCACTTGCAGGGGCGTGGATATTTGGACTGCTCGGCAGTCTGACATGCCCCCTGCAGTCAACCATGCTCCGTGTAAGCCTTAGAGTTGAGTCAGTGCACCCTCATGAATATGCCTGACATGCTGACATCATACCCTTACACTGCATTTTCTGTGTAAGACTTAGTTAGTCTTACACGGAGGATTTGTGAATCCTGGCCAAAGTATATACATTTTGGAGAAGTATCTATGAAGATCTTGTAAAACATAACAAAGATGCTAAATGGATAAAAGAAGTAAAAAAAAGAATAAGAAGTTTAAAAGTACAGGATATGAATTGGCATGAAATAGCCAGAAAGATTAAAACAAAGTTGAGAAAATCCTCTAATTGGAAAACCCTAGGCCCAGATGCAGTACCTAACGTTTGGCTTAAAGTATTAACTTATTTATACTGCAGTGGTGGTGCTGCGGTAGCATTGTCACCTCACAAATAGACGTTGCCCTGTTCGATTCTCAACTACAGCGTCTTCTGTGTAGAGACATGCATGAATGGGCGTACCTTCATTGAAGGTTGTGCGTCAGGGCTGGCAACTCGGCACGTAAAAATCTACTACCAATCATTAGCAGATCGGAGTTCCGCTGTGGCGACCCCTAACCGGGAAAAGCTGAAAGAAACAACAACACAAGGATCTAGCCATGGGGAAATAACTATTTATATGCACACCCCAAACAGACACCCCACTAGTTAACAACAGGAAAAACAATGCTCTTACTTAAGAGTGAACCTGCAAGCTACCCTAAAAATTATAGACCAATAACTTGTCTTCCAACAACGTATAAAATATACACGGGGATTGACGCCGACAGAGTTTATAGTCATTTAGAAGAAAACTCAATTATGGCAGTAGAACAAAAGGGCAATAAAAGAAAGTCATATGGAACAAAGGATCATTTGTTGTTAAATAAAGTTATAGTGGAGAACTGTAAGAAAGGGAAAATTTAAGTATGGCATGGATTGACTATAGAAAAGCATTTGATACTATCCCACATTCATGGATAAAAGAGTGCATAAAAATGTCTAAGGTACATCCTACACTGATTGATTACATTACAGTAACCATGAAACAGTGGCAGACCACTTTGCAATTAAGCCATGATAAAGGATAGATTTTTATCCCAAGGATAAAAATCCAAAGGGATATATTACAGGGTTACTCCCTGTCACCATTGCTATTTTGCCTTGCCATTAATCCATTAAGCTGCTTACTTAACAGCTTAGGTCATGGCTATAATTTGGCTTCTAGAAAACAACAAAGTCTAATGACTTCTCATCTTCTTTTTGTCGATTATTTAAAATTGTATAGCTCATCAGATGAGGAACTGAAAGCACAGCTGCAGGTTGTCAAAACTTTTTCAGATGATATTGGAATGTCATTTGGTCTTGATAAATATGCAAAAGCAATCTTTAAAAAAGGAAAATTGCAGCACCAGGAAAACATCAGTTTGGGAAAAGAATGTGATATAAAATAGCTTGAGCAAGAGGGGGTGTATAAATACTTGAGACTTGATGAAGGATCAGCAATAAAACATGAACAAATGTGAATAAAGCTTTGTAAGGAGTACTTTAGAAGACTTAAATGAATCCCGGAAACAGCATTGACACCTAGGAATAAGATCCAAGCTATAAATCAGTTTGCTCTTCCTGTCCTAACTTATAGTTTTGGAGTGATTGACTGGCCCCAAAACGTGTTGGATTGATTGGATATTAAAACAAGAAGAATGCCTCATGCTCACCATATAATTTATAAAAATCATTTTATACCAAGATTATATATTCCCAGTTCTGAAGGAGGGATGGGCCTCCTTGAAATTGATTACATGTATAGATCTGCAATCATGGGACTCCACATATATCTACTGACCTCACAACATCCAAATGTGATGAAAGTTTTGAAACATGAGGAGAATAAATCCAAGATGACATCTCTGCTTAATTTAGCAGAAACATATCGATGTCAAGCAGGAATGGAAATAAAATCAGAAGTGGATAAAAACCAGGCACCAACTGAATGTGCTAAAAACGAAAATAAAGAATATAAGGTGAAGGACCAGATGAGAAGGCAAGAAATGTGGAAAAAACATAAATATAGTTGCAAGTATAGAAAACTTCTGGAAGAGCCTCATGATGATCAAGAACGAATGCAGGAATGGCTAAAGAGAGGTGAATTTACATCAAGAAATGAAAGGTTAATATTGGCAGCCCAAGATAGTGGGCTACGTACACTCTGGTTTACTAAGTCCACTGAACATGTTGGAGAAACAGATATATGTAGGTTTTGGTGAGCTGAATTGGAAACAGTCACACACCGTATTGCTGGTTGCTACTCTCTAATGGCAGAGGGACTGTATACCGAAAGGCATAATAATGTGGCAAGATTGTTACACTGGAAATTGTGCAAACATTATGGTATCGAAGTGGCTGAAAAACACTGGAAACATGAGCTACAGAGAATCATAGAAAATGATGAAGTTTACATCACGTGGGATCACCCAGTACAAACAGTCCAAAAGATAGATGCTAGAAAACTGGATATAATGGTCCAAGAAAAGAAGACAAAAGTAGCATTGATCATTGAAATCGCCACACCTAGTGACTACAGTGTCTTGCGTACAGACAGACACAAAGTCATAAAATACCTCCATCTGCAGGCAGAAACAAGAGCCACATGGAAGAAAGATACCCAGACAGTTCCAATAGTAGTAGGAGCAACTGGTCTTATAAAAAAGAATTTACAACTGTATTTAGATATGCTACCAATTCATGTAACACCATACAAATTGGAGAAGGAGTCATTACTGGGCACATTTTGGGTGCTGCGAAGAGCAATTTTGGCTAACATCAAAGAGTGAAACAATACTAATTTCATGAACTTTAATCGTACTTTGACTTAGGAATGGGGTCCATTCCCGTCATGGTAATAGAAACCCAAATGACTTGGGGAAATTAAAAAAGACATCATCTTCAGTGGAGATGATAAGCATTCAGACTGTGCATTGTTTGGGCATCTGTTTTTGACCTTAACCCTGTACTGTTTGTTCTTACCTACCCAGGATAGCAACAGAGATTGACTCTATATTATCTCATTATAACTTGTGTATCCTTGTCTCATTATTATTGTCAGCTCCTTGGTGGATGTTTAGCATCAGTTTGCTGTTCTGGAGCAGCACCTACAGTTGTCACTGTACATGTGTTTGCCCTATGACTATAGACATAAGGCACACTAGAAATAGCATAAGCTCTTCTGCTACAAAAGTATCCCTTAGAGCATGCATGCTAAGGGTTCCCATGCAAGATGTGTTATACATACCCATCCTCCCTTTGTTACCATCCAAGAGAATGGATATCTACAGGTGCATAGGAGATTAGTAGGCTAACAGCATAAGGGCTCTTATAAGCTTAGCCAATAAAACCAAATTTAACCAAATATATGGCCCCAAGGGGCAAGAGAATGGCACAGATTTTTGCCAGTGCATTGAGTACCTTACAGATTGTCCCTGCCCATAAGAGATATAGGCACTACCCTCGTGTGAATTTGTGATTCCTTATCCATTGATCCAAATTGTGTTTGAAGAGGGCCAGAGAAGGGTTCTCCTTAATGTGTATAGGAAGCCTGTTCCAAGGAACGGGCAATCTCTGAGACACATTTCTGTCTCTCCGACATGTTTTGATTAAGTTGCTGACTATGTTTAGATCCCTAAATCAGGTGACCCTGGCGATGTTCTCATAACAGAATATGAGCTTCATTTACTTACTTAGCCTATCTGTATATGCAACACTGATGTAGAAAAATCCTCAGAATGTGACATTAGTTTGGTGTCCATCCTCATAAAAACAAGAGGATGTCTTCATCTACATACCAGTCTCCTCCCTTGAAAACATGGTTCCGTCATCATTGCTCCCTTACCGGTACCCCCCAAAACCCCACTGATCTGTTAGCCTGTTGCACACTGTCGACTCACCTTTAGCTGCTGCAACCTTTTGGCTTGGAGTAGGATGTTAGCGAAACGTTTACAACACTGAAGAAATGTTTAACTGTACCCCCACTGCATTTATGTTAAGAACAACTGCCTGGCACACCTGGCCCTGTAAAGGCTGGCCAACAGCCTCCTCTTCCTAATAAGTTCTTTGAGACTCTAGCAGGGCATCATTTTCTGCATCTCTGAAATTGTCCATCCCCTATTATCCAACTTGTTCTCTCAACATGCATACCACTACACACATGCTACTGAGCTACTGACTGCACACCACAGCAACAGCAAAAGGGTGAAAGCAGTTATCTCAAACTATATGCAAAGGGATAGCAAGGGTGGCATGCTGTCTTTTACTTGTAGGGTCAGACAAAGAAATACATATAATAGATGTGCATGTGAAACACTGGCACATATGCATTCCACACAGGAAGGTGAACATATATATGTGGATTCCATACATTTGGTTGAATTACACTTAGTCGAAAATGATGCCAGGCATTGCACTTCACTCAAAGCTCACTTGACTGAAAGCTCACTTGGTTGAAGTTCATTTGGTCGAAAATGGAATATAGCCCTTGCTCCACTGCAGTGCAACCCTGGATTGAGAATATTAAATAAGGGGGGTGGGGCTACTACCATATTTGGGAGTATGGGAATCGGGAATGTTGAGGACCACAGGAGCAAAAATATCAAATCTCCCAACCAGTGCAGCCACAGAAACAAGTGCTAACATGAGTCCACAAGGGGGGCAAGTCCAGCTGTTCACTCATACCTCTCATCCTCTTAGTGCATGACATCTCGATAAAGACTGACAAAAGTGACAAAGGCCAAAAAATAGGGGCAGATTTTAAATATTGTTACAATAACAAGGATTATGTTAACCTACATTTTCTGAATGATTTCAAGTCTGAAACTCAAATATATGTCATTATTTGGTAACTTTAATCCTTAGATCATCCCATTGATTTGGCAGAAAACCACAAATTTTATGAGGAATATGAGGCTAAAATCTGGACATTCTTCGAATACCTGGAGAGTTGAGAGGTATGTTATTCACTCTTGTGGTCTTCAACATTCTCATCTTATGGTTTTCTGGTCCTGTTATTCCCATAATTGCAACTGTAGCAATTGCAAATACAACAGTAAACCTATGTATGTGTACACACACACACATACACACACACACACACACACACAGACACACACACACATATATATATATATATATATATATATATATATATATATAGAGAGAGAGAGAGAGAGAGAGAGACAGAGAGAGAGCGAGAGATGGATAGACATAAGATAACTTAATAAAAGCTGGTGGCATGTCATACCCTATTACAGTTTGGAGAATGCATATGGGCATGCCTACATGTGCTGTGTTCAACACCATATACCACCATAAGCATTACAAAGGCCATACTTTCACCTGCTTAGTTCCTACAACCCACAGTAGTTATGGTGTAAAAGGCGGAATGGATTCTAGTAAACAGAAACATTGGCAGTGTGTTTATTATTTGGTTGTGAATAAACTAGACAGCACAAAGTGTATGTGAATACATTTTTAGTTAACTTTGTTTTTTTTTTCAGTTACATGGGTATGAATTGCACTGTGTTGGGCTATGACAATTTGTCTAGTACTTAGTGCAGATGAGCATAGCTATGAACTGCTTCTGTAGTGAGGGGTATGATTCCATCAGCCTTTATTTGTTTATTGTCTGACTGACAAAGTCAGTTCACCTGACATTGTTTCTAGGCTTCTCCTGAAAACTGACACATCCAGTGGGCAGTTCAAATCTGCTAGCGACTGCAATAGATTTTTTTTTTTTAATTCTTATGCCCTAATTAGAGTGTTACTGTATGACTGAGTATGAGTTCCAGCACATGCCTTGTAGTTTAATGGGTTGCCAGATGCATTTTCAACAAATGTGAGATGCAAGGGAAGGAATATTACTGTTGCTCATAATAAGTGTGTTGTCAGTCTGATACTGTTCTGTTTTGTTCAGCAAATGGATGTCAGTGTTTTCGTGTAATATTTGAAATAATAGTTTTAAATTAAACATAAATCTCAGTTACCATTGTAAAAATATGAGCACTGATAGCTTTGAACAGTGTTTTATGGTAATTGAGGAAAGACAGTCAAATCATGGGATAGTGGTATGACTAGGGCATGGGGGTGGGTTCCAGTCCATTACCCTGCCTAGGGCCTCATTTGACAATGATCCAGCTGTGGCATTATCAAATGAAACAAGAAATTCTGTAAATTTAATCAGTCTTCTAGAGCACATTTAATTTTATGTATCTATATATTAAGTTATTGCATTTGTTTACCATGAAAGTTTGACTGAGCATGAATCCCTTTTCAGCAGACGCTCCGGTAGAATATAATTACACAAAATTGCAGTTACTTACACTGACATTAACAAGTATAATAGATAATAAAATGCAATGAAAACATGGGAAACAGCAGGAATACAAATATGAGTACAATAGAAATATACATATGCAAGTACAAAAGTAGTGTAGAAAAAGCTTATATTATACAAAGATGCATATAGAATCTGATATCATGCACACATTGAATTGAGAGAGATGGAGATAGTTGATGTGGCATCCCATCCTATTGTAAAAATTGGGGAAAAAAAGAGTTAATGATGATGGAGATTATACACACTCAGGTTTGTTGTTGTGTAATACCTTGTTATAGGAAGTGGTGGATTAGTTGTGATTCTTATAATTATAATAATTTAGGAGGTTCCAGGAATAGAATAACATCACGACAGTAGGTTAACTTTGTTCAGGGATTATCAAATATATGGGAAGGATACATGTAATTAAGAGTAGTTAGTCAAGGAGGTGTTTTTTAAAATGTTAATGCAATAGAGTTTAAGTATCATAGTAAGGTAGCTTATCTGAGTGACCCAGAGTATATAAGTAGGTTGGTTAGATGAGAAGATTAAGTTGAAGTGGGGACAGATATATGGACAGGTTTACATAGATCGGTATTAGCCAGGAGTGGTACAGAAGGAGAGCTATAAGTGTAAAAGACGTGGCTTCATCCCAGGTTTGAAAGATTTTAAGTTCATATTTTGCCATAAGCAAGGAGGAACAGATTTTTACTTTTTTGAAATAGAGTTGGAATACAATAAGTATCCTGCTATACTGTTTGATTTAGTTAGATTGAGTAATATTTTATCACCAGAATGAAAGGGTCTGCTGGGGGAATAGAGGTATATTAGGCTGTTAAGAGATGGATATTGTTCTGGTTTGTGGAGTTATATGACTACAAATATTTAAAGAATCCCTTGTCAGTATGCAAGGTATCCGTCTTGCAAAGAGTTGTTACACATGCTAATAGTAAATGGACATATGGTTTTGCAACTGATAAGAAACTGTTACAGGCAGTACTGAACTTCTGCAGTTTATACATTCAGACATACAAAATGCCTTTAGTAGGCAAAGGTGACCAAGGTACTGATCTATCTATTGGTGAAAAGTCTGCTTTTATGGCAACTTTGCAGATTTTCAGGAAGAGCAGAGATTTGCAGGTATTGAATTCCTATAAATAACATTCAAGTGTTCTATATAAGCATAACTGAATTATAATTATTTTTCTGTTTTTAATATGTGTATTTTGCATGTTTACAATTTATATGATTTTGCTATGGTATTCTCATTTGTAGGCAGACCTGCAAAAATACAGCATTGATCAGGGAATCAAGTATTATAGTAGGCATTAATGCAAACCTAATGAACCTCATGTAGTTCAATAAGGCCCTGTCCCCCTCTATTTAATTTAATTAAGTATTTTGGGTTTTTAATACCATGACGGGAATAGAAGCCATTCCATAGTCAGGGTATAAAGTTCATGAAGTTAGTATTGCTTCAATCTTTGATGCTAGGCAAAAGTGCTTTTTGCAGCACCAGCAATGTTGACTCCTTCTGTAAGTCATATGGAGTTACATGTATTAGTAGCATACCTAAATATGATTATAAATTCTTTTTTATTAGACCCATTGCTCCTTCCGTTATTGGAATTGTCTGGTTATCCTTCTCCCATATTGCTATCATTTCTGACTGCAAATCCTGAAATGTTATGGCTTTATCTGTCTCTGTACATGAAAAACTGTTTTTGGTAGGAATAGCAGTTTCAGTGTTCAATGCTACTTTTCTCTTTTTTCATGTATTACTATATCTCATTTTTTCTCATCTATTTTTTGAACTATTGGTAATGAGTAATCCTATGTGATGTATACTTCATTACTGTCTGTAAAGCTTTGTGTTTCCTTTTTCCCATTTCTCTCAGTCATTTTTATATTGTAGTGTGTGAACAATCCTCAGCGCAATATTCTTGCCATACTACTGTGATGTACAGTGCACAGGCCCACTGCCATTAGTGTAGCACACCCAGCAGCAAATGTGAGACTACTTCAAATTCTCTTTTACAGAATCTACATTTGTGTCTTTCTCCTCCTTATTCGATGCAGTGTCCAAGCAAATGTGTAGGTAATCCTCTGTCCTGGGCTGCCATTATTAACCTTTCATCTTTTGGCTTCAACTTACCTCTTCTTAACCATTTCTGTGTCAAATCCTGATCAACTTGAGTTTATTCCAGCAGATGTCTGTACTTGAAACTCTATATATGCCTTATCCACATTTCTTTCCTTCACATCATGTCCTTCTCCTTATATTCTTTCTTTCGATTTGTGGCACATTCAGTTGCTGACTGATTTTCATCTACTTCTGGTTTGGTTTCCATTCCCACTTGACACTGGATTACTTCTGCTAAACTAAGCACAGGTGTCATCTTAGAATTCCTCTCCTCATATTTTAAAACTTGCTCTATGTTCGGATCAAATGAGGTCATCAGATATATATGCAGTCCACCGACTGCAGATCTACTCAGTGCTGACAAGGTCCATACCTCTTTTAGAACATAGAATATTTTTATATATAATTTCATAAGCTTGAAACATTTTTCTTGTTTTCTTGTCCAAATGATCCAATACCTTTTGGGGCCAATAGTCACCTCAAAACTGTAGGTTAGAAAAGGAAGACCAAATTAGTTTATATCTTGGACTTTATTTCTGGACGTCAAGGCATTTTTCAATATTAGGTTTTGGCTTCTGAAGTATTCTTTACTGAGTTTATTTCCCCATTTGTTTATGTTGTATTGCAGATCCTTCATCAAGTCTCAAATATTTATGCACTTCCTCTTGCTTAAATTTCATTATGTCATGTTCCTGTCCCAGACTGATATTTTCTTGGTACTGCAATGTTCCTGCTTTAAACATTGCTTTTGTACATTTAACAAGGCCAAATGGCATTGTTATATCATCTGAGAAAGTTTTAACCACTTCAAGTTCTGCTTTCAACTCATCATCTGATAATTATACAGTTTTAAGTCATCCTCAAAATATAGATGAGAAATCTTTAAACAAGGTTCTTTTCTTGGATCCCAGTTGTAACCATTGCCTAATCTGTTAAGTAAACATCCCCTTTGAATTTTTTTATCCCTGGGATAATAATTTGACTTTTGTCATGGCTTAACTATAAAGTGGTTTGACACTGACAGTTTCATGGTCACTGTAATGTAACTGATCAAAGTAATTTGTATGTTATAAATCAGTAAGCGCTCCATTATCTATTAATGTGGGATCTTGTCAAATGTTTTTTTTGTAATCTGTCCATGCCACAATTAGATTCATCCCCTTTTAACAATTCTTAATATGAAATTTAGGAACAAATTATCTTTTTCATGTACTGTTGCTATAACTGAATTGTTTTTAAATTACTATAAACTCTGTCTGGATCAATTCCAGTATATAGTTTGTATATTGTAGTAAGGCAAGTTATTGATCTATAGTTTTTAGGCTGGTTTACAGGTTCAGTCTTTAGGAGGAGTATATTTTTTCCTGTTGTTAACCAAGTTGGTGTCTGTAGGGATGTGCATATAAGTAATTGGTACTCAAGGCTAGATGTCTGTGTAATGATAGTAATACTTTTTGCCAGACATTAGGTATTGCATCTGTGTCCATATCTTTCCATTTAGGAGCTTTTTTTTAAATTTTGCTTCAGTTTAGCTGGCATTACTTTATTCACTTTATATCCTCTACATTTGAACCCCTTACTATTTCTTTTCATTTTTGTTTCCAATCAGAATCATTGTTACGTTTCACAGAGTCTTCATAAATATTTCTCCAAAATGTGTCCATCTCTTTTTATTTGGTGGTGTTTCTATGCCTTTTGCTTTGTTTCCCAGTTCACTATAAAACGTTTTGGGTCATGAATGAATGAATTGCTTATTTTATACTTTTACTTTATATTTATCTGTATATCATCTAAGTTTTTCTCTCTGTGTTATTATTTTTAATTTATTATTTGCAATAGTGCATGTTAGATCTTGCTGTTTTGATATAGTGCATTGCTTGTGCCATGTCTATCTTTCTAAGCATTTTTGTTGATCTGCTCCCTCTTCCATATTCTTCAAACAGTGATATTTTTTGTCTTAATTGCTTTACACTTTTCTTTATTTGATGCTCTCTCCTTCCCTTTTTTAATTTCTCCAAGGCTTTTGGGTTTCTAATACCATGGTAGGAATGAACCCCATTCCTAAGTCAAAATATGATTAAAGTTCATAACATTTTAATTTTTTTCAATCTTTGATGTTAGCCAGAAGCGTGTGGTCTCTCTTAATGTTTCATTTGCAGAAGATGAGAAAAGTTTTGGAAATGCCCAATCCATTATCAATACCATTTATATGCCTTACAGAAATATGCTGCAATGTCACTTGTTAGTGGAACATAAGAGTAATAATTAAATTTATTCTGGCTGAAAATGTTAGCAGACAGACTGATTCATTACTATGGTGATGCAGCACATCCAGCAGTGACAATGGTAGTATAATTGCTCTTTTTGCCTGTTAAACCTGGTGGACCCTTTGGGAATGTCACCAAGGCCCTGGATGAAGGCAAAACAGTTCACACTGCCTGTCTTGACCTAACCAAGGCCTTTGACACAATCCCTCATTTAGGCATCATTGATAAACTTACCCAGCTGAGGATTAACCTGTACGTCACTAGTGGGTTGCTAACTGGTTCAAAACATAACACATACAGTCAAAAGTGGGATTGCCAACTCTATTAGCAGACCTTTTACCTGTGCTGTTCAATAGTGATCTGAGGTAGGCACCCTACTGTTTGGTATCTATTGTTCAGAAGTCCAGGGAAAAATATATGGCTTATAGCTTACCAAGTTTGCTGATGACTGCAAACTAGGTGCAATCATTGAGTCTCCCAAAGATGTCAACATACTACAAAATGGGCTTACACAGACAAATGATTGATATCAAAGCCACAGTCTTAAACTAAACACAAAAAAATTGCATTATCATCCCCTTTGGCAAAGGATGCACTCCTGCTAATTACAACATTAATATCCCTCTAAGTTCAAACCCAGTGGTGAGAGATTTAGGAATGCAAGTTTATAACAGCTTTAATTTTGATCATCAGGTGTCCACAATAGTAAGAAAGGCCTTCTGCATTGTACACCTCATAAGCAACAGTATAACATCCAAAGCTAAGGAGGTTATAACTCCCCTGTACTTGGCTGTCATCAGACCAATAATAGAATACAATGCTCCCTTCTGTATGTACCTCACCAGACATCTGCAGCAACTGAAGAGACCACAGAGGTTTCTCACCAAGGAAATTCATGGCCTACAACACACGACCTACACAGACAGCCTGAAGTCCCAATCACTTTACTCAGTATCGTATAGACTGCTTAGATGTGACTTGTTTCTGGCATACAAAGCTGTCTCAGACCCTGCTTTGATGAAACTACTGCACATCTGCAAATTTAATGGTACAAGATTCAGTTGCTTTAGGGATCTTAACATAGCCTGTGATGTTAACAGGATATGTTGGAGAGATAGATATGTCTCCAGGAGGCAGGAGTTTGCCACTCTTCTGGAACAAATTCCCAATTCATGTAAAACAGAGCTCCTCAGTAACCCTATTTAAGCATAACCTGGACAATTGGATGGGAAGCCATAAACTTACACTAGAGATTTCACCTATGTCCCTCTTAGGAGCAGCCAGTGCTGATCTTAGATTTGCATGCAAACATCGACTATATATATATTGGTCCATAAGGGAACAAGGGAATAATATGGCCGGGCTTGTAGAGGCCTTAGGGCCAATAGCCTTGTAAACTCCTATGCTCCTGTGACACTAAATGGTGATTAATGAAGTACAATTAATGTCATAATACTGAAAAAAATGTTTCCACTTCATAATAAAACAAAATATAATTCAGGCAGTTTGTCTATTATATATACAAACCTTTACAAACTCATCATGCTGATGATTCACTCTGTTTACCCTCCTCAAGGTAGTTACACTAGTCTTAATAAGCTCTGCAGAATTAATAAACCATTTACGTAGATATATATATATATATATATATATATATATATATATATATATCGTATGCACAACACACATGCACGTGCGCACAGACACACACACACACACACACACACACACACACACACACACACACACACACACACACACACACACACACACACACACATATAGATATACTTACTTTATAGACAGAAATTAATATAATAGAAATTAAAATGTAGTACTGATTTTAAAACTCTGTCCTGCCTGCCTGGACTTCTGTCACCCACTAGGACCAATTGGTCACCCCTCTACTCTGGCAGGTCATGATACCTGTGATTGTATTTCTCCTTGGAGTGGGTTATTCTAGTCATTCTTTCCCCATTTCCATCCAAATGTCTATTTCTTAAGTACTACTGGGCACATTTTCCAACTTTTGCAGGTATGAAGCTTACAGAAAATAAAAAACAACCTTGGTCTTTTACTTCACCAACTTGTGACAAGATTTCAAGCCTTCACAAAGTCCATGTTGCCTCTGCCAGGTTAAAACAGTATTGAAAAGAAAAGTATAGAATTAATCTTGTTCTTAGTCAAAAGGCCAAGAAGAGAAGTGATCCTAAGATTTCTAGGCTGTGAACCATGCCCACTGAGGTATGAAGTGACTTTGTCTGACAATCTGACATCTTATACCTTGCACTGCCCGTTTGATGGAGAAGAGCAGGTATATTCCTGGAATAGTTACACAATCACAGCCATTCTGCCATAAACCAGAGACATGAAGAGTGACATGCTCAGGGATGAACACTTTGTGTCTCATTCACAGCAGTAGGAACCAGCTACTCCAATAAATGCAGTTACACATGTGCACTGTAGTGTAATTCCTAGAGCTGAGAGCCAAAATGCCTAATTTGCATAAGTATTTTGTAAATTAAACAACATTTTCATCAGACCTTTTATGGTTTGCCATTTTGACCACCTCTGAACTCTGTATTTATGTTATGGTTGAAGGAAAGAGTAAATTAAATAAAAAAAAAATGTTTAGAGATAGTAAGAATAAAACTATTGGAAGGTGGCATTTGTCACTGCATTTTATTGTAATACCTTTAGGATTAGCTTCTTAGTTACTGGTAAGGTGGGAAATATGTAATAGTACTGTGGTCATATATGCAATTTGACTGGGTGTGCAAGAGTATCAGTTTCAGTTCTATGTTAATTCATTAATGAGTTTAAAGTTATTAAGCTAGAATCATAGTGTAAAAGAACAAAGTCTTAAATATGGCCCAGGTGACCAGAGTTTGATTTGACATTCAGACGTACGACTAAGGTGCTAGTAGGGAGGGATGAGCATGCTCAACCAGAGATGATGGCATTTGACAAAGATGGTCACTGTGATGGAAGTGGTGGTCCATATAGGGGTCTAGCCCTTGAACAATGTCTTCAAATGCAGGTGTGGGGGCAGGGAGTAAGTGTATATCATAATAACCTCACCTCAGCAGCAGAAGCAGTTGCTAGCACCACCCCTGTGGATGCCCTTACCATCCAAGCTGGCCCCAGCTCTCTCTGAGAAGTCCAGGTGAAGAAAGTGGACCAGGTAGACCCAATGATGGACAGGAGGACTGGGATGGCCATGATGGATGAAGCAGGGAGAAGGGGTGTCAATGAAAGTGTTTACTGCTGACTGTAGTTTGGGCAATGGAAAGGATTAAGGTCAAAGTGCTGGCAACCCTAATGAAAGTAAAAGAATAAACTACTGAAAAACTACTTCTAATTCCCTTTCTTCCACCCTTCCAACACTGTATCATAGGATTATATTCCAGTTTGTATACACTTGCAAATAAGACATATGACAAATCTGTAACAAAGAGAAGAATATAATGGGAAACATTCATCACAACAGAAAGAATTAGCAAAACTATCATGTATATACAATTTTTGTTTGTCTGTTTTGTCAATGTTCACTTATACAGTGAATTGCAAACCACAGAACTGATTGCACTTACATGGGAAAGGTCTGCATAATTACTCCCAAACTTGTACATCAAGGAGCAAGGCAAAAGAGAGAAAATTTCACTACTGAGGAAAACCATATCCTCATGGACGCACTAAGGCATTTGAGAGACATCTTTGTGGAAAAGTTTGGCCAAAGCATGAAATGTCATAGACTCGAACTGTGGCTGACATAAATGCTGTTGTGGACAAGAACCACACCTTTACACAGTGCAGTGACAAAGGCTAGGCAGAGTGCAGTTGACCATAGTAGCACCAATACTGGGCCATCCAGAATGAGTCCTGCTGTCTGGAATAGTCTCCTAAATGATGGTAAAGTTAATAATACCTTGGAAACTTAAAAAAATGCCTATAAGAACAACTTTACAAAGATGCCAAATGATCTTGCTTCAGTGATCTACAAAGATGATAAATATTCTTGTTTCAGAGAAACTGGCTAAAGCTGCCCTCTTTCCAAAGTTTGTTAAAGTTTTTTTTTTTTTAAGGACAATGTTTTTAAAGGAGTTACACAGTTCCTCAAAGTAATATATAAACATTGTAAATATGTGTTCTCATTGGAGTGGTATATACTATTATCCATGTATACGTTGTATGTGTAAAGCATGTCTTACAAAATACTGATTACAACTTCCTCTGCATTCATTAATATGCACTGTATTTATGTATGCTTCTGTTTACATTATAAGCAGTTATTTTTCTGCTTCAATTTGCAGCCAGGTCAAAACAGAAAATAGTCAGTTGACAAGCTCACTTACCTATTAAATAAACTGTAAAATAAAGTAAATAAAATAATTCTCTTGCATCCAAAAGATACTGTCATCGGAGGAACTCATCATCAAGCTCATATGTTATCACTTGCTGCTGATCTCTGGGACCATCACCGACACAGTCAATTAATTAATTAATTAATTAATTAATTAATTAATTAATTAATTAATTAACCAGGAAATTCCAACTGGACACAGGTCCTTTTTCAGTCGAGGCCTGGAGAGAAAAGCTCCACAGAACAATAAATGAGTAGCAGAGTACATGAAGAACAATTGAATATACATATAATAGCAAATAATACATACTGCAGCAAACATTAGCTATACATACAATGTGAAACATAGTAATGAACAGATATACCAATATCTAGCCAGATGGTAAGAATAAAGATAGGTTGTATATACAGATAGTACTAAGCTCAAACAGATACTGTTCTAAACTCATATAGTTAAATCTTATATACAAATATTGCACTAAACTCAAGCAGATATAAAGCAGAAGCTCCACATGAAGGCAAAACAAACTAGAAGGGCTAAAGCAGAAGCTCCACATGAAGGCAAAACAAACTAGAAGGGCTAATGGGATGGAGGGGAAGATAGAGGAGTAAGAGAGGAGACAGTGAGTAGTATACGCGGTAGTGAGAGGAAGCTAGGTGTAAGTCAGTTGGATATGTATTTGGAGTTGAGATGAAGTGAGGTAGTTAAGCATGTTATAACAGGTCTGAGATATTGAGTGAGGAGGAAAGGGAAGGGTAAAGGGTGAGTCAGAGCCTGCAGAGGAAGGAATGCAATGATCAGATGGTGTGAGGCATGGTGACTATGGGAGGGGAGAAGAAGAGAGGAGGTAAAAGGAGGGTTACTAGTCGGGATTGGTACACGGGCATAACCAGAGACTTTTTAAGTGAGCTTTTAGTGCAGTCTTGAAGTGATTGCAAGAAGGTAGTGTGGTTATAGAGGGGAGTGGGTTGTTCCATAATCTGGATATGACACAGGAGAATAGTGCTTCTCCAGCTGAGTTCTTGGGTTTGGTCAGTAGAAGTAGATTATTGCTGCTAGAGTGTAGAGGTGTAGTGGAATCATAGGGCTGGAGAAGGCTTTGAAGGTTTGGAGCTTTAATAGGATGGTTTACTAACTTGTGGGCAAGGGAGAGTTGATTCAGGTGAAGAAGTTGAGGGATTTCAAGCCAGTCACATTCTCTAAGTGAGAGACAGTGGTGGCTGCGATAAGATGCACCAGTGGCAAACTTAGCAATTTTATTTTAGCAAGCCTTGAGCTTGTTTAGGTCTGTTTGTCTAAGGTAGGTAAGTATAGGAGAGACATAGGCTAAAGTGGAGATTAGGTGGGAATTGGTAGCAGAAATTCTGGCTGTGAGGAATTGTCTGTTTCTGTACAATGCACCTAGTTTTTTGTGAACCTTTTTTAGGGTAAGGTAAATAATGCATTTATGCTGTACTGGCAAGGCCAAAAAAGGCCAGAAGATGTATTTTTGCACCTAGTGAAATTTGACTTTTTTGGCCTGAGTATACCCATAAAGACTTTAAAATTAAAAAGTTGTTGCCATTCAGAAGTGATGTAGCTGAAGCACTGGTATGTCCTTAAGGCATCATTTGCTTCTATCTCATGGAATATTAACTTTGGAAGTAAATTAACTTTATTAACACAGATGAGTCAATTATTCACACTATAGGCCTTCATTTGTGTCACACCGCTGGATAGTTTGCAGCTCCCCCAAACTGCTAGTATAACTAACATTTGTGCCGCTGACCATTGAGCACTGTACAAATGATGAAAACTAACACATTTTGCACATAATTTTTGTATGATATGTAGAGAAATATCTGATGCACACTGTAAGTTGACCATCCAACACCTAATATAGCCCAAAAATAGCACTGCATACAGCAAGTATTATCTTTGTATCCTTACATTGTCATGTACTGAGTTTCATGGCCCATAGATGTAGAGTAGATGACATGCATTCCTTTCAAGCCTATTGCAGTGTTGCCATGGTGCTACATTTGGCTGGCCACCACTGCTATCATTACCAGTGGGACAAACAATAGTGGGCAGTACACTGCCATTATTGCTGACTGTGGCATTAGCACACCTGACCAGAGCATAGGTTCATAGGTAGGTACTAGGCTATCTGCCCGAAGGCATTTATAAGCCTAGCCAGAATGTGTTGGCTTTCGCTGCCCCCTTATATTAGTTCCCTGTGCCTCTGTCCAGCAGAGTCACTGAAGTGATCCCCGGGGTAAACTTTCTGTTTCCCATCCACTCGTCAAGGTTTCTCTTGAAGAGTGTTAGCAAGGAGCTCTGCCTAATGTAGATTGAAATCTTGTTCCAAAGCATGGGAAGTCTATGGGACAAGAATCTATCCCTCCAGCATGTCCTATTTATTGTTGTGGTGAGGTTTAGATCTCTAGAGCATGTGGATAGAGGGGATAAGATTTTCTTTAGGTGGAGCATGTCCATCAATTCTGGTTTGGACATGGCCTTTTATGTCAGGCAGAGATCACCTCTGAGCAGTTGGCATGCAACTGAGTACAGCTGGAGTTTCTTCAGTCGAGCTGCATAGGGCATCTGTTTGAGGCCAGTGCTCTTCTTGGTGAGGTACTTCTGTGGTGTTTCCAGCTGTTGCAGGTGTCTTATAAGGTACATCCCAAATGGGGAATTGTACTCTATGATGGGTCTGATGAGTGATGAGTAGAGGGGCACGATGACCACTTTTGATCTGGATGCAAACCCTGTTGTGATTAGGTGGGCCACATAGAAGGATTTTCTAACCACTTTGGCAATGTGATTATCTATCTAGATTAACTATCTGCTTGAGTCCCCAGATCCCTTATTACATTTTCCATATTTAGGGGACTACCACCCATGTGGTAGTTTGTGGGTACTTTGTTTTTTCCAAAGGGGATGACTATGCATTTTCTGGCATTTAGGTTGAGGCCATGCTTTTGACACCAGGTATTCATCTCAGTGAGACCCTTTTGGAGGATGTCTGTGTCAGCCAGAGAGAGAGTCATTTATAGCCCATAGTTTGCAGTCATCTGTGAACTTGGTCAGCCATAGTCCTCCTGTGCTTGCCCTTACCTCTGAGAAGTATATGCCAAAAAGGAGGAATCCTAGGACTGAGCCCTGAGGAACGCCACTTGTAACTGGTTTAGAGTCAGACCTAGCTCCCACAACTCTCACAATGTAGGTTCTGTATGCAACCCATCTTGTGACATAGGGGTTTATGTTCAGGCTGGTGAGTTTGTCTATAATATGAGAATGGGGGATGGTGTTGAAGGCCTTTGTGAGGTCTAGGTAGGCAGTGTGTACCAACTTTCCCTCATCTATAGCCTTGGTAACTGTCTCAAAGAAGTCCACCAGGTTTAGGAGGCATGATCTGCCCTTAACATAGCCAAACTGGGTAGAGTTCAGTGTTTGGAGGTTCCCAGTGTCTCTGTTAATGAGTTCCATGATGATGTGCTCCATAGCCTTGCAGACCAAGCTAGTCAGGCTTATAGGGCGATAGTTCCCGGGGTCTGTTGTGGCTCCACCTTTATGGAGTGGAATAACCATTGCTGTGTGCCACTCTATGGGTACGTAGCCTATGGAGAGGCTGAGTTTGAACAGTGTGTTTAGGTGAGGGGTTAGTTCGTCTTTGAGCTTGTGTAGGACACAGCCTGGGATACCATCCGTTCCCATTGATGCTGTGTTTGTGGCTTTGGAGAGGGCTGTTTTAACCTGAGTGTCTGTGATTTCTGGGGTTCTACATTCTTCTGGTATGGTTATGGGCCCTTTTGGGGGTGAGCGGGGGGTGAAGTTTGCACTGAACCTGTCTGCCAGTTTATTGGCAATATCGGTTGGTTCAGTGTATTTTATGCCATTCTGCACTAACTCTGAGCAGATCTGAGCATTGCCACTTAGATTCTTGACATAGCTAAATAATGCCTTGTGGTTATCTTTGGAGTCCTTGGCAATTTTTCTTTCGAAGCTCGCCTTGGACGATTTTATGAGGGATCGTAGTTTCTCGCTGATACTGATCATGAATGTCTTCCCTTCTTGGGATTTTACTGTTTTCTGTACTAGTTTCCTCTTTCTGTTGTATAGTTTGTTTATGGCAGGGGTCCACCAGACTGGTTTCCTTTTCTTGGAGGAGTGAGTCTTGATTTTGCTTGGGATAGCATGATCCATGCATTCCTGTAGGTGCCCATAGAATGCATTAGTAAAGGATTTTCAGCTTGGACAGCATTTTCCTTTAGCATGGGGGCTTTGAAACTTTTGACCTCGGTCTTAAATAACGTGAAGTTTGCTTTTGAAAGGTTTTTCACTGTGGTTTTCTTGTCTTGGGGTGGGGGTGGAATGTGGATATCCAAAGTGATTTGTTAATGGTCAGATCTAACCAGCGAGAGGTTGACCTCCAGTGGGGAACACCGATCGCCCTTGTTGGTGATGCCCAGGTCCAATATGTTGTCACCTCTGGTGGAAGTGTTGACCAGTTGATTCAGGGCATTTGAGTTTATAAATTCTAGGAAATGTTGGGCAAGGGAGTTAGCACTTGAGTAGTTCTCCCAGTTAATGTTTGGGTAGTTGAAATCACCCAATATTAGGGTGTTTGATAGGACCTTTATGTTTCCCAGTGTTTCCAAAAATGTGGAATGGGGGTCCTGGGACATGGTGGGTGATCTGTAACAAGCTACAATTTGAACTGCCATTTTGCCTGCCTGTTGTTAGTTGCATGTGGATGATTTCTGAATCATTGTGCTGTGCTACTAACCTGGAGGTGTGGATATCCTTGATGAATATGGATATTCCCCCACCTTTTGTATTTTGGTCTGGGTTCTGTGGCCAAAATGTATGGTATGAGTTGTAATCTGGTAGTGCTGGGTGCTCTCTGGAGCCTTAAACCAGGTTTCTGTTACTGCACATATATTGATTTTCTCCATACTGAGGAGTGCCTTGAGTGCATGCATTTTGAAGTTTAGACTTCTGGCATTGAGTAGCATTACCCTCAGATTTTTGTTACTTGTGCTATTTACAGTGGTGGGTTTGTCTTTTGAGCCTTGCCTAAAAAGGCACTATGGGGGTGGCAAGAACCTTGGCCAGTATTCGAAAGCCTAAGGGTGACAGGTGCAAGCCAACTCTAGCAAAGCAGCGTGGCTTTTCGAGCATGTCATCCCAGGTAGACAGACACTGGATCCCCTTTGAATGACACCAGAAACTTAGCCAATTGATAAAATTGATAATTTTGTCTTTATACCATAGTATCATTCTTGGTGAGGGCAGGATGCTACTGGCCTGGGCTACATGATCAGAAAGCTTTTTCATGTCTCTTTTCATGTAGTCCAGGGAGGTATGGCTTAGGTCATTTACACCAACATGGACAATGACAGAGTCATATTTGTACTTGTTCTAGAGTGTCCTGAGTGCTTGTGTTATGTGGCGGATCCTGGCACCCGACAGGCAGCTAACAGAAACCTTATCCTTATTCAGCCTAGTGAGTGGGACATCAGTGTGCCTGACTTTTAGAGTCACCCATTACTAGTATGTTGGGTCTGTTATTTTGCCTTAAGGGCTGTGATTGTGTGACACACTGGTTTTGTGAATATGTGTTTCATGATTTGTGTTGGGGGTGGAGGTTGCTTGGATGTCTGCTTTGGAGGTCTCTGTTGCTTTTGCAGATTTTTATTTAGAGCCTCCGAGTATGTTTTTGTGTATTTATGTGTGTTTTTTGCCAGTGCTGGTTTAATGGGTCTATGTGAGACTAGTGGTGTGATGCCAGTATTTCCCTTCTCCTCTTGACTGTCTGATCTAGTCTTGGGTTGAGAGAGCTTAGCCTCCAGTTTGGTTGTATAATTGCTTCTCTCGCATGTATTAGTGTTTGGTGGTAGGAGGAGAAGGCTTTCTGTCTACATGAGGCAGTTGTAACATTGCCTCAAAATGCCCAGATTCCCCAGTTGGACTGGAGAGTACACCTGAAACTGCCCTTTGGACATACCTGGATAGGTACAGTGAACTGTTTTACTGAATGGCTGGTAAGGTCAAATAGAGAGCCTTGTCATTCTGTACAGTATAGGGGGGGGTCTAGTGCTAGGGTTTATAAGTGCTTGCTATGAGTTTTGAGCAAGTGCTGGGCTGAGAAATTAATGGCTTGAGTGCTTAATTTGAATGTTTGTCTAGGGCCAAGTGAAAAATTGAAGAGGAGACTTTGTGGTGCTGGGAATAGTTATACCCTAGCTACCAGGTGTGCAAAACCGGGCAAATGTGTTTTTTATAGCAGGGAAATGAAAGCCATAGAAATTAGCCCAAAATGGCCAATAAACTACTAATTTCTGGGTTGAAACCACTCCTCCAGGGACAGATAGGTTGCTCAAAGCTCTCCTCTCTCACAGGTGAACATAGAAACTTCCTTCTATCCAAGTAAGGTATGGGCAAACAGAGAGATTTATAACACAGCCCTGAATTCAGCACTAACCTGAAAACTGGACTATACTAGCTTAGAAAGGTGGGAAACAAGTATATATTTTTTTTTCAGAAAATAAAGCAGATACAACAAAAAAACACTTTAAATGCACAGAAAAGGATGCTTATTGTTGCATATCTCAGTTCAGATTTGAAGTCAATGCTCCTTGTAATAAAGTAGGAAGAAACACAAATACATTAAAAGCAGATGAATAAAGTGCATTTATATATATATATATATATATATATATATATATATATATATATATACATATATATATAAAACAACAGAAAAATAACAAACTGATTTAAACAAGTTACCCAATTAACCAGAAAAAAGCTCAGAATGGAGCCCTGTTCCAGCAGTCTTCAATCAGACCAGTTCTAATGGCACATTCCCATTATTAGGGTGCAGGGGAACCTTCTCCAAAGAAAGATGGCCTGGATCAGTGCTCAAGTTATACAAACAAAGCTAGATTCAGCAGGCCTCGTCCTATGCTACAGCAACAAGGCACACCAATTTCAGAAAGAAGCAGTTCACATAAGCAGGCACAATAAGGCTGTGACCAGAAATTCCCAGCTAAGAAGGGCAGAATCCAGCCTGTCCTCCCACAAGAGTGCAGACCACAAACCTTCTTAATGTAGAATAACTGGCCTGAAGCCCAAGTGCTTAATCCAGAACTAATACACTTTTAGAATAGCAGACACTGAGCCTTCAATCAGCAACTCCCAGCTTAGAAGGATGTAAGCTACCTGTCTTGCCACAACAGTGCAGACCACCAACCTTCTTAATGTAAAACAACCGGTATGAAGCCCAAGTGCCTAAACCAATGGACTTAGAATAATAGTTACAATTTATTCAGGCTACTACCAAGCAGTAATAAATGCAGCAGAATAAATAAAACTGAGTACTTTTAAGAAGAGGCACAAGCAAAATAAAGTAGGAGGAAACACAAATACAGTAAAAGCAGATAAATAAAGTGCAATTTTTTTTTTTTTTAGTAAAGAGTAAGGAGAGAGGAAGGAAGAACCTAAGTGTGTTGGCCTTCTCAAATTTCTCTCTGTATTAAGTAGAGTGAACACAAGACTCAGAATATGATCTCACTGTATTCGGTTAAGTGAGCAAATGATATGGACTCAGGAGGAGTGTTCAAATACAGACTTATAGAAGCGGTGGGCAATTCCAGAGTCACCAACTCTGTGGGTGGGGACAAACTGCAGAGAGACACACAGCACACACTATTCAGTGAAACGCACAATTAGGTACAGCAAAATGAAAAACAGTACTTTTGAAACTGCAAGTTTGTACTTAACTTCAGCTTCTAATGCAAGTGATTATAGCCAAGCAAGTCTCTCAGAAGCATGATCACATTATGCAGAATGCCACACACTACAAACATTCTGCATACAATGGCAGACTTGTACTGAACCCCGACCCCAATCAACTCATTCAGATAATATAAACAGCCTTTCAGCAGGCCAAAAAGTTGCTCAATGACTTTTTGTGTTAGTGACATGATATTATAAAAATTCTCTTCTGCACTTTCCTGTGGGTTATGGACTGGTTTCGTGCCATTTGCCAAGGGTTGAATGGATATCATGCATCACCTGGAAATCAAAACAGTGGGGCAACACATAACAAAAATGGCAGATTATTGATTATACAATGACCCCCCCCATTAATATTCCAAAATGTGCACGCTGATTGGTCAGAGTGCCCGTTGTAAATCAGACTTATACTAATGGAAAAACGTCCGGTCGCCCAGACTTTTTCCATTAGTATAAGTCTTTTTTGTGTGTGTGTGTTAGACAGCAATGGAGAACGGAAGAGCTCTGTTGCTGTAATCTCGCTATGTTAAACGGGTTTAACATAGCGAGATATCTTAAAAAAAAAGCAACAGAGATCTTCCTTTTCCATTGCTTTTTTTAAAGCCGTCTCGCTATGTTAAACTCTTTTAACATAGTGAGACACCTTTTAAAAACAACGGAGATCTTCCTTTCTCCATTGCTTCCACACACAGCTCTGATGTACTGCGTAAGCATACATATGTGCAGTACATCAGAACTGCCGCAGAATACCAGACAGCTGCGGAAGGGCAGCACGGAGGCATTAAACAATGCCATTATTTAAGACAAGTAAGTTTTTTTTTTCTTAAATAATGTCATTATGTAATAGCAATAACCCACTTCTGGGTGTGGGTAATGCTGGATTTACCCACGGTTGTCTTTGTTTGGCCACTCGAGCTTCGCCCTCATAACCAAACCACACCAGCATGGGTAAATTCAGCATTACCCACACCCAGGCATGGGTTATTACATAAATACCACATCTGCCACTATATAGATAGAGAAATAACTATGTTTAGCAGCATTATAATAGTAGCACCAAGTAGTTGACCATGAGGAATCATGTCACACAGGAATTGCTGGTACAGTGAACTTGTGCATCAAATGTGGGCATCATTGGCATAATTCTGATACTGGGCCAGTACATTTGTTGAACACCCTAGTGCACCACACACTACCTGCAAGCTGATGAAATGTTAGCCATTTGTGTTTTGGTACCTATCCCTCCATTGTACAGTTGAGTCCCTCATAGCAACAGGGGTGCAATCCATAGTGCTAAACACCTCAGGAAAATGTGCCATTCTGTAGAAGGCACACATTATAGTGGCACAGTCCTGTGTTGATAGTAGGAAATAGATATGCTCATCCACATCACATATGCCGTGAGTTTATCAAGGAACTACTGCATTATCCCTCAGACAGAAGACTGTAAGATACTGAAAATACCCCTAGTCTGTCTCTGTAAGGTCTCCCCGAAAAGTTTAGTAAAGGCTATGGATATCCATATATATATATATAGGAAGGACACACATTTCTCCAGTTCCCATTTATAGGCTGTACAAGCTCATCAAAGCCCGTATTATACTTCTTGTCCACTGTAGGTGTATCCAGTAGCTCCTGCAAATTTCAGGTGAATTAGTTTTGGCTATATCTTCTTCTCCTCAGCTGGTGTGTACCACTGAGCACACTAGGTTTTGGCATGGTAGATATAAACACCTCAATGTGGACAGTGGACAGTGTAAGGCTTAGTGGGAAAAAAATGCCCTCACTGATTGCAAAATGAGTGAAAAAGGTGAGGACTTGATTTTTATAACAGAAGTGAGCACAGTGCATTTATTCATTTAAAAGCTACTATGAATAACAAAAGTCTAGAAGATGGCTTGATTTACATAAATAAATTGCACATTTCTTTAATGCATTTACCATTTCCATCTCATTATCCCCTCATCTGCATAAGATTTTCTAAATCATTTTCCAACTATTCGGCTTAAAAGCAGCTTATGTCTCTGAAATGTACTTGCTCACTCTTGTGTGTGATCGGAGCATATACCAAATGCACTTATTCATAATAACCACAAATAACACCAAATGTCCCATTCTTTATAGGGAGTGTAATTGGGTTAAAATATCTTGGGATAAAAGTAACTCTACATGTCAGAAAGGTGGTTTAGAGAAAAGCAATGTATGTGATATTTTAAAGTCATTTTGATTTGCCCAACATTATTACTGTATGAACTGAACATGTTGGTAGAAGATGTATTTTTTCATATTTATATTGCTGATGGCAAACTACACATACAGAATTGTTATGACAGAAAATGGGATTCACATAAACAGTTGAACTAAATTAAATTTTGTTTATGTGTAAAAGGGAGATAAAGACTAATGGTGGTGAATTCTGGTGGGTTTTTTTGTTTGTTTCTATATGCATATTGCGAACTTTTGTAAATGTGTAAATATGCTTGATATGTTAAAAAAGCCCCCTATTGTTTTTGATAAGTGCCATGAGACTTTTTTACATCTTCCTAAGTTACCACCACCTCATGCAGATGATACCTCAGTTTAACTTGTCATCAGAAGGATAACCATACAATACCCATTTGAAAAACACTTAGGCAAATTAGCCCACATTGCAACATCCTTATGGATCACTTTATTTTCCTGTCATGCATACTTGACTTAAAGAGCAGTTTGTGACTTGCAACTGACAGCTTGTAACCAGAAGCTGGGTCTGAAGACCTATGCAAGTGCATGCATTATGCATTATGCTACTTACAGTTGCATGTTGCACAAACCATGATTCAGAAATCACACAACTAGCATAATTGCCAGGCCACCATTTTGTTTCTTATGAAAGTGATACGATTTTTTGATGATACTCAGGAGAATATAAGATTTAGTAATACTTAGCGGACAGTGCAAGCATTATGCATGAAATATGGGAAAATGATGTTCTATTGCCATCACATCCAGTTCAAAGAGTGAACCCTTGGCTTCTGTGATTAACTTTTCAGGAAAATTGATACTGGCTATCATCGGGCCAAGATGTTGAACTCAGACACAGGCATTACAGGACAAGGAGCAGTTCAGGCATCCATATGATGACTTGTCAATCTAGAGCATGGACAATTGCCATGCTTGAAAAGCAGATGTTAGGAAACTTTACTACAAACGACATTATAAGTGAATAGCATTCAAAATGTTTTTTTTTTTTTTTTCTGGTTATGTTTGGGACTGATCTCGCAGTTTTCAGGTATTTGTCAAACCCAGCTTTGGATAGTGTAGGTGACTGCGTCAATGTTAGGTAGAGACTAAGGAGGGGCTTAGTGGCATCTGCTTATTACATTTGATGAGGGCTTCTGTGGGGACCTACAGTGGGGTGGGGTGGGATTATGATGTACAATTTGGGGTTAGTAGCACAATACGTAATAAGCCCCTATGGGAAACAGGGCCAGATATCTGTGTAGCTAATGGAACATGCAATGTAAACTTTTGTCTTTCATAATGAGCAGGACAAGATGGCAATCAAACTTTCTGCTCCAAGAGGTTGAAGATACTAGTGGCTATATATGTGGACACCATATCTCTGTAGTTGCAAATACTGTAATATTGTATGTCTGCTGAGAGAGATGTGTGTGTGTGTGTGTGTGTGTGTGTGTGTGTGTGTGTGTGTGTGTGTGTGTGTGTGTGTGTGTGTGTGTGTGTGTGTGTGTGTGTGTGTGTGTGTGTGTGTGTGTCTGTGTGCGTGTGCGTGTGTGTGTGTGTGTGTGTGTACATGTGTGTATACATGCTTATACTTGCACTTATATGTTTGCTGTACCTTCCACTGAATGCTTTTGAATGACTTATGGAAAGTCAAGCTCAAAACATCAAATCATAGTTCGTCAAATTAGAAAAGTGAAGAAATGGACCTGCCCCACAACAAGATAATCCTCTCACTTAAAAACAGACTACAATGTATCATTTTCCACACAGTGCTTCAACCACTTACACTTTTCCCAAATTTCTAGCAAAGTAAATGCATATAAACAACACCTTTACCATTCCTCTTGCCCCTTACTACCTGCCTGTAACAGAAACCACAACAAATCCAGAGTCTTACTTTATTGAATTCTGCTGCAATCAAAACATTCCAGTAATATAATTATTCCATCTAAAGTGAACATCAGCCATCTTAGCTCAGTTAAAACAAGTATGCAGGACTATTTAACCAACCTAGGCCTTATTCAGCAAGAACACAAGACTAAAAAAATAAATTTAAATTCAGAAATATTTCCCTCTTAGACCTAGTTAGTAATAACTAGCACTCCCAATTACATCTCATCTCAAACCATAATACCTCTATCACTAAGTGGGCACTGCATCATCAGTTCCATCCTTTATGTTCTCACAAGGGAACTACCACACACACAAATCTTCTTTCATCCAAAAACCGGGGCAAACATATCGGCTCCATATGATAACCTAACCAGTACCAGTTTGTTCATTAATCCCTATCATCCCAGATACCTCATTAACTACCAATGCGCTAACCAGCTTATTCTTAGCCTTACAGTATAAAAACTTTCCTAAGCCACCAGACTCTTAAAAAAAATAAACAAAACCAATGGATAAGAAAATAAACCAAAGGCTCTCTTCAAACTTAAGGATACTGGCTGGAGAAACTGGAAAATATTGCCCCCTGCAAAAAAAAAACGAAAAAAATAAAAAAAGTAATCTTGCCAAGATACGATGAGAAGGCATAAAGCAATACAACTTCAGTCTACATAAAATATATATATAATTAATCCAAAACATTTTGGGAACTTGTTACATTATGTCATATATTATTCCCCATACAAATGCCCTTTAAATGACAGCACTATGCTTTTCATATTGAGAAACCTAATTGCAAGACAACATATTTCCTCAGAGAACTTTGACAACTTCCAATGACTGCCTCAGATCACACCTAGCACACCTATTCCAGAACTTCCTCTTACAGTCCTGTCTTTTACTTCAAAACCAATACAAGCAGTAAAATAGAGAAGCAAGTTCAACAAGTCCTTATCAGATTCATCCATAGACTTAGAAAGTTTTCACCTTTGGTTTATCAATTTCTGCTAATGAGGCTTACTCTAGCTACTCAAAACCCTTTAAAATGCATGCCTTTCCCAAAGCACCAAGCCATTATTAAATTTATCTTTAATGTCCCACAACCATGCCACAGTAGAGACTTCTGACTCATTTCTTTTATACCTATCATAGAGAATCTATTTAAAATTGGTTTATTTGCAACTCAATGAATATTTACAAACCAATGTAACACTTTGTTGTAGCCAACCTCGCTTTTGACTGGGAAGAAATATAATGACAGCTTTTCAAACACTGACTGATAACATCTCCCACAATATAAGTAAAGACTACTTGACAGGTTCAATATTATTTGCCTGACTAGACCCTTTGACCTTCAAGATGATTTTTAATTTCTGATTTACTAATCCAGTTTATTCTAAGCACTCAAACTTTACAATGGGTCAACAACTTTCTCACAGAAACTTTACAGTCCAAACAGGCAACTGTATCTCAAATGTAACACCTCTGTTTAAAGGCACTTAGAAGCTCAGTCCCATCACCATTAATATTCTATCAGTTTATAATCCCTCTGCACGCTGACTAAAGCTTCCTATCACATGTGCACAGATGGCATGGTGTGACTTGTATATCAAATCCCTCACACAAATTAATCAGACAACTTGAAGCTGACCTGTAACACGTATTTAATTGGCTGTCTAATAAAAAAATATCTTCAACATAAAAAAATGATGTTTGTAGCAACAATAGCTCAGCTCTATTGCCACTAAATGACATATACATCACAACAACCAACCCCATTGTAAATCACAAAACACTTCAGAATCTGTCTTGATTAATAACTTAATTCCCAAAAAAGCAAACAAAAAAAATATAGGTAATTAAATCCAAACAAATTTGTTTCTGTTCTGGGTGAGAAGAATCTCATGCTTTGTATCCCTTACAGGTATGCTAGCAATGTAGGAAGGACTATGAGACGACAACGCTACCGCAGCACCACCACCGCAGTATTATATTTTGAAAACCATGTGACATTTGATATGTAATGTTCTTCACTGTGGGATGTTCAGAAATAAGTTATTTCACTGCGTTACGTGAAATAGCATGGTGAGTGATAACACTCAGAGAGTGGGTTATTAAGAGACACACTAAGTGGGATTAAGCTAACATGGAAAATAGTGTGGAAAGTATTGCATACAAATGACCACATATAAATGGCTGTTAACATGCTAGTGAGAGCTACAATATCTGCTAGCAATATAAGTAAATATGTTAGTATAGCTCAGAAATTTATAAAATGTGCACAATAAGCCACAGTGATCGTTTTTTCTGTGTACCAGCTTTTCTCAGTGAATAGGTTTATCACTTATAGTATGATGCTTCAAAGAACATCTTCTCTAGCCAGTAAACAAGAGTGTTAGTGGTCATTTTAGAAGCCAGTGTCCACAATGTCATATATTGACACATTCTGTATTGAAGACAGGTCCATCTGTAGCTGACGTACTAAATGCTCCATGAACAGGAAAAAGTCAATCAGCAGAATAACTTGTAGACAGAAATATTATATCTGCACTGACTAATGCCATCCTCAGACAGGATCAGAGGGATGCGTGAAGGCATGGAATGCCTGTCTCTGTGGGCAAAAATGCTTGTGTAACATTAACCATTCTTTCATTTGACACCATTTAGGATCCAAGTAAAGATTGTCTAGGAGTTTCACAGGTATCAGCCTTCCAAATTGTTTACCATTTCTGAGGTGTGTCCCCTCGGCAGCACAGGAAAAACCTCCACTATGCAGGCATTCTATTGCATCACCTGTTTCCGTTAGGCCCTGTGAGGCCATTGACTGCATCCACATTGCTAACAAGGCCACATGTACTGTAGTTGATGTCCAATACATCTAATTGAATGGTTTTTACTCAGTTAACTGTGAGGTGGTATACAATACAGAGGGTCTTATAATGAATGTCTCTGTGCTCCATTCAGACAGATTCAGTCATTATCACATCCTGCATACATGGAAGGGTCATGAATGGTGCTTGCATTAAGTCTGCATGTGGCCAGGTGATTGTGGGGTGTCAAATATCATATTCTGTTCTAAAGGTGTAGAACTTCCATGGCTGGAGTGCTGGATAGGTGTACCATATGACTCTGAAGAATCAGGTCCAGAAACATGTGCTCCCATGGAGGCCACAATTCATTGGGTTCATCTCAGTCATGATTCTGAGGCATATGTAGCATGTGCCTCTTCTAAAAGTATGAAAGTGACCAGCAATGTCCATTAAGGATTGCTGCAGGTCCTTCTTCTTTCTAACTTTTTTTTCTCAAACCTCCAAGCAGAGAGCCAAGACCTTTGGCTAACAAAGTTTGTAAATGACTGCAAATTGGGGATTATTATTAAGTCTTTATGGCTTCTGATACTTTTTTGGCTTTCCAGCAATGGGAATCCTGCTTTTTGTCGGGTGCTCCATGCATGGGGGCATTATTGGTGCACCTTTTTTCTGCTAACAGCCTTTTTCATCACCATTTCAGCTTTTTGGTAATTCCAGATGGTCGGGCAATTAATTGGATGGTATTTCCTTTTGGAACTGGTTGCTTTTATCTATCTCAGATTTGGCCATTTCCTTGGACATTTGGGTAGAGACCTGCTGTTGGTGCTTTATGTGGTTGGCATCATTGGTGCACTAATATTGTTTGTGGGGTCTCCTCCAAGGACTAAGTACTGGTTTGTTCTTTATAAAATAAAGGATTAGTCCTTTTGGCGTCTTTTGAATGCGGACACCTTTACAAGGTTGAAGGTGATATTTTCCTTCAGTCAAGTGGGTTTCCCAGCTGTAAACTAACTACAGGGAACTTGGGTTGATTTTCAAAGCTCATATAGGAGAATGGTGCATTCCAATATATTTGGTTGGATTTAATGTTCGGTCAGCCACTTAGGCCGGTGGGCGCCATTCTTTCAACTGGGACAGACTTGCTTTGAGATATATTGTCTTGATTCAGCCTTGGCATTTCAGTTTTGAATCATTTTTGGGGACTTTGGCATTTTTTGACTGTGGACACCTTTACAAGGTTGGTGGTGATATTTCCTTTCAGTTAAGAGGGTTCCCCAGCTGTAAACCAACAACGGTGAAATTGGGCTATTTTTAAAACTCGTATAGGTGAATGGGTGCCTTGTAACTTGAATGAAGGGTTTCAGCAGTTATAAATGACAAATATATTTGGCTGGATTTAATGTTTGTTCAGCCACATAGGTCTGTTGGCGCCATTTATTTCAACAGGGATGGACTTACTGGGAGATAAGTTGCCTTGAATCAGCTCTGGCATTTTGATTTTGGATTATTTAATATAATAACTCTTGGGACTTTTGGCTTTAGAACTCTTTTTTCTTCTAGTGGTGGAGTGACATTCGTTTTTGCTAGAAGCCTTATATGGACTTGGGATGTAAAACAAACACTTGGTATATTGTATCTACATTTCATTTTGGTTACTGTAACGAATTTGATAGGGGTTTGCATAATAATTTTTGCATTGTATATCATCTGATTTGCTGGTCGAAGGCTCTTGTTTAGGGTTACCATATGCAATAATTGCAAACAAGGTTTTGAGACTTCTGTCACTTGGGACAAATATCTAAGATTCATATAAGTTTTACAGGTTACTTTAAACTTTTTGAACATCCACAACATTTGGAACATATACCGTTTATAACATCTGCTCACCATTTTAATGAATGGGTCAACTATTGTCTTCTGACTTTTTGTTTTGAATGTGCCTGATTTTTTATGTTGTGTATTTTTACTTACATTGATATAAGAATCTTAATTGCTGGATGCTTTTTAACACTTGATCATTTATAACTACAGTGACCAGTCTTTGGTGTTGTCCTAGTTGACTTTTATTTATCATATTTTTGGTGGGATCATATTGAGGAATAATAGCTGTGGGGTTTTGGAGTTATTGGTTGACACTAGGTATTTCACCCCTACACCATGATATCACCATCTCAACCCTCACACACTCAGCTCCTACTATATACCATTTTCATCACTTCCCTCACTCTGCTAACCACCATTACCATTTACCAAACACCACTTACCTACACACTATTCATTCCTTACAAAGGAACATCCCCCAATACTCCAAACCCCATACCATATTTACAACTAACCCCATACAAGTATCACACCACCATAATCCATCATCTCAGAGACAAGCTATGCCCATCAAATAGCCAATCCCACACCACTCTTAATTACATAAAATTCATCAACAATATAGTTAAACTTTATGTACACCTGAAAACAGCACTAGTATGCAGCGGTGACATACACCCCCAACCTGGGCTCACTCAGTTCAGATAGACCAATCCCAGATCTAAATACAACCCTACTCCAAAGGCCCACAAACTCACTCCTCATCATAAATCTAAATATTAGAAGCATCTTAAATAAGGTCCATGACCTCCAGCCTTAATCTCCTTTTACCATGCAGATATTGTCATTCTGACAGAGACCTGGCTTAAGCCCCTAATTCAAGATAATGAAATCACAGCACCAGGCTACAATATAATAAGAAATGACAGAGTAGGAAAAAGGGGTGAACGAGTAGCAATACTATATAAAACTCACCTTATCTTTGAAAAACTAGACGTAACAACCCCAGACTTAGATAACACTGAACTCATCCTCACTAAACTGAAACTTAACCCACATAAACATATCAACATTATAGGATGCTACATCCCCCCAGGGAACAATATTGCCTTCACAAAAAAACTACTAGACTGGATAACCAACACCTTTCCCCAAGAAAACATCCTATTAGGTGACCTTAATATTGACTGGAACAACTGCTCCAGTCTAAACCTTATCTCCCATATCAACCTACATGGACTAACCCAACTAATAATTTCCCCCCACCAGAACAGACAAAAGAATCAAACATCAGTCTATACTAGACTGGATACTAGTATCTCATCCTTCCCATATATCTCATGCAGGCTGCCTGTAAGATGCCTTCAGTGACCACCTACCTACATTTATAATAAGAAGCAAAACTCCCCAACTGACCTAAGAAACTGTCAGAGAATGTAGGAAAAGAAAAAACTTCAACCAACTCAACTTCAATAATGACCTAAAACTATGTAACTGGATCCCCCCTAAAAACTTTGGACCTTGATCAAGCAGTACTATACTTCAATACTACCTTCATTAACATACTTTAACACCACACTCCTCCTAGAACTACAAGAATCAGAACTAAACATGCAGCTTGGCTAACTTTAAATACTAAAACATTACTCCGAGATAGGAACAAAGCATGGACAAACTATCATAAAAGCAAATCCCAAATAGACAAACAAACATACCGTCAATTACATAACAAAGTCAAACAACTTATTAAAATAGACAAACTCTCCTACTACCAAAATATGCAGAATAAATATATTAACAACCCAAAAAAAGTTTTTGGCTGCTGTCAACACTGTACTGCAACCAGGGAAAACAACCACCCCCACCCCCAGAATAGTGAACAACCATGACAACATCCCCACTCAACTCAACAAATTCCTCTCAGAAACTATCCAAAACCTAGCCAACAATCAACTAAGCCCAAACAACCCATCCCCAACTAAAACACCCTCTTCACCTAAAACAAATCTCAGTTACCCCATCTTCACCTTCAACCCAGTGCCAACCAAACTCATACAAAAATTTCTCCTAAAACTTAAGCCAGCCTCTACAACCGCCGATAATATACCTTCCGAATATCTGCAACTAGCAGCTGAAGCAATAGCCTACCCTGTCTCCATATTAATAAACATATCTATCTCAGAGTGCAAAGTACCCCGTCTTTGGAAAATATCACATATTACACCACTGCACAAAGGGGGTACCTCTGTAAAGCTTAATAACTATCGACCCATAGCTATACTATCCCCCTATCCAAACTTCTAGAGAAGGTTGTCCACATGCAACTGATGAAGTACCTCTTAGAAAACAATTTACTATTCACTCAACAACATGGTTTCAGACCCTTCCATAGCACCACCACTGCACTTACATCATTCACTAATATTGTCAATAACCACAGAAACAATGGACTGCTAGTATCTGCAACTCTCTTAGACATATCTAAAGCCTTTGACATGATCAACCATGAAAAACTGCTTCGTACACTAACCACCTTAAATCTCAGCTTCTCTACTATTTCTTGGTTTAAGAGCTACCTAGATGGTAGGCAACAAGCTGTAAAATGGCAAAATCAGCTCTCTTCCTTACTGCCTGTCTCCCTAGGAGTACCCCAAGGCTCCATCTTGGGTCCTATACTCTTCACCCTATTTACTAATCAGCTATCATTCACCATACCCAAAGCCTCAATATTCCAATATGCAGATGATACTACCATTATCTGTGCGGCCAACTCCCTTCACCACCTCCTCTCCCTAACACAAGAATGCTTTTCCCTGGCAGAAACATGGATCACTAACCAAAACCTCATTCTAAACCCAGCCAAAACTAAATTACTCCTCTCCAGCCCTCACATATCTCCACCCTCCTCATCTAACTTTTCAATCTCCTCTCATAACACCACCATCACACCCAGCAGTCACGCCAAACTACTAGGCCTCAAAACTGACAATAGCCTTACATTTGACATTCATATCTCCCAGACCATTAAGAGTCCACAAAAAAAAATGGGCCTACTATGTCGCAATAAACAGTTTCTCACCAGGCACTCTAAGGTTACCACAGCCAGGACACACCTCCTATCGACCTTACTTTACACCTCCCCCGTGCTTATCAATCTCCAAAAAAACTGAGCTCAGCAAACTAGATTGCTGCTACAATAAAACAGCCAGATTCGCCACAGGATCACCTTCTAGAACCCGCCATTGTGATAGCCTCAAAAAACTCAACTGGCTAGAACTCCCCCTGACCCTTCAAGTCAACCAACTTGCACTTGCTCACAAAGTACTACATCATCCAGGCAACACACCAGCCCTGCATCAACTACTCCAGCCTTACACCACTACCAGATCCCTGAGTTCAAGTACCCAACACCTCCTTAAGGTAACACACTTTAAAAATGAGGCAGGTAGATCCGTTTATAGCCACTTCATCTCTAAAATCTGGAACTCCCTCCCAGCCCACATAATAAATAACTACTCCACCATACAATTCAAGAAACTACTCAAAACACTTCCTGAATCACAGATTATGTACCTGTACTACCCCTGGATAGTAACTTAAATGCTTCTTTTCCAGCAACTAGAGTAACAGCTTATCTACTGCTTTTGTAATGTCTGCATGGGGTAATAGTATCACTGAACACTGTAAAGAAACCTAAAGGACATAGTTTGTCTCTCATGTGTAGAAATGAGTTATGGAAATTATCTACTCTATCTTCCTGCTATACTTGCTGTTAAACATCTCTATAACGTATATATTAATGTAGCCTGTGAATGTTGGCAAATACACTCTTTGGTTAACTCACTATCTTATATGTACTATACTTCTATAAGAAGTATAAAGATTGTGTACTCTATATATTGTTTATTGAACCTTTTGGTTAACATGTCTTTCTCTTGTTAATGATGTTACTGCTCTGGAGCTTTTCTCCCCGGGACTCCACTGAAAATGGACATATATCCAGTTGGACTCTCCCAGTTAACAAATGTAAAATAAATAAATAAATACATTTATCTCTCTCTCTCTCTGACACTCAAGCCCTCTAGAATAAAGTATCCCTAGTAATCTTTTTGTGTACTAATAATGGACTAAAACTAAATTAGAAAAAGTGTATTACTGTCTTCTTTGGTATACAATTCCTCCCATTGTCGTATTGCATAGAAAACAAATTGCTACAAAATGAAAATGTTCTCAGGGACGTAGGAACTGAGTTAATAATTCCCTCTCTTTTGACATCACTTGTCAATGCCTGTCAGGAAATGCTTTTATTTGGCACAGCTAATTGCCAAAGGAATATCATCACTGTCAAAGGAGCTAATCACTCCTTTGACCTCATTATTGATCAGGCCAATTATCATTAACATTGCCTCCTTTGAGCTGTATCTCACTAATATATTAAACAATTAGAAATAGCACACAGGTTCCTAAGAAGAAGAGAGAGGCAGGGAAGTGAGAACCTCTACACCCTTTATTTAGTGCCTTATATACTTTTGAAGGGTGATATCTGTATCAATCACCATGCCATTAGAGAAGATGTTGTCCTGGGCCATCTGTACATCTGTAAGTCCAAAGGCTCCATCTATAATAGAATAAGGGACTCAAATATTCAACAACAGATAAATACAACATGCTAGAGGAACAGGATTATAACTCAATGCCTTCAGAACATCTGACATAAGCTTTATTTGCATGTTAGCAGTGCAATTCAATATCTTGTTTAAACAAAACATGGATAACTGGATAGGCATCCACAGAATGACTCTTGGATTAACTGGTATGACCTTCATGGGGGGAAAAAAAGTGTGGCCTGTGTGAGGGTTCTGGCAAGATACACATGATTATAAGATTTGTTAGTCTTGGAATATCTATGAATCTGTATATCTTGGGATATGCAGGAATATCACCTTGGCCACTGTTATCTGGTTGTGGCTGCTGGATGGCCACCACTTAACACTGTCTAGCCAAATATATGTGTCATTTGTGTAGAATGAACTAGGGAGTGGGTCACTAATAAATGTTGTGATCCTTAGAAGAATGCATGGTGAGGTGTGACCACACTGAGTTGGGCACATTTGCGTAACCATTCATGGCAAGGAGTAGAGGAAGCATGTTGTTTGTGTCCACTAGATGGGCCATGGTGGAGCCAGAAGAGTGTGGTCTGTGACTATTTTTGTGGACATATCCAGGGGTGTCAGATGTTGTGGAGCCAGAAGGGTGTCATCTACATGTATAAGAACAGCAGCAGCCAGGGCTTGAGGTTATTATACAAGGAAAAGTGTCATCGACACCCATGTGTCTGTTTTCAAAACTAGGGGTGGAGGCTGTAGTGGTGCGGTCCAGCCATGTAAAGTGGCTGTGCACACCTGTTCAGTGCAAGTATCCTCTACCTCATATATGCCTGTCATTTGCAAGTAGCTAGAGGGGGCCCAATAATGGCTGTCAAGTGGTCTGTCAGTCCTCGCAATGGTTGAAGGTATTCTTAGAGGCAGTGAATATCTGCAAGCAGGCCATACAGTACACTGAGCATCTCTGACATGGCCTGATTCACATCTATCTGTGGCTGCTTCACAGTGCTGCACATTCACTACTTGATACCAAAAGTAAAATCAGTCTTATAATAACTAAACTAGGGGGCACTGATGCATGCCAAAGTGCCTCTCCCCATGTCATGTTTGTGCACAGCTGAGGCTGTGCATGCATTAAATGCTGGCTGTTGTATGCTACCTTTGTAGTATGAGTTGGACATACATTTACTTATTTATTTAGTTACTGAAATTTGTTTACTGGAAAAGTTCAACTGGACAGAGGTGCCTTTTTTAGCAGAAGCCTGGGGAAAAAGCTCCAAGGTATCATACTTAATGCAATCAATATTTACAACAAAAAAATTTATAATGCAGTTTCAGCATAAGTAAATCAGTATAAAAATTGTATTGATGATCACAAACATTAATACACAAGCATTGTATTGAGAATATTCTGATAAAATTGTGTTGTATAAAATAGGTAGGAGTAATTCAAGAAATACAAGAGTGAGGTATTAGATGGGATAAGCACGTTTAAGTGTTAATAAGAGAGGTGACAATGGAACAGTAAGACGCCCTTCACTAAACATGATTGAGGCAGTGAGGCCATCCTGGTCCTTAGCTTTTCTTTCAGCTTTTAGGGATGCTAATATTTTCTTTACTGTTAAGGTTGCTGTCCATGACACTGTGTCCTTTGATGATACCATTTACATAGAAAAAGCATCATCAGCCTCTACAGGCATGTATATCTCCTGCTTGTACAGACCTGTACTGCCAGAACTTCTCCCAGTGGAAATTGTGAAACTATGCTGAACACTCAGTCATAGGTAACCCTGTACACGTTTGAGCAGAACCATTGTGCATCCAACATACAACTGCATGACAGAAATATACATACACTATGAGCACACACATACATGCCTGTTAATGAAGACCATGTCAATTGCATGCTTGATGTCTTATGAGTATATACATACCTGGTCATTAATATACTGTATCTTTGGTTGTAGGCTTGATGATCCTGTGTAAATGAAATGCAATATATATTGTGCAGAGATGACAGATGGTTTTAGCTTGTAATGGCTTGTCATACAACTCACTTATTGCATCCCCTATTGGATATGGATAGTCAAAACTTGTGCTGCATGCCATGGTCCTTAGTGACAGTTACACACATGGTCATGTGTGTGTACACTAGGCTGATCTAGTACCAATGTACTATATGATTGTCATTTGCCACTACTCAGCTGGGACATCCCTAATGATTACTCAGGCAGTCATGTCAAGTCTAATTCCCAGTTCTGATCCACTGATTGGAATTAATGTTCTGTCATTTTCTCCTCTGATGGTTATAATGAACTGATCTGTCTTTTTCAGCTCATGTCTTTTGGGATTGTCTGCCGTTATTGACCTATCTGCAGCTTTGCTGTCTGCACTGTTCTTAACATAGAAGTTCATGTCTGTGACCCAGTGCTCCACCTGTGACATGATCTGGTGTGTCCACTTACAGCATTTATTACTGCACCATTTCCTGCCATCCTTGGTTGCTGAAGGACCATATCTGTCTCCAAGACCTGACTAGCATGGGTGCTAAGGGCCAACAGCAGAACCTTAGTCTACTATATAGCAAACCTTTCAGTGTACTGCCTTTGTTTTGATACCATGATTGCTGCAGTACATGTGTGTGTCTATATGAAATAAATACGTGAATAAGTGTGTATGTGGAGGTGGTGTTGCAGCTGGTCATACATCTACACACCCTAGACTAAAGAGCAATGTCAAAAATACTGGATTGAGAGATCACAACCTAGTAGGGATAAAGTAAGAGATGTCTATATTAAATGTCTGAAAACACTGAACAGCGAACACCTGTTCCGCGATCCTTAAAGAGCGAACATGCATTTCAGCGAACGCCTGAATCAGCTATTTCTTTCCCTGGGAAAGAAATTGCTTGGCCGTCATAGTGAGTTTGCCTTTTCCCATACTGTGGTGCGATCTCGGAGTTGGTATATTTAGTTAGGAGGGTGTGGCGGGTGAAGTAGTTATGTTCTGTTTTGTGTGGTGCAAGTGATTTTTTTCCAAGGGAAAAAAATCGCTAATTTGAGCTTTTTCTGTAAGTGGAGTTTACTCTTTTAGGGTCGCTGAGCAGGTGCTTGCGGTTCAGTGTTTTCGAAGATATAATATACACTCAGTGAGAGACGTGGGGCAGGGGTATTATTAGTCACCAGTAAAAACTCTATAGACATGTGATATAGTGTGGGGAACACTAGCTACTGAGGATAACCCTTATTACCATGCCTTAATGACATATACATGTAACATATGTTTGGAGGAACCAGTAGATACCAGGGAGAACTCTTACATCTTGTACCTTAATTGCAATAAAACATAATTAGGATTTGAGGCATCACTAGACAGCAGAGAGAACTCTTACATCTTCTGCCTTAATGGCACATAAACATCAGCGGGCACCAGGGGAAGCACTAAACACCAGAGAGATCTCTGAAGATGTTTTCCAGGAGAGCAGAAGAGGATGCACTAGATCTCAACATACTCTATACATATACATATATATATATATAATATATATATATATATATACTGTGCCTTAAATGCACTTATTTCTGTTTAATTAAAAAAATGTGGTGCCTGGAATGAGTAGACACTAAGGATACTTATATATAGTATGCCTTAAAGACAGTAAAAGGGATTCCAACCATGTAACCTACCACCAAAGACATCAGTCTTCTGTGCCAATACTAGATATCAGAGATGTATTAACAAAAAAAAAAAAAAAAAAAGTAATCTACAAAGTGGGACATGGGAATACTTCGAGCCGGAAACCTCAGAATTAACAAGGTTTTTAACATACGATGATGATCTTTGGCATTATTCATGGCTGCAATAGTTCATGATATTCGATGAGAAGAACAGGGAACATTAAAGTCTCAGCCTCACAGAGTGAGAAATAAAGATAATGACAAAATTAATAGTGGGACAAAATCAGGGATGGAGTTTAATTATTCCTGCCTCAAACTTATAAAGTTACTTGTATAATAGCTTTTGCAATACCATGGATTAACTAAAGGATATGAAGTATGAAACTCTAATGTCTAGTATTAATGGCTGAGTGTAATCATCCTTGATTTACCACAGCAGGATAAAGAAGACTTCATGGACATTCTAACAACACAGGGACGGGAATGGGGTATGTGGTGTGTGTGTTTGTGTGTGTGATTGAATGTGTGTATTGTGATTGGGAGAGTGAATAGGGAGGATGCCTGTGCTAACATGATGCATCAGTTGCTACAGTTAACTATTGCAGGAAAAGTGCTGCTCTGAACTCACAGAAATTAACAACAGTACAGAGACATGCAAATTACCAGATAATGAGATCTTTTCATGTTGTAACTAACATGTCTCCAATGCACTAGTACTATACACATAATCAGGGCCTTTTTACACACCCCTTGTTCCAAGCAGTGGAGTTCTTTCTGAATCCCCAGGACAGTCATTTAAGGGCTTAATGGTGATAATGTCTGGAACAATACGATCTGGAATACCTTACTGAAGTTTCTTCTCAGAGTACTTATACAAATATGTTTTGGCTATTTTCTATTGGGGGTTTGGGGTTTGGTATAATAGTTCATAGTTTCATAGGATGATACTAGGCTATAGGCCCGGAGGTGCTTATAAGCCTAGCCAAGAATTTCACTCATGTTTCCATAAAATCAGAACCTGTGTTCCCTGTCCAGCAGGGACACAGATGGGATCCCAGGAGTATATTTTCTGTTTCCCATCCAGTCGTCCAGGTTCCTCTTAAAGAGGATTAGTGAGGTACTCTGCTTGACATGTAGAGGAAGTCTGTTCAACAGATGGGAGGAGTCATTGGGACACAAATCTAGCCTGCCAACAGGTTCTACTAATGTCACAGACCAGGTTGAGACCTTGCACGTGGGTTGCATGAGTGGAGTTTGACTTATGGATATGCAGCAACTCCATCAAGGCTGAGTCTGAGATGGCCTTGTATGCCAGACACAGTTCTCCTCTGAGCAGTCTGTACAAGACTGAGTAGAGGGATAGGGCTTTTAGCCTATCTGTATAAGACAGGTGTTTGAGACCCTGGATTTTCCTGGTCAGGAAACCACTGTAGTCTCTCCAACTGCTACATGTGCTTGGCAATGTACATGCCAGAGCGGGCATTGTACGCAATAATGGGTTTGATAAGGGAGGAGTACAGGCATGTTATGACCTCCTTGTTCCTGGATGAAATGCTCTTACTTATGAAGTGGGCCCTGCAGAAAGCCTTCCATACAATGGAGGCAACATGGTTGTCAAAAGTCAGGTTGCTATTAACCTGGGTGCCCGTGTCCCTCACAACTGTTTGTGTGCTTAGTACATTGTTATTAATTTGATAATTAGTGGGGACACCATTTTCCCCAAAGGAGATAATGATGCATTTCTTGGCATTCAGTTTGAGGCAATGCTCCTGGCACCAGTTATTAGTTTGGTTAAGGACCTCTTTGAGGATGTTCACATCACTAGGGGAATTTATGAAAGTGTCCAGCTTGCAGTCATCTGCAGTCTTGGTCAGCCACAGACCACTGGTTTTGGCTTGCACCTCAGAAATGTATATCCCAAACAGTAGTGGCCCCAAGACCCATCCTTGGGGTACACTGCTTATTACGGGTCTACTACTAGAGGTGGCTTCCCCTATTTTGACTGAGTAGGTTCTATCAGTGAACCAGCCAGTTAGCTACCCATCTGGTAACATATGGGTTGATGCCTAGCTGGGAGAGTTTATCTATTATATCCAAGTGGGGAATAGTGTCGAAGGCTTTGGCTAGGTCAAGGTAGGCGGTGTGCACTGTCTTGCCCTTATCCATGGCTTTGGTGACTGTTTTGAGGAAGGTGAACAAGTTTAACAGGCATAATCTCCCTTTGACAAAATGAAACTATATGGGATCAAGCATTTGGAGGCTGCCAATTTCCTTATTTATAATGTCCATGATAATGCGTTCCATGCCCTTGCAGATCAGGCTAGTTAGGCTGATGGCTCTATAACTGCCTGGGTTGGTGGATGCTCCGCATTTGTGCAGAGGGATGACAGTGGCTGTCCTCCATTCTGCTGGGATGAATCTGGAGCACAGGCTTTGGTTGAATTGATTGCCTAGTGGTGCTGAGAACTCTTGCCTGAGTTCATGTAGGACACAGCCAGGGATGTTGTCTGTTCCCACAGAGGCTGTATTTTTGCCTTTGAGACGGCATTAATAACCTGCTCCCTGCTGATGAGGAGAGGGGGGCAGGTGCTTGGGATTTCCTGGTTTACTGATGGGGGTACGGGGGGGTGAGGTTTTCACTAAAGTTGTATGCCAGCCGGTTGGCTGTATCTATGGTGTTTGGGGTATTCTTGATCACCAATTCAGACAGATTTGGGAGTTACCTTTGAGATTTCAGATGTATGCGAAGAAGGCTTTGTGATTGTACTTAGTGGATGCGGCCAATTTAGAATCAAAGTTAGCATTAGAGAATTTCACCAGTGACCTTATTTGCTTGTTCAAAGGAGAGATTCCTTCCATCTTGGCACCTGCTCCTTTTTACTCCTGGACAGCAATGCTTTCCTTTTATTATAGAGTCTGTTTATTGCTGCTATACACCAGACAGGTTTACTTTTCCTTAAGGAAGATGGTTTGGTCTCATCAGGTATTGCTGAGTCCATGCAGCTATATAGGTGCATGGACGCAGCCTGCACTTTTACTAGCTTATTAGTCTAGCACTTTACCAGACTTCTTGTAGCAATTATTGTAGCACTCAAAAGTGCTACCAGCACTAAACGCTCTACAAGGAAACAGCTCCAATACTTATTATTAATGCCCACTCCTCCAGGCATGTCTAAAGGTCAGTTCCCTGTGCATTCTCCTATTAACCTGGTAAACTTGGGCATCCTGAGGCAATGTAGAAACTGCCTCATGTACACCAACAACCCTCTCCTCTTACCTCCCAACACTCAGATTTGTGTGAGATGCACTTATATATCCAAATTGGAAGCCACTCACTCTCCAGCCAAGACTGGAATAGCTGGTCAAGAGGAGAAGGTCAACACTTCCACCACACCACATGGAACACTTAGTCCTCCAGAACACACACCAGCACTGTCTTCACATAAAAACACAAACCACACACCCACCTTCGCGGAGGCTCTCAATAAAAATCTACTCAAACAGCAGAGACCTCCAAGGCAGAAACACATTCAACCACCACAACACAACACTAATCATGAGGCACATAACTCTCCTAAACTGTGTGCCACTCAACCAAAGCCCCTAAGGCAAAACAGCATGCTCAACACATTAGTCATAGGTGAGTTGATAGTGAGGCACACTGATGTCCCACTCACTATGTTGAATAAGGAGAAAGTAACAGTCATCTGCCTGTCAGATGCCAGGATCCGCCACATAATGCACTCACTCGGGTCCCTCAACAATGGGTACAGATATGATGTGTGTCATTGTACATGTGGGTGTGAATGACCTGAGACGTACCTCCCTGGACTGCATAAAAAGAGACATGGAGGAGCTTTCGGATTATGTAGCCCAGGTGGGTATGACCCTCCCACTAAGCAGCATCCTACCATCACACAGAATGATACCACAATACAAGCAGAAAATGATTGATTTCAACAATTGGCTAAGTTTCTGGTGTCATTCTAAGGGGATCCAGTATCTGTCTGCCTGGGATGATATGATTGACAGACCTCGATGGTTTGCCAGAGATGGCCTGCATCTGTCACCCCTGGGCATATGGATACTGGCCAAGTCTCTTGCCACCCCTATAGTGCCTTTTTTTAGGTGGTGTTCCAAAGAACAAATTACCACCTTAACAGCTAAAATAAAATGCAATCTGAGGGTCATGCTGCTCAATGCTAGAAGTCTAAATCTCAAAATGCACTCACTCAAAGCACTCTTTAAAATGGAGAACATTGACATTTGTGCTGTAACAGAGACCTGGTTCAAGGCAGAAGACAGCACCCCTGCACTTCCAGGCTATAACTCATTCCACACCTTTCAGCCCCAGAACATGGACCGAAGCTCCAAAGGTGGTGGTGTTTCCATATTCGTAATTGATGCGCACACCTCCAGACTGGTAGGTCAACATAATGCATCAGAGATACTTCAGGTGCAGCTAACATTGGCTAAGACAGAGATTCAGGTCGTAGCCTACTATAGGTCCCCAACCATGTCCCAAGACTCACACTCCATGTTCTTAAGCACCCAGGAGAATAGTAGGGTCCAGCCTAACACTCTCATACTAGGCGACTTCAACTACCCCTCCATTAACTGGGAAAACTACTCATGTACCAATACACTTGCCCATCGTTTCCTGGAATTCATTAATTCCAATGTGCTGGACCAGCTCGTTCTTACCCCCACTAGAGGTAGCAACATCCTTGACCTGGTCATTACTAACATGGGCGACCGTTGCTCTACACCAATAGTCAACTCCTCCCTGGTTAGATCCGACCACAAATGAATCACCTTGAAAATCCACATCCCTCCCACCCCCCCCCACCCTCCGCAAAGGTAATCACCATGAAAAACTTCTCTAAAGCTAATTTTGGGCTCCTAAAAACAGAGGTGACTAACTTCACGCCACCCATGCTAATGGAGAATAGTTGCATGACCACCAAATGATACACCAATGCACTGTATGAACATGTGCACAAATGCATGGATCTCGCTTTAGCCAATAGAACCAAGACGCTCTCCCCAAAAAAGAAAGCCAATCTGGTGGTCCCCTGCCATAAACAAACTCTACAACAGAAGGAATAAACTGATGTGGAATAAGGTGAAGTCTCAGGACTGGAAAAACTCCCTTATCAGCCTCAATAAAAAGTTGCGATCCCTCATCAAATCTTCTGAAGTTAGCTATGAAAATAGAATTGCAGCAGATAGTAAAGACAACCACAAGGCCTTCCATAGTTACATAAAGAATCTCCATGGCAATACTCGGATTTTCTCTGAGCTACTGCACAATGGTACCTCCTATAGTGAGCCAACAGATATTGCCAATATACTGGCTGACAGATTCAGTGCCAACTTTACCTCTCCCCCCAAAGGAACAATCACAATACTAGGCACCCAGTATTACTGCTGCACAGGTTAAAACAGCACTGTCCAAGGCCAATAATACAGCTTCTATGGGACCTGACAATATCCCTTGCTGTGTTCTACATGAACTACAGAGTGAACTGGCACCTCACCTGTGTGCCCTGTTCAATCACAGCCTCACCTCAGGCTTTGTCCCTACAAAATGGTGTACTGCGACAGTCATCCTTCTCCACAAAGGTGGAGTGACTACAGTCCCTGGGAACTGTCGCCCCATTAGTCTGACGAGTCTGATATGCAATGCTATGGAACGCATTATAATGGACCTAATAAACAAGGATATAGGGAATCTCCAAACCCTGGATCCCACACAGTTTGGTTTTGTGAAGGGTAGATCATGCCTACTCAACTTGTTCGACTAATTTGAGTGAGTCATCAGAGCTGTGGATGAAGACAAGGTGGTTCATACAGCCTACCTGGATTTGGTCAAGGCCTTTGATAGTATTCTCCACTCAGGAATCATATAAAAACTCACTAGGCTAGGCATCATCCCCAATATCACTAGGTGGGTTAGAAACTGGCTAACAGATAGAACCCACAGTGTGAAAGTCGCTGACTCCAAGTCAGACTACAGACCAGTCATGAGTGGGGTCCCACAGGGTTCGGTCTTGGGTCCTCTCCTGTTTGGTATCTACTTCTCTGAAGTCCAGGCCAACACAAAGGGACTCTGGCTGACAAAGTTCACAGATGATTGCAAGTTTGGAGCTATTATTAACTCCCCAAATGATGTTGACATTGTACAAGAAGGCCTCACTGAGACCAACAACTGGTGTCAGAACCATGGCCTTAAGCTCAATGCCAAACAAATGTGTCTTCATCCCCTTTGGGAAAACCCAATTCATAGGTTCATAGGTAGGTACGAGGCTATCTGCCTGAGGGCATTTATAAGCCTAGCCAGAGTGTGTCAGCTTTCGCCACCCATTGATTAATTAACTGAGCTTCTGTCAAGAAAAGCCAATGAAGTGATCCCAGGGGTGTATTTTCTGTTATCTATCCACTCGTCAAGGTTTCTCTTGAAGAGTGTTAGTGAGGGGCTCTGCCTAATGTAGTTAGGAATTTTGTTCCAAAGCATGGGGAGTCTCTGTGACAGGAATCTATTCCTCCAGCCTTTTCTATTTATTGTTGTGGTGAGGTTTAGCTCACTAGAGCGAGTGGCTCGCAGTGACTTGGATTTCCTTAGGTGGAGCATATCCATCAATCCTGAGTTGGACATGGCTTTGTAAGTCAGGCAGAGATCACTTCTGAGTAAGCGATATGCCACTGAGTACAGCTGGAGTTTTTCCAGTCAGGCTGCATAGGACATATGTTTGAGACCAGTAATCCTCTTAGTGAGGTACTTTTGTGGTCTTTCCAGCTGTTGGAAGTGTCTTGTGAGTTACATCCCAAATGGGGCATTGTACTCTATGATGGGTCTGATAAGTGATGAGTAGAGGGGCACTATAGCCTCTTTATTTCTAGATGCAAACCCTTTAGTAATTAGATGGGCTACATAGACGGATTTCCTAACTACTTTGGCAATATGATTGTCAAAGGAGAGATTACTATCTACCTGGGTCTCCAGATCTCTTATTACCTCTTCTGTATTAAGGGGGTTGCCACCTATGTGGTAATTCATGGGTGTTTTGTTTTTCCCAAACGGGATGACTATGCATATTTTGGCATTTAGCTTGAGACCATGACTTTGACACCAGGTGTCTGTTTCAGTAAGGCCCTTTTGGAGAATGTCTGTGGCAGCGGAGAGTCAGTTATGGCTCCCAGTTTGCAGTCATCAGCAAACTTGGTTAGCCATAGTCCTCCTGTGTTTGCCTGTACTTCTGAGAAGTATATGCCGAACAGTAGGGGTCCCAGGACCATGCCTTGTGGGACACCACTTGTGTCTGGTTTAGAGTCGGACCTGGAGCCCGCTATTCTTACGGTGTGAGTTCTGTCTGTAAGCCAGTTGGCAACCCATCTCGTGACGTAGGGGTTTATATTCAGGCTGGTGAGTTTTTCTATAATTCCCGAGTGGGGAATAGTGTCAAAAGCCTTGGCGAGGTCAAGGTAGGCTGTGTGAACTACCTTCCCCTCATCTATGGCCTTGGTGACTGTCTCGAAGAAGTCAACCAGGTTTAGTAGGCGTGATCTGCCCTTAACAAAGCCGAACTGGGCCGGGTCAAGTGTTTGGAGGTTCCCAATGTCTTTGTTAATGAGTTCCATGATGATGCGCTCCATAGCCTTGCAGACCAGGCTAGTCAGGCTTATGGGGCAATAGTTACCAGGGTCAGTCGTGGCCCCTCCTTTGTGGAGCGGAATAACCATTGCTGTGCGCCATTCTATGGGCATGTAGCCTGTGGAGAGGCTGAGGTTGAACAGTGTGTTTAGGTGGGGGGCTAGTTCGTTCAGTAGTTTGTGCAAGATGCAGCCTGGGACACCATCTGGCCCCAATGACGCTGTGCTTTTGGCTTTTGTAAGGGTTGCTTTCACCTGTGCATCTGTGATGTCCGGGACACTGCACTTTTCCGGTATTGTTGTGGGCCCTTTTGGGGGTGAGAGGGGGGTGAAGTTTGCACTGAATCTATCTGCCAGGATGTTGGCAATATCATTGGGTTCAGTATATTTTGTGCTATTTTGCACTAGCTCAGAGCATAGTTGCCACTTAGATTCTTGACATAGCTAAAGAAGGCTTTGTGGTTATCTTTCGAATTCTTGGCTATTTTTCTTTCGAAGTTAGCCTTAGAGGATTTTATGAGGGACCTTAGTTTCTTACTGATACTGATCAGGGATGTCTTTCCTTCTTGGGATTTGCTTTTTTTCTGAACTAGTTTCCTCCTTCTATTGTATAGCCTGTTTATGGCAAGGGTCCACCAGACTGGTTTCCTTCTCTTTGGGGAGTGTGTCTTGGTTTTGCTAGGGATGGCATAATCCATGCATCCTTGTTGGTGCTCATAGAGTGCATTTGTAAAGGTTTCTGCATCTTGGGCAGCATTATCCTTTAGCGTGGAGCCTGTGAAACTTACCACCTCTGTCTTAAGTAAGGTAAAGTTTGCTTTAGAAAAGTTTTTTACTGTGGTTTCCTTAGTTGGAGGTGGTGGTGGGGTGTGGACATCCAGAGTGATTAGTTTATGGTCTGATCTAACCAGTGATGGGTTGACCTCTGGTGTGGAACACCTGTCGCTCATGTTGGTGATGACCAGGTCCAATATGTTTTCACCTCTGGTAGGGGAATTTACCAGCTGATCCAGGGCATTTGAGTTGATAAATTCCAGGAAGCGCTGGACCTGGGAGTTTGTACTTGAGTAGTTTTCCCAGTTAACGGTAGGGTAATTGAAATCGCCTAATATCAGGGTGTTAGGTAGGACCTTCATGTTTTCCAGTGTCTCCAGAAAGGCGGAGTGGTGGTTCTGGGTCATGGAGGGTGATCTGTAGCAGGCCACAATTTGCATTGCAGATTTGCCTGATGTTAGTTGCACATGGATGAGCTCGGAGGTATGCTGCGCCACTAACCTGAAGGTGTAGGTATCCTTGATGAATATGGATACACCCCCTCCTTTTGTGTTTCGGTCCATGTTCTGTGGACGAAATGTGTGGTATGAGTTCCCATGAATTACCACATTGATGGTAGTCCACTGAACATAGAAGGTGTTATAAGAGATCTGGGAACACAGGTTGACAGAAACCTCTCTTTTGAGCACCACATTTCCACTGTGGTCAGAAAGTCCACTATGTGGCACATCTCATTACTAAGGGGGTTGCATCTAGGAAGAAAGAGGTCATTGTCTCCCTCTACTATTCCCTCATTATGCCAGTCATCAAGTACAATGCCCCATTTGGCATGTACCTCACTAGTCACCTGCAACAACTGGAGAGGCCACAAAAGTACCTCACAAAGAAGATCCTAGACCTTAAACACTTGTCAAAAAACTCCAACTATTCTCTGTCTCATATCACCTACTTAGAGGTGATCTCTGCTTAACTTACAAAGCCATTTCTGACCCAGCTCTGTTAGACATGCTACATCTAAAGAAATCCCAATCCCTCCACACCACATGCTCCAGAGACCCCAGCCTCATTACCACAATCAACAGAACATGCTGGAGGGATAGGTTCATAACTCAGAGACTGCCCATGCTATGAAATAGACTCCCATACATGTCAAACAGAGCACCTCACTGGCCCTCTTCAAGAGAAATCTTGATGAGTGGATGGGAAATAGAAAATTCACCCTGGAGATCATTCCAGTAGCTCTACCTGACAGACTCACTGGGAACTAACGTCGGGTGGCATGTTGCTAGGGTAATCCTATGGGCTAGGCTTGTAAAGGCTCCAGAGCCATTAGCTTAGTACATACCTATGAACCTATGAGCCTATATAGTTTTGTGGTGTAGGCTTGGACATTAGTGCTTGATTCAACTGAAGGGATATTGGCTGTAAAGCTGCTTATACCTGCTCTCAGGAGGTTGTAGTCAGCTTTAGAAAAGTTTTTTTGTTTAACCCTGGCAAGGGGAAGGGGGTATCAGGGGAGATGGTGACTTCGAAAGTGATTACTTTATGGTCGGATATTACCAAGGAGGATGAAACAGTATGAGTGTTACAGTGGCTACTCGTGTTGATTAGTACCAGGTCCAGGATATTTTCACCTCTTGTGGGGGTGTCAACCAGCTGATCCAATGCATTGGCATTGACGAAGTCAAGGAATCTCTGGGTCTTCATGTTTGAGCTAGAATAGGTTTTCCACTCTATGGTTGGGTAGCTAAAGTCAAGGTGTTAAAGTGTTTATCTCAAAAAACAAATTAAGTGTTTGATTCTCATCTTAGAAAGAAAAATTGGCTAGGCTTAAAATGGCCTATAAGAGCAGCTAGCCAAGTACTTAGCTATCAACCTATGAACCTACTGCAACTAGGACTTACCATGTATAGGCTTCACATTGGCAGAATCAGGTACTTGAGGTGTGCTGGGGTCTGAAAGATACATTACCACACTTTCCTGACTAGACATCATTATGAATCCTGTAATCCCTGAACACTAGCTATAAACAGCAACTACAGTGTTACTTTGGCTACGGTCATTTATTGCACACACCAGGTTGAAGAAGGGGATCAGAGATGTAGCAGCTACCTTGTTTGTCCAGCATAAGGGCAGTCTCTGAATAACAGTGCACTGTTTTGCCTTGTGTGCTGCTCTGTCTGCTGCAACTTCACCAACATGGCCAGAAGTGAGTGAAAAAACTTCTGCCAGCCTTTCTCTGCCTGCAGATTCAGCTGATTTTGTATATTACTGTAATTAAAGGATCTGGTGAAGGATATCCACCATTGTTGAGGAATCTTTGTCATCACTGTATTAGAGGTGCAACATATTTAGATGTGTCAGTGTATTTTGTGCACTGTACTCCACAACTGGGTGTACATTTTCCTCAGTCTATTAAAGTATTTGTTAAAATAAGTGTCATTTCATTTAATGTTGAAGCTGATGATTAGTCATGTTTTACTAAGCTGTCCATTTAGTCAACAGTGAGTACCAGGCTACTACTGTTGGTGCACAATATCAGCACTTCTCCACCTGTAATGTCCGACCACTGCACCACAATTCAGAGATTTACAAATTGCTGAACATTCAGTTGACCATCATATCCATACATGCTGCTTATCTAGAGTAATCCAGGTGTGCAGCTGTGTTTGGACATATGTGATAGTGTGAACAGACTTTTATGAATTGTGTAGTGCTGTGACATTTGAGTTTAAGACACTAATGTAGAACTCTGGACCTCATTCAGGGCTGACCTTAGCAATTGCTGGCCCCCTTATCTACCACCACGTCTCACTCCACTTGGGCTTTTTGAACTTAAGACTATTTCAGATTAGGTATCAGAAAAGTAAGCTGTTAGTGTGTATTAAAATATAACAATATGTTTTACTTATTAGCTTGTGTTTTGTCATAATACATGTTAAAACATAAGTAAATTCAGGATTTTAGATAACTCCCCCCATCCATTATGTGTTGTTCGGCTCAGGGTTTGCTTAACTCCATCAGACACACTGTAAATGGCCTGTTTGATGGGCCACTGAGGTCCTCTGTCTGTATGTTGCATCACCAGATGGGCAAACCCTAGCTTAACAGTAAACATGGACAAACTCTTTACTACTTGCCGGATCTCCTGAATTTGGGTAAGGAAATAGATGTACAACTCCCCTTTTCTCCTCGCCCTTTTTAATTTTATTGTATTTTATGTTTTTTTTCATTTGTCTCATTTGCTGTCTTCTCATTTGACTTGTGACTTATTCTCCTTTACATGCCGAACAATTGGACATGCTGCAAATATTTTTTGTTATTTTTTCTACTGAAATGTTACACTACACAATATTATGACAGTGCTGAGGTACTTTTCTTACCAATTTTGCTACTTGTTCTACTGACTGAAATTTTACATTGTCTACTTATAAGTAAGTTCATTTTTGTCACATACTATCCTGACATTGCATACTTGTCACATGCTATCCTAACATTGCATACTTGTCACATACTATCCTGACATTGCATACTTGCTCTTATTGTTTCTTTGGTTGTTTTAACACTGTCAGTAAATTGAATCATGTTTTTCCCTTCTGCCTCCCACCACACAGCACATACATCTCATATTTCACTACATAGAGATTATTTGCTCCAGTCTCCGACTGTGCCAAGCATTTTTCTGCCACACTGTTGAAGTGGTAGCATTCTGTCACAGGTTATGGTGATCAGAAGTTTCCTCACATCATAGTAAAACCTACCAAAAACAAATCCAAAAGAAAAAACAACCAAAAGGGGAATGCACTCCTTAATATTTTGGAATGCTACCACTCTCTAGTAGCTCGGCCAACAGGCCTTTAAAGAGATACAAAAAAAAAAATCACAATATATAGTCACATCAGTTAACATCCCAATCAAACATTTAAACATCCAATAAAAACTAAAAACTCATTAATTCACAGCACCATTTTCCCTTACATTCCACATTCAGACTAGCAGGTGTCTGTGTACTGTATTTTAAAATAAATACAGTCTCTTTTTATACAATAATTATTAAAAACTTCTACTTTTTCTAAAATACTGCCTTTTAAACAACTACCATCACCCCATGATGCAGTTCATAATGAACTGCAGTGTGGCTTTCCTTCTTTTTATTTTTAATATCCCTGAGATGCTCCTGTAATCGAACTTTAAAGGACCTTTTAGTTTCTCCAATGTAAAAAAGTCACAGGATCATCACAGAGCATAGACAATGCCCTCTGTATTACAATTATAAACGCTTCTAGAAACATAATACACATTATTAATTTTATCATATGTCCTAACAATGTGCTTCCACACTGAGCAGCTATCACAAGGTAAAGTGCCAACAGTTGTAGGTTCTAAAATTAGTTTAACACTAGGTGTTGAAAAGTAACTATGGACAATCAGGCCTTTGATACTGTGGCCTTTCTTTAGAGAAAGGAAAGTTTTTTTTAGGTAAAATATGCTTTTAACTTCTGTCATTCAGTAAAGAACTCCAATACAATTTTATAATATCAAAAACCTTGTCTGTAATCACATTATGTGAAGTTACAAAATGCATTTTATTATCATTATCCCCACTGTTATACCATTATAACAAAATCTCTCCTAATTTTTATTTTTATTTTTACCTGTATTAGAATATTGATCACCTACTAAAAACCTCTGTACTGCTTTTTGAATAACTTGAATATCATAACCCCTCTGTTTAAATTGACCTCAAGTTCTATATAATTCCTTAACCAATGTGTCTTCTTCATTACAAAGACTAAAAATCAGTAACAATTCATTATACGTTAGTGAATCTATTAAGTGTGGTAGACAGAACTACTGCCATCTAAAAGGTGATTGGTATTTTCAAACGTCCTATAAATCCTGGTTTTAATTCCCTCACCTGGTACACCTTCTAGTTCCACATCAAAAAAGTCACTTTTCTTCCAACTTATAAACCGTCAAACTTTATTCCAAAACCTCTATGGGATGGAAGAGTGGGAAGTGTGCCCCCTCTGATAAGGCTTCTCAGATTTCTGTGACCCAGAAGCCTCCATTGTCTGATAAATCTGCTTCTCTTTGACAATTTCAACCCCCTGCCTTTAGACAAGGTTCCTTTGCCCCACTGGCTCTCCTTTTGTCTTCCAAATTGGCATCTCATCACTTCATACTCTTGGATTATTTCTATCATCCATCAAGGTTACTTCCTGGCATGTAAATCTCTCCCTCCTTTTTTCTGGGATTCTTCAACCTCCTCTAGAGCAACTTCCTCATTTCATGGATGTTCTAGGGTCCCTGTTCAACAAAGGGACCATTCATTCATCCCAAGTGGGAAGGGGTTTTTATTCCCACATGTTCCTGGTTCCTTGAAAAGAGAGAACTTGTTGATCTATTTTGGATAACTTTCAGCTCAACACGTTTCTCAAGATTCCTTCTTTTTGGATGCTTACTCTTCAAACTAATATTCCTCTTTTATTACGCCAGACTTTTCTCATTTCCTTGGATCTGAAAGTTGCTTACCTTCATATCCTTATTCACCTTCTCTTCAGGAAGTATTTATGTTTCTCTGTGTCTTCCTCTCATTGTCAGTTCTCTGCTTTGCCCTTTGGCCTCTCTACTGCCCCAAGGATATTCACAAAATGTCTAGCTCCTGTGATTGTCTTCTGCAGGCTTCAAGGCGTTCAGATTTTTCATTATCTAGATGACCTGTACCTTCAGTTGCCTTCTCCCAGTCAATAGTTGCAGGATCTGTAGTTCACCACCGCTCTTCTTCAAAGAATGGGGTTACTATCAACTTCAAAAAGTCCATCCTGACTCTTTCTCAGGAACATGTGTATCTGGGATCCAGGATTCAGAGGATGTTAATGTTGGCATTTCTTCCACCTTCAAAGGTGTTGTTTTTGACAGTCTTCTTTCAATCTCTTCTTCCATGGCAGCCACGGAGTTTCTTTAGGCTCTGGGATTTATACCCTCTTCTATTCCGATGCTTCTTCTTGCCAGACTGCATATGTGGAAGCTTCAATGGTACCTCAAGTTAGTTTGGTATCATCATCATCATCTGAATTTCGGTGTACCTCTCCTTCCCTGTCTCAGGAAGGGATTTGAATAGTGGATTTGACAGTTTGCTCTCAGCTCAGGCTGGGCCTCTCAGCCTCCAGTCCCTTCTTAAGAGCTGATTACCGATGGCTTGGACATGGGGTGGGGGGACATCTTTTGGTCACCTGAAAGTTCCGGGTCTTTAGCCTCCCCATCACAAATCAGACCATATCAGCATCTAAGAGATGAGGTGTCTGATTCTGGCCCTTCAGGCTTTTCACCCCATGCTCTCTCTTTCTGGTCCCTTGAAGGTGTACACAGTGATGTGGTATGCCAACAAGCAGGGTGTCACAAAATCCTGCCTCCTATGCAGGATGATGCTTCAGGCTTGGGAAATTGATCTCAGTTATCAGTTAACTCTTCAGGCAGTATACATTCCGTCAGATCACAATCTTGTGGCAAACTCTCTGAGCAGGTCCAAAACACAGGCTCATGAATGGATGTATCACTGAGACACATTTCTGCACATTGTCCATTGGTAGTATATTCCTCAGGTAGATCTTTTTGCATCCCCTCTGAACAGGCAGTTTCCTTTCTACTGTTTCAAAGTGCCATGACATCTGTCATGGAAGATGGCTGCCTTTTCCTTTCCTTGGAAGAGGTGGTTTCTTTATGCTTTCCCTCCTTTTCCTCTACTTCCAAGAGTCCTGCAAAAGATTCAGCTGGACTGCCCAAAAATCTTGCTAGTGACTCCCCTTTGACTGAGACAGCACTGGTTTCCCCTTTTAATGCATACAGCCAGGGGTAATCATCACAGGTTGACTCACCAGTTGGGTCTTCTCACACAGAACAAGGGGTTTCTCATCCATCCACACTTGTCCACTCTACAATTAACATTGTGGGTGATAGGGTTTTGATCTCTTTCAGGCACCCCTTTCTGCTCAGGGTTTTACAGGAGGCAAGGAAAACATTGGGACCCTTTTTCAGTGGGGGTCACTCTGGTCCTATCCTATTTGTGTGAGTTGCTCCAGTCTGGCTTGGCCTATTCTTCTGGGAAGGCCCATTTGTCATCCATTTCTGCTCGTCTATCCTTGAATCCTCCTTTAACTTTTCATTCTGAGGTCAAACAATTTCTTAAAGTCATCCTGTATATTAGGCCACCAAAAAAACCTATTCTCCCCCTTGGAACTTTAATTTTGTTTTGGAAAAATTGATTCAGGCTCCTTTTGAGCATGAGGTTCTGCTTCTTTACAACATTGTACCTGGAAGACTGTTTTGTTGTTGGCTCTTACTTCTGCTCTGAGGGGTTTCTGAGCGCCAGGACCTTATGGCCATTCCTCCTTTTTTGTTTTTTTCACATGGACAGGGTTTCCTTTGTACTAATCCTTCTTTTATGCCCAAGGTAGTCAATGAGTTTTTCTTGGATCAGGCGATACAACTCCATTCCTTTTTCCATTCTCCTCAGTCTGCTACTGAGAGGCTCCTGCATACCTTGGATTTGCACAGACAGCTCAGATACTATTCAGATAAAACTAGGACTATTAATAAGTCTGATCAGCTTTCTGTTTCCTTTCTACCCAGGTCTTTGGGTTTGGCTGTTTCTAAGCAAACCATCTCCTCCTGGATATCTATGGCAATTTCCTTTTGTTATTGTTTTATGGCAAATATCTATCTGCTTCTGTTAGAACTACTTTGACTTCAGTGCATACCTTTACTAAGCATTGTAAATTGGATATGGTTTCTAAGGCCAGAGTCGGTTTGGCTGAAACCATTTTATGTAGGTTTGATGGGAGCTCTTCTCAGTCTTCCTCATCCCATTTTGTTTCTTGAACTTTTTTACTCTCCCTTCTGTAACAAAAACCTGCAACAGTGTATATAGAAGGACATAGTATAGTTATGTAAAAATCTTAAGATAACAGTAGATGTACTTCTCTTCACTATTGCATTATTTGCTTCCTCCCTCCAACCCCCTCTTGTTTATTCTGCATTTTTTCCTTCTGGATGTGCATGGACTCATTTGTCCTATGGCAACTGTTATCTTCTGGGGCAATTTGGTTCTAGCTAGTTGCATCAGTGCATCTCTTTTGTACCCTATGTTCTGTGTGGAGAGCATAAATGTGATGTATGTGCAAATAATTTCTCTTTAAAGCTTATTTATACTGTCTGAGTGACAGGCTGCCCAGAACGGGACATCTCTTCTGTAATGAATACTGAAACAGTGAAGAGAAGGACATCTACTGTTATGGTAAGATTGTACACAACTGTACTTTAACTCAATAACAGCTAATTGTCACTGCATGCAATGTCAGTTCATGTGGATGATTGACAGTGCTATAACAGGCAAAATGCATTTCTGTAAGAGCAGTTGTTTGCTCTAATGGATGTTGTTCCCATTCATGACTATCACCCATCCTAAGAAACATGTTGTGATATTAAAGCTTTTTATTGGTAACATGCAATCCCATAACTGTCTGTTGCATTCAGATGTGAGTAAACCTCACCAGCTACATAAAGAGGTAACCAAAGAAATAGCCTTCATCAATTCTTGGATGTACATGGGGCTGGCCATGAAATGAATGAAACAAAGGTCTGTACAGACATTTGGAAGTACATTTACTGAAGTGCAGCATTGTTCTACAGTTATGACTGAAATGAGTAAAAAACTTATTTTTTTTAAATAGATGATGCTGTGAACTCTACCAAATAATTAAAATTCACATAAAACATTCCATCACGTCTTAATAGTTTTGAGAAAACATGACAGGCAGGGAATGTAGCATTATCCACCATATGTTTTGCCTTTATGTGTGAATATGTTTGACAACCAATCTGAGTTTGAGGCGGTCTTCATGCATGTAGAGTTAATTATACCTGTTAATTACATCCATTACCTGAGGCATGCACTGCCTTTGTTTTATTTGCACTGCTACTCATTTCAAATTGAAAGAACTTCTTTAAGGCATAACATTTCTATGATAATGAATATGGTAAGGATTTTTTCAATATTTTATATGATATTAGTAACATCTACATTCTTGAATACATTCTGGTAAAACATAAATGTGCAGTTAACTTCAAATAATGGTTGAAACTACCTAAAGATAAATAAATAAACAATAAAATACACTACAGAAAAAGAGGTACTCCATAACTTTATAAAGATAGTAAAATATAAAATGAAAAAAGTAGAAAGCTTCTTACTGATCATACACACATATGTGCTATGTGTAGTTATGAATCTTGAAAGATGAAATCAGTAAAAGTCATCCAAAAACTGAAAGGGAAATAATTGCAAATATAATATTATGTAAAAATATGGAGATGATCACCTAGGGTATAACAAAAGAAAGCAAATATTATCACAGACATCACATCAAGCAGCAACATATGTCATAGTGTTACAATCACAGGAAGATATCCTTTTCTTTAACTATGGGTATGATAGTAGCTACCACAAAGAAAATAAAAAAAAAATCAAATGTTATGTGACAAAGAAAATACCTTGTGTTTTTCTGTACAGAATCAAAGAAAAGTTCATCATATTACACAAATTATTAGTGTGTTGATATGTTCTTGTTCTATGATTCAGGTTACAGTGGTACTAAATCATACAAATACAAGTTATTTTATGGACTCCTTCATTAAGTCAGTGGCGGCACACAAATCCAATATGTGTGTGTGTCTATATAAGTGTATGCATATATAGGTATGGATATAGATATATGGATTTACTTCATTATGTTGACTTACCATAAGGTAGACTTTCATAAAAGTGACCACAGTGCCAAATCTTTAAAATCATGAACTCTTGAAACATCATATTTTCTCACCAGGAAAGTTACCACTTGGCCAGCAACAATAAAATCACAGACTTAAGATTCATAGGTTACTACTAGGCTAATTGCCCTTGCGAGCCATTTTAAGCCTAACCAATTATCCCTTGTGAGACACAAACCCTGCACCTTGTGCTTGTAAGGCAAACACCTTAACCATTAGGCCACCCTCCCAACTTAAGCAAATTAATCCCACTGGAAGTGGGAGGCTTTGCACCCCACACCCCCCACTACTAAATATATCAACTCTGATATCACACTACAGTGGAGAAATGGGCAAAGTCACCATGGTGGCCAAGTGGTAACTTTCCCAATGAGAAAATACAATGTTCTGAGAGTTCATGATTTTAAAAATTGAACACTGTGGTCTCGCTTTTATGAAAGTCACTGTTATGGTAAGTTGATGTAATGAAGGGTGTATGTATGTATATATATATGTATATATATATATATATATATATATATATATATATATATATATACACATATATATATATATATATATATATATATATATATATATATATATATATATGGGTCTACTTGACATTACCAAAATGTCAGTACCCTGACTTTCAAATCACTGAGACGAAAAGAGTGAAGTTTCATATAACTGAAACTTTACTATGTCAATGTTTAGATGACTGTATGATTGAAATGCTGACTCCAAGCTGAGTGGAGAAGGAAATTTACTCATTTCTGCACTGTAGTACGATCTTGGAGTTGCTATATTTAATTTGCAGGGGCTTGGGGGGCATAGTCTCCCATGTGCGGGTGCAGGGTGCACATCTCCCCTGCAAAAACCTAACATTTTAAATTGAAGTGTTTGTGATTTTTGTTTTAAGAAATCTCCACTGCATATTTTTGCAGGGCATCTGCATGAATAGCCAGTGGGATTTCTTATTTTCAATGGCTAATGGTTTGTGGGTGGGGTATGGAGGAGAGTTCAGTAGTCGTGTAGATCATTTTATTTAACAGGGCAGTGCTTACATTAGGTGAGTTTTTGGTTTTATTGATGGGTTATGTGGGAGGTACAGTGTATGTTATTGGGTCAGTTTTTTGATAGTTGGGTAGATGGGGCTTTAGAATTTTGGATTTTCGGCGTTGTCTAGGTGATATGAAAGTCCGTCTACTGCTATTTTGGTAATGTCAAGCAGACCCATATATATATATATATATATATATATATATATATATATATATATATATATATATATATATATATATATACACACACACACACACACGCACGCACACATATATGGATCTCTTTTGAAATAACAAATTACCAAAATCCCAAACTACAGAATCGCGAGACCACAATGTAGAAACTGCTATTTCTTGAACATTTAAAACTTTGACATTCTAAATGCTGAAATGAAGTTAATAACAATACCATATACTTGTCAATGGTATGGTATCTCTTTAAGGCAACATAGTTTTTTTAGAAAAAAGGTATAGCAGCCGTTAAGTTCAGAGGTAGTGCTCCATTGCTATGGAGTTATCAGAGCTTTGGAAAAGACTTTCTAGTTGTTGCAATTGAAGGGTAAGAGTACTATGTGGACCGAACTGTATAAATAAGAACATAATGGTGTTTTAAGTGTTATCGTGTAGGAAATGATTCAGGTAGAGGTGATTTTGTGTATTAAGTAAATGGTCAATAGTGAAATAATTACTTTGACTATATTTACAGAGGTCATTGTTGTGAACTGTAGATTTGCAGCTGTAGAGAGTGGAACGGGATATTTACTGTCTTCTTCTGTATAGTGTGATTTTGGAGTTGATATATTTAATTATCTGGAGGTGTTGGGGGTTGCAGGGGTGCTTGCCCCCCTATTTAAACATACAGAAGTAGAAAGTTATTTGTTTTTATTTTGTAGTAGTATAGGGCAGGAAGATTAGGTTTGCTTCTTTTGTTTCAATATTTTTAGCGTTGATGTTTTAAACTTTCGGGAAATAGTTTTGACATTGTCGTTTTGAGATTCTGTAGCCCAGGATTTTGGTACTTCATTATTTCAAAGTAGATCCATATATATATATATATATATATATATATATATATATATATATATATATATATATGGTTCCCTATTAGAAGCCTGAAACACTATAAGCCTGAAAGTCAAAATCCTGAAAACTATAGACTGAAAATGCAAAATCTCGAAAGTGCAAAATCCTGAAAGTCAAAATCCTGAAAACACAAATAATGCTAATATGTCACTATAAAGACACTAATATCTACCAACTGACCCTGACCCTAACCCTAACCCTAAGGTCCGTCACTATCGCACACTCACCTTACCCGCGCCCTAACGCTAACTCACTTAAACCGCCCCTAACCCCAATATTTGTCACTATTGCATACATGCCTAACCTGCGCCCTAACCCTAACTCACTTAAACCGCCCCTAACCCTAACATAAAACCAACCGCACACTTACCTGGACCCAACGCATGACCTAACACCACAGGGCTAACAATAGCAAAGCCACAATGATGTCAGTATGTCCATTTTGTGTTTTCAGGATTTTGACTTTGAGGATTTTGCACTTTCGAGATTTTGCATTTTCAGTCTATAGTTTTCAGGATTTTGACTTTCAGGCTTATAGTGTTTCAGGCTTCTAATAGGGAACCATATATATATATATATATATATACATATATATATATACATATACGTGCATATATAAGGGTTCAGGGTGTTTGATTGTACCTTCATTACATTGAATGTCTACTTAGGAGAATTGTTTTGTCAAACTGCTGGTTCATTGCTAGATGTAGACGTTTGTTTTACTGTATTGCTACACAGTGGGGAATGGGATTTTGCCCTTGCTCTAATGTTTTGTGATCTCAGATTTTGTATATATAATTAGCAGGGAGTTTGGGGTGCAGAGGAGCTTTTTTTACCTTCTTCAAATTGATTGAGTTTCCCCAATTTTTTTATTGTTGTAGAGTGTGCTGACTGAGATAGCAATGCACTAAAATATAATCACTTAATTTTGACAGACATTTGAGTTTCAGAATTCATTTCCTTCAGAAACAGCATGCTAATGCAAAATCTCTTATTCAAGCAACATTCCAAGTTTATAACAGCAATATTTAAAATATGTCCCTGATTTTGACCCTGTGCTTCCCCCCAATTATTTTTAGCCTTGTCCACATTTCATGTGCTAAAATTTTGAGAAGTATGACTGAGTGGGTCTTTCTTATAATGCCTTTCCTTTGTTATTGATTTTTATTAACATGATTGCATTTTAAAACTCTTGAGGATGAATAAATCTGAAAATGAATAATTGAACATCACGCTGAAGTACTTATCAAAGAAGAAACTTGTCATAGCAAACGTTTGACTCCATTTCTGTGACATTGAGAGGAGTAAAGTTCCTTTATTTTCCCATTTTTATCGTCAGATTAGTGTACTGCAGGTTTTGTTGTAATGATGATTTTTTTTTTTTCTTTGAGATGTTTATCTACTGTCAGGCAGATGCTGAGATGTGCAGACAACCTAACAGATACCATATACTTTGGAGGCAGGTAACAGAACTGGCTCTGGTTTAGCACTGTGTAGCTTTACTGAAATTGTGGCTTATGGACATTAATATAACATGCTGCTTAAGCTACAGTGAAACCATGGAAAGAGTGACATCATTGTCAAGATATTCTCTATATGCTGTCGGCTATGGGCATGATAGCAAGAACAGAGTACCTGCCTCTGAAATGAACTTTAATGGGTGTGGCTACAGTTCTGTTGCTGTTTCTAGCGTATGTGCTAATTAAAGTTCTCGGATGTTAGGAGCCTTGAGAACAACAATGTGGGAACATAAGAGGGGTTGTATCCCTGCAGATTAGCTGCTATTTGGAGTGGTTACAACATAAATACATATCACACCAGGTAATAGGGCTAATGGGGAGAACGTTATCTATTACTCAGAGAATTCTAAAATGAGTTGCTTGATCCAGACGTGGTCCAGTAAGGATATGGAATGATCCCCTAAACAAGCAGAAATGGAGTCAAACGTCTACTGTTGAAAATGAGTTATTATTTTGTTTATGTTTGTTTACCAGGGTAGTGCACTGATCTCAATGGACCATTTGTAAGCACAGCCCAGGACAATAGAATCATATAAGAAATGAACAAAACATATTTACAGATGCAGGGATATACTAAAAACATACATCTTTACAGATGTAAGAATAAGCTACAACACTTAGTTCATAAACAGTTTATAATGTCAAAACAAGGATGGAAGAATGGAATCATGTTTAGCCATGCTTTTTGTGTTAATCACATTGCAGTAGATTCAAGCATGACTTACTTTGAAAATGAGAGATCTGTGAATATACTATATTACCTTTCACTGTTTAATGTTTGCATGCAGAGATGTATGCACATGTATGTGTACATTCTTGGGTGTACGTGTGTGAGCAATCATTATGTGTGTATAGGGGGACCACAATAAGGTCAGTAGTGTAAATATGATATAGTTTAAGTTTCCGTACTATGGAAAATGGTCTTGTAGTCACATGGCAAGCCAAACTAATTCATTCAGGTAGCATGTTGTTCACATGGCTGCATAGTACTCAGCTACCTAGGATTTTTCAAAATATCAACATTTTTGCATCAGATGTTTGGTGTGTCCATCATAAAACTTTAGATTTTCTAGCAAATCATTGCAGACTGCATTAAGTAAATTAATGACAAACAATTTAGCTTCAGGTGTCATAGCCTTCAGAATATGCATACTAATCCAAAACGAATCATTCTAAGTTTATAAAAGCAATATTTAAAATGTGTCCCTCATTTTGGATCTTTGTCATCCCATTAGTTTTGACACTGTCCCTTATTCTTGTTCTGTGAGTTTGAGAGGTATGCATTGCAACAGATATGTGTGCTTTTAATTAAGAGATGCTCTGGGTGTCCATCAGTATGAAGTAACCAGCAGACTCTTTCACTCTAATGATAAGTTTGCCAAACACATCCTGCATTTGACAAATTGGTCATTACTCTGCTAGCACACAGTGTAAAACTTCACAGGAGCTTTTGCCTTGCATTTTTGTATTTAGGGGATATACTGCTGATTATTTGTAGTTATGTTGCACATTAGCATGTGCCTTGTATTTATGTATTTGAGGGACATACTGCCAAATATTTGTGGCAATGTTGCACATTATAATATGCTGTGTATTATGTGTTGGAGGGCATACTGCAGATTATTTGTAGTTATGTTGCACATTAGCATGTGCCTTGTATTTATGTATTTGAGGGACATACTGCCAAACATTTGTGGTAATGTTACACATTTGCCTGTTGTCCCGGTCCCCTTCAATAAACACATCACACCAAATGACATTTAACGACCTTCATTAGATTTCCATAACATAGCTTCGTTCACCAAATTCATTAGTTACAACTATTCATAATCTAATTGATTCTAAATACAGCATAACATCCTTGCAATGTTAATCAGGGCAGTGTACCTACTCACCCTGGCCCAGTAAGCAGCGTCCATACCTCTACTCACTTACTTTACTTTTGAAACACCATCATTGTAATGTTAATCAGGGCAGCGTACCGACTCAGCCTGCAAACAACCATCCTTGTAATGTTAATCAGGGCAGCGTACATACTCATCCTGCCAACAAGCAGGGTCCATGCCTCTGCTCGCTTACTTTACTCATGAAGCAGCGTCTCATCTCACTTCATACACCATTCATTTAATTACCTTCCAACAAATAAGCAGCATCCTTCTCTCAGCTTACATATCTATTCAGCAAGCTTCCACCAACTACTCATTTTCCTTTCCTCAGATCCTTGAAATGAACATCCTAAACAAGAGGGGGAACAGAAGAGGGCAAACCTATCCCTCTTCTCTGCCAACCAGCCTGACCAGACTGTTCCCCCTCCCTCCTACTCAAAATTCTTCACCCACTACTTCTTTTAAAGCGAAGGATCAAGCCAAACATCATTTGATGTACCCATTTGTAAAACACCTTAGCATCCTGTCATATGCTCCTTTTGCCATACCATCACTGAAACACACCCTAATGAAACCAATAAAGTAAGATTTCAGCCCATTACTGTAGGAATAATCTAATTCCAAAACTTTAATGTCCTAACCTTAGCTGGCAGAAAACCAGCACCCCTTTACCAAGCTCCCGCAAAATCGCCTATGCTCAGTAATGAAGTAATCTACGTGCCCAGCCATAAACACCCCAAATTCACTCATTACCAGACCATTCTTAACCCCTGTTTGTCCCTAGTCTTTACCTCGAAAGCTCTCTTTCCTTATGTTACCTATACCACTAGCAGGTAATTAAGACCTGTCCTACAGTTGCCTTATCCTGCAACCAAGCTTCCTTTAAAGCCTTCTAAATCCCCTGTAACAATGCACCCAGTTTCTAACTACCCCAACACAGTCATCTACCTACCGTGCTTCCTCAAACCATATCTGCAAAACCACTCAAACCCCTATTGCGATGATCCTTATGCTATTCTGTGAACCTTAACCTGGTATGTTATATAAACCTACCTATTCAAAGAACAAATTTGTCGCTACAAAGATACCCCCATTAGGCACAAACTTCAGCATCATATCAAACCTCATTGGCCCTCCCTCCACCTACTGTTCAACAACTGGATGAGGGAATACAACCACCCCACGATTCCAAGAAAGCAAGAATTGAACTTCACTGGTCCTTACTTGCCCCTTATACCAACACAATAATCAGTTCCCACTAATTAAACAAAGAGCTGTAACATGCCATACTAAGGTGATTACTCAGACCCTCCTTGTGCCCCATTCCAGTAGCAAGAACATTCATCCTATCCAAACATCACCTTTCAAATCACCTTTACAATCCACCTCATGATGCCTTCTGCACTTCTGCCATTTCCGTCAGTAACTGTTGCCCACTCGTGCTCCCCATGAGTAACTTTCTCGCTTGACATTGCTTCCATCATCTGTGCATTCACTGTGTATCTTCACAAGTGGTACTCAGCACACCACCATCTAAAAAGAAAAGGACAAAATTAAACCCTCTAATATATGAAGAGAAGGCTCCACCTTATACCCACCTATTACAAATCTACTGCTATTTTGGTAATGTCAAGCAGACCCATATATATATATATATATATATATATATATATAAATATATATATATATATATATATATATATATATATATATATATATACACAGACACACACACACACACACACACACACACACACACACACACATATATGGATCTCTTTTAAAATAACAAATTACCAAAATCCCAAACTACAGAATCGCGAGACCACAATGTAGAAACTGCTATTTCTTGAACGTTTAAAACTTTGACATTCTAAATGCTGAAATGAAGTTAATAACCATACCATATACTTGTCAATGGTATGGTATCTCTTTTAAGGCAACATAGTTTTTTTAGAAAAAAGGTATAGCAGCCGTTAAGTTCAGAGGTAGTGCTCCATTGCTATGGAGTTATCAGAGCTTTGGAAAAGACTTTCTAGTTGTTGCAATTGAAGGGTAAGAGTACTATGTGGACCGAACTGTATAAATAAGAACATAATGGTGTTTTAAGTGCTATCGTGTAGGAAATGATTCAGGTAGAGGTGATTTTGTGTATTAAGTAAATGGTCAATAGTGAAATAATTACTTTGACTATATTTACAGAGGTCATTGTTGTGAACTGTAGATTTGCAGCTGTAGAGAGTGTAACGGGATATTTACTGTCTTCTTCTGTATAGTGTGATTTTGGAGTTGATATATTTAATTATCTGGAGGTGTTGGGGGTTGCACGGGTGCTTGCCCCCCTACTTAAACATACAGAAGTAGAAATTTATTCATTTTTATTTTGTAGTAGTATAGGGCAGGAAGATTAGGTTTGCTTCTTTTGTTTCAATATTTTTAGCGTTGATGTTTTAAACTTTTGGGAAATAGTTTTGATATTGTGGTTTTGAGATTCTGTAGCCCAGGATTTTGGTACTTCATTATTTCAAAGTAGATCCATATATATATATATATATATATATATATATATATATATATATACATATACATGCATATATAAGGGTTCAGGGTGTTTGATTGTACCTTCATTACATTGAATGTCTACTTAGGAGAATTGTTTTGTCAAACTGCTGGTTCATTGCTAGATGTAGACGTTTGTTTTACTGTATTGCTACACAGTGGGGAATGGGATTTTGCCCCTGCTCTAATGTTTTGTGATCTCAGATTTTGTATATATAATTAGCAGGGAGTTTGGGGGTGCAGAGGAGCTTTTTTTACCTTCTTCAGATTGATTGAGTTTCCCCAATTTTTATTGTTGTAGAGTGTGCTGACTGAGATAGCAATGCAGTAAAATATAATCACTTAATTATGACAGACATTTGAGTTTCAGAATTCATTTCCTTCAGAAACAGCATGCTAATGCAAAATCTCTTATTCAAGCAACATTCCAAGTTTATAACAGAAATATTTAAAATATGTCCCTGATTTTGACCCTGTACTTCCCCCCAATTATTTTTAGCCTTGTCCACATTTCATGTGCTAAAATTTTGAGAAGTATGACTGAGTGGGTCTGTCTTATAATGCCTTTCCTTTGTTATTGATTTTTATTAACATGATTGCATTTTAAAACTCTTGAGGATGAATAAATCTGAAACTGAATAATTGAACATCACGCTGAAGTACTTATCAAAGAAGAAACTTGTCATAGCAAACGTTTGACTCCATTTCTGTGACATTGAGAGGACTAAAGTTCCTTTATTTTCCCATTTTTTATTGTCAGATTAGTGTACTGCAGGTTTTGTTGTAATGATGTTTTTTTTTTTCTTTGAGATGTTTATCTACTGTCAGGCAGATGCTGAGATGTGCAGACAACCTAACAGATACTGCATACTTTGGAGGCAGGTAACAGAACTGGCTCTGGTTTAGCACTGTGTAGCTTTACTGAAATTCTGGCTTATGGACATTAATATAACATGCTGTTTAAGCTACAGTGAAACCATGGAAAGAGTGACATAATTGTCAAGATATTCTCTATATGCTGTCGGCTATGGGCATGATAGCAAGAACAGAGTACCTGCCTCTGAAATGAACTTTAATGGGTGTGGCTACAGTTCTGTTGCTGTTTCTAGCGTATGTGCTAATTAAAGTTCTCGGATGTTAGGAGCCTTGAGAACAACAATGTGGGAACCTAAGAGGGGTTGTATCCCTCCAGATTAGATGCTATTTGGAGTGGTTACAACATAAATACATATCACACCAGGTAATAGGGCTAATGGGGAGAAAGTTATCTATTACTCAGAGAATTCTAAAATGAGTTGCTTGATCCAGACGTGGTCCAGTAAGGATATGGAATGATCCCCTAAACAAGCAGAAATGGAGTCAGACATCTACTGTTGAAAATGAGTTATTTATTTTGCTTATGTTTGTTTACCAGAGTAGTGCACTGATCTCAATGGACCATTTGTAAGCATAGCCCAGGACAATAGAATCATATAAGAAATGAACAAAACATATTTACAGATGCAGGGATATACTAAAAACATACATCTTTACAGATGTAAGAATAAGCTACAACACTTAGTTCATAAACAGTTTATAATGTCAAAACAAGGATGGAAGAATGGAATCATGTTTAGCCATGCTTTTTGTGTTACTCACATTGCAGTAGATTCAAGCATGACTTACTTTGAAAATGAGAGATCTGTGAATATAGTATATTACCTTTCACTGTTTAATGTTTGCATGCAGAGATGTATGCACATGTATGTGTACATTCTTGGGTGTACATGTGTGAGCAATCATTATGTGTGTATAGGGGTACCACAATAAGGTCAGAAGTGTAAATATGATATAGTTTAAGTTTCCGTACTATGGAAAATGGTCTTGTAGTCACATGGCAAGCCAAACTAATTCATTCAGGTAGCATGTTGTTCACATGGCTGCATAGTACTCAGCTACCTAGGATTTTTCAAAATGTCAACATTTTTGCATCAGATGTTTGGTGTGTCCATCATAAAACTTTAGATTTTCTAGCAAATCATTGCAGACTGCATTAAGTAAATTAATGACAAACAATTTAGCTTCAGGTGTCATAGCCTTCAGAATATGCATACTAATCCAAAATGAATCATTCTAAGTTTATAAAAGCAATATTTAAAATGTGTCCCTCATTTTGGATCTTTGTCATCCCATTAGTTTTGACACTGTCCCTTATTCTTGTTCTGTGAGTTTGAGAGGTATGCATTGCAACAGATATGTGTGCTTTTAATTAAGAGATGCTCTGGGTGTCCATCAGTATGAAGTAACCAGCAGTCTCTTTCACTCTAATGATAAGTTTGCCAAACACATCCTGCATTTGACAAATTGGTCATTACTCTGCTAGCACACAGTGTAAAACTTCACAGGAGCTTTTGCCTTGCATTTTTGTATTTAGGAGATATACTGCTGATTATTTGTAGTTATGTTGCACATTAGCATGTGCCTTGTATTTATGTATTTGAGGGACATACTGCCAAATATTTGTGGCAATGTTGCACATTATAATATGCTGTGTATTATGTGTTGGAGGGTATACTGCAGATTATTTGTAGTTATGTTGCACATTAGCATGTGCCTTGTATTTATGTATTTGAGGGACATACTGCCAAACATTTGTGGTAATGTTACACATTTGCCTGTTGTCCCGGTCACCTTCAATAAACACATCACACCAAATGACATTTGACGACCTTTATTAGATTTCCATAACATAGCTTCGTTCACCAAATTCATTAGTTACGACTATTCATATTCTAATTGATTCTAAATACATCATAACATCCTTGCAATGTTAATCAGGGCAGTGTACCTACTCACCCTGGCCCAGTAAGCAGCGTTCATACCTCTACTCACTTACTTTACTTTTGAAACACCATCATTGTAATGTTAATCAGGGCAGCGTACCGACTCAGCCTGCAAACAACCATCCTTGCAATGTTAATCAGGGCAGCGTACCTACTCATCCTGCCAACAAGCAGGGTCCATGCCTCAGCTCGCTTATTTTACTCATGAAGCAGCGTCTCATCTCACTTCATACACCATTCATTGAATTACCTTCCAACAAATAAGCAGCATCCTTCTCTCAGCTTACATATCTATTCAGCAAGCTTCCACCAACTACTCATTTTCCTTTCCCGAGATCCTTGAAATGGACATCCTAAACAAGAGGGGGAACAGAAGAGGGCAAACCTATCCCTCTTCTCTGCCAATTAGCCTGACCAGGCTGTTCCCCCTCCCTCCTACTCAAAATTGTTCACCCACTACTTCTTTTAAAGCGAAGGATCAAGCCAAACATCATTTGATGTACCCATTTGTAAAACACCTTAGCATCCTGTCATATGCTCCTTTTGCCATACCATCACTGAAACACACCCTAATGAAACCAATAAAGTAAGATTTCAGCCCATTACTGTAGGAATAATCTAATTCCAAAACTTTAATGTCCTAACCTTAGCTGGCAGAAAACCAGCACCCCTTTACCAAGCTCCCGCAAAATCGCCTATGCTCAGTAATCAAGTAATCTACATGCCCAGCCATAAACACCCCAAATTCACTCATTACCAGACCTTTCTTAACCCATGTTTGTCCCTAGTCTTTACCTCGAAAGCTCTCTTTCCTTATGTTACCTATACCACTAGCAGGTAATTAAGACCTGTCCTACAGTTGCCTTATCCTGCAACCAAGCTTCCTTTAAAGCCTTCTAAATCCCCTGTAACAATGCACCCAGTTTCTAACTACCCCAACACAGTCATCTACCTACCGTGCTTCCTCAAACCCTATCTGCAAAACCACCCAAACCCCTATTGCGATGATCCTTATGCTATTCTGTGAACCTTAACCTGGTATGTTATATAAACCTACCTATTCAAAGAATAAATTTGTCGCTCCAAAGATACCCCCATTAGGCACAAACTTCAGCATCATATCAAACCTCATTGGCCCTCCCCCCACCTACCGTTCAACAACTAGATGAGGGAATACAACCACCCCACGATTCCAAGAAAGCAAGAATTGAACTTCACTGGTCCTTACTTGCCCCTTATACCAACACAATAATCAGTTCCCACTAATTAAACAAAGAGCTGTAACATGCCTTACTAAGGTGATTACTCAGACCCTCCTTGTGCCCCATTCCAGAAGCAAGAACATTCATCCTATCCAAACATCACCTTTCAAATCACCTTTACAATCCACCTCATGATGCCTTCTGCACTTCTGCCATTTCCGTCAGTAACTGTTGCCCACTCGTGCTCCCCATGAGTAACTTTCTCGCTTGACATTGCTTCCATCATCTGTGCATTCACTGTGTATCTTCACAAGTGGTACTCAGCACACCACCATCTAAAAAGAAAAGGACAAAATTAAACCCTCTAATATATGAAGAGAAGGCTCCACCTTATACCCACCTATTACAAATTATTGCTGCCGTGTTCCAAGACCCTATCTGCAAGAAAGAAAAGACATGTAAATAATCTAAAATACCTAACACACCTTCCAAGACATCTTCATGAACAACCTATTCTGACAACCTGGGAAGAAATATAACACCACCACTCCCATCTATGACAAAGGAGCCATGACTGAAACTATGCTTCCAATGACCCAATCAAATACCCAAGATAACTTTAACTACCAGTTGACTATGTTAAAACTAAAACCCCACCCATGAAGAGACCTATAAATATCCACAATCAGGGTAACCTTGTAATTCCAGACCATATCAATTAGTGCCCTGTATCAGCCAAAGTAACTTAAATTGTAACCATCTGCCTAGCTCTTAACCTTCCATCTCCAAATGAGGCACACTAAACAACCTAATATGGAACAATTGAACTCAATGCAGCAAACCTATAAAATGCCATTAGGTAGTATTAATCATTCACAACAGAAATATTTAACAACAATATAAATGTCAGAATATGTTGTATGCTAACCGCACCACCAAAGCTAACCTCACTGCCAATTAACTTAATGGAGGGACAAACCATACCGCTCAACCACTGTACCGCTCTGATAGTCAGGGCAATGCTACCACACCACCAACAAATTCATATTGATGTCAAAATTACAGAAGGCTCCAAATCAACTCTTTCATGTAATGCAGACATTATAAAGAATTTTCTCTGCAACATTAAATCTGTTTTCTTATTAAAGGGGTCCTGTTTTACTTCAGTTGACTAACCAATTTGTCCCTCTTGTAGTACCGCCTATAATATTTACAAATTTCTGCACACGGAACACTGGCCAGTGGCCCGAATTAGTGCCTAGTCAATTACAAGGCCACTACTCAGCATAAACAACAAGGATTTGTCTTCATACAATGACTCACCACCCATGAACAGGCAAGCAGTACAGGCCTGGAACACTTGCGGCCCACCTCCAAATTAAGATCCATTTTTTTTTTCTTCCTCTCTTTTCTTTCCTGGGCACTTGACATTAACAGACATGGCTCCTCAAGCTGCAGACTGGCAACCGTTGGACACACACCCCCGCATTGCTACTCCCACCTGTGACAGAAGCCTGCCAACACAAATGCCCACCAACTGGTAGGACAAATGCTCAACATTGCAGTGCATGCATACTTATCCACAACTTCGTAAGGGTCAGCAAAGCATTCAAGTTTCTACTATGCACGACCAACGGCAACCACTCACGGGTATCTCACAGCCCCTGAAGTCAGCCTCTGCCAACCATATTATGTTAACCTTTCACTGAAAAACAAAGTGTCATTACCTATTATGTGACATGGTCAAGAAAATGTACTTAAATAAATGCATGAACGGTTGAGCATTATTTTGCAGACATTTCTATTTATCCATGCCTGCATTAGTGTAGTGTACACCTTAGTTACCGGATATGAGGCAGTATGTTAGTATACATAAATAATACATATAAAACATGCTCAATGCTGAGTGAAACAAGCAAACTCCACCTACAAACCAGGAAAACAGTGACAAACACGCCAAAGCAAAACAAAACCAAATAGACATATGCAATGCCCACAACCACCAGTAACTCCCCACCAATGATCCCCACTCAAAATGGCCACACTAACATCAATGAAGCCATTTAGCAATAAGCCCAGCTACTCTTACAGCTCAACGCCAATAACATCAACATGTAAAGGTTCTCATCCCACTTGACCCTTCACCAGTTTCCAAGCGCTCCTCTTCAACCCACTTAAGCAGTGCTTAAAATCTGAAAAGCGAAACCCTCACAGCCAGCCAAGAAATTAGTAAAAGAACTACATATCTCCTAGCCTCCTTTAGCAAGCTCACATACCCCACTGTGGCCTGAACTGGAATCTGACCACCAAGCTCACCATAGGCTTCCAGTAGCTCCTAAAACTACCAAGCCAAAATAATCGAGGAATGCAGCTTACACTTCAGTACTATTATTACCACCATAACAAGTCAACAAAATCACCGGCTCTGTGTTATCATGAAGTTCAACTTCATTTACAAAAAAATTGCCTGGAAGTGCTTTATAATTTATGACTGTACAGAATTAAGCTGTTTATAGATTTAATGTTTTACCTACCCTTTTCCCATTCATATGTTGCATCAGGGTAACAGAGCAGTAATGTATGTGTTTGAGTTTACGTTATACTGACATGTATGATTCTGCCAAGCATTTCTGGAAGGCACAACCAGTGATACATTACCATACAGCTCAGTATGCTTGTTCTCCTAACTTGTGTCTATACCTGTAATGCCCCAATGAAAGGTAACGCACAACACAGGAAAGGGAGTGGAGATGTTCATTGAACTTTCAATGCAATCAGCTACAAGAAATGGGTCGACAAACCACACATGCACCGAGCCACCACCACTCTCCCTTACTCAGAACTCACGAACAAAACATACAGCCTGACAAAGAACTGCGATCACCATCCTGCCACCACCAATGCTCTTTACACAAACAACTTACTCGAAGCTCATGCCCCTAGCAACATCCTGTCACCCATATGCCACCAATGCTTATACTTCATTTACAGGGTTAATGTCACCCCTTCACTATTCAAAGTTTGGTATTTCACCAATATGCAGCAGAGCCATTCTTGCCTAAAACTGATTTACCCTAAACAGAATAGGAAGCAGAAAATGTACTTTAAGTTTTAAAGCATGTGAACAGAAGAAAATCATTAATGGCATGGCAATGGAAATGTGTAATAATGTCCCCCGTGAAACATTTAGACACTTTATGAGAGGCCGGCCTGTCAAAATCTATGAAATCGATGAAGTGCTATAAACCAGAAATGAGTGTAAGTGGATGTTATGCTTCTATGCAATGCCATATTTAATATCTGTTCATGTGTGTAACACTCAAAGTACCCTTAATTATGTTAAGGTCACTCCACCAAACTCAACGCAGCTGAGGTACCTGACGCATGACGCGCATGCGTGCACCGACCAGTCTAAAGCCTGCAATAACCCAGTTGCAGCTTCACCGAGGCCAATACCTCAAGTTGAAAATGGCACACTAACCCCACCAATGGATCCCGAACCACGCAACCCCTCAAAAACCACCACCATTAATGAGCCAAGAACCCTAGTGCCAACAAACAGAAAAAGGGGGATACAGGTTCGCAACTACATCTCACCACTCACACACACCTCCCATAGCACACTCAGCCACGGAAACTGCAAAACACTAAACAGCAAATGTCTGCCTAGAAAACGGAACAAACCTACCTCTGCAGGCAATCCACCTGGGATCCTGACCCAGAACAATGTTAACAATACTCAAAATACCCCACTTCTCCACATTAATTCTCAAATCTGTGCCCCCCCCAAAAAAAAACTACTGTATACAAGAAAACATTTGTAACTCAGAGAAGCACTATGCCCAGCAATGAAAGCCTACCCAAAAGAGAAGAAACTCGGCAAAGCACTATTAATCCAGCTTCCCTTGTAACAAAATTAAGCCCCGGCCTACCTGTTCCGAACTACCTACAGGTCATCATGGAAATGATCCTTGCAGTAGCAGTTCACGCCAAAATGTGACTGTTTACCCTGCTACACTAAACTAAACCTCTTAAGCCCCACTCATCCTTATCTCATTCCCTCCCAACTATCCCTGCCTCCACTTAACTCTTTCTCCTCCTCACGCACATAACTCCCTCTAATATTGACCTAACCCTCCCCATGAAGATGTCCTGGGACAATTTGATTTGTTGCCAAACTTCATTTGCACAACAAACATGGTAAAGTATATTGTGCTTTCACATTGCAATCAGTCCAGCAATTGTATGAGATACAGAAAAATGGTTTAGACAATGTACAGGTGAAGTGTGGAAATGCAAACTACCATTATGTTTTGTAGAAACTAAAATCAATACTAAGCTAAGTTGCTTTTAATATGTAACTGAGCCTGCAAAGCAGGACAGGAAAATGTGTTATGCTTTAAATCTGTTCTGTAAAAATGGAAGTCCAGGAATTCAAAATCTTAATGTTGAGTGGTTTATGAAGATTTAAGTGTTATTTATTTATTTATGTCTTTATTTATTTATGTCTTTATTTATTTATTTATCTTTTTTTATCTGGAAAGACTGACTGGGTAATACCCATTTTCAGCAAAGGCCGAGGAGAAAAACTCCATTTGTTTACATTGCATTATATTTAGTTACAGTTAAACACAGAGTAGCTACATTTTTTTTACATTTATTCACATACAGTAGTTATACATACATTTGAGGTAAAAGTTACTAAAGACAAAGTCCATTTGCAGGTTAGTGGATTGTACAGGCAGCAGTTATGTATAAAAATTATTTTGTCATTTTCAATGAGAGGTTGAGAGCATTTGTTTAAGGAGAATATTTGGAGAGTATTGTATGGTTAGCACAAAGTCTTAACCTGTTGTTGAGCATCTGCAGGACCAGGATTGGGTAAAATGTTGTTTAAGCAGTGGTTTAAAACTATTGATTTTGTCAGCGGGTTTTATTTGTGTGGGGATATTATTCTAGAGTTAAGCAATGTTACTGAGAGTAGAGCAAGTCTCCTGCAACATTATTTGACTTATTTGTGAGTAGTAAGAATTTGTTACTTGAATGGAGGTCTCTTATTGGACAGTAAGGCAATAATATTTTTTTAGTGCAGGCATTTTTCTGGATGATGAATGAGTTTGTGTGCTTTAGTTATTTGTGAATATGCTAGGTAGTTGTGCAGTTCAAGCCAGTTTAATTGCTTTAAGCTATGACAATGATGGGTCCTATGAGGGAGACTTTTGAGAAATGTAACTGTTTTATTGTAGCAGGAAGCAAATTTCTTTCTTTGAGCATTATTTAAGTTTGTTAGACTAGAAGCCGCAAATAAGAGAGTTGGCATTTAGATGGTGGCAGCTAGAGTTCTTTCTTTCAGAATATGTGAGGAATCCACTGATCCTACAAAGAGATCTTAGTTTCTGGACTGTAAAGTGGTGACCGGAGAAAGGGTAGTTAGGCAGCATAGTATGGTGGATTGTAGGATGACGTTGGTGATTAAGAGGAGGAGGAGGACTGTGAGGGTAGCACCAAGGATCAAATGGTGGAAATTTAAAAAGGGTAATTGTGAGGTGGAGTTCAGGGATGTGTTAAGACAGGCACTGGGTGGCAGTGAAGAGTTACCAAATAGCTGGGTAACTACAGCAGAGCTAGTAAGGGAGATGGCTAGAAAGGTGCTTGGTATCACATCTGGACAGAGGAAAGATGACAAGGAGACATGGTGGTGGAATGAGGAAGTACAGGAGACTATACAGAGAAAGAGGTTGGCAAAGAAGAAGTGGGATTGTCAGAGAGATGAAGAAAGTAGACAGGAGTATAAGGAGATGAGATGCATGGCAAAGAGAGGTGGCAAAGGCTAAGGATAAGGCATATGAAAAGTTGTATGAAAGGTTGGGCACTAAGGAGGGAGAAAAGGACCTGTACCAATTGGCTAGACAGAGGGATTGAGCTATGAAAGATGTGCAGCAGGTAAAGGTTATAAAGGATAATGAGGGAAACATACTCACAAGCGAGGAGAGTGTGTCGAGGAGATGGAAAGAGTACTTTGAGGGGTTGACGAATGAAGAGAATGAGAGGGAGAGAAGGTTGGATGATGTAGGGATAGCGAATCATGAAGTACAATGGATTAGCAAGGAGGAAGTAAGGATAGCTATAAAGAAAATGAAGAATGGAGAGGCTGTTGGCCCAGATGACATACCTGTGGAAGCATGGAGGTGTTTAGGTGAAATGGCAGTGGAGTTTTTAACCAGATTGTTTAATGAAATCTTGGAAAGTGAGAGGATGCCTGAGTAATGGAGAAAAAGTGTTCTGGTACCGATTTTTAAGAATAAGGGTGATGTGCAAAGCTGTAGTAACTACAGAGGGATTAAATTGATCAGTCACAGCATGAAGTTGTGGGAAAGAGTAGTGGAAGCAAGGTTAAGAAGGGACGTGATGATTAGTGATCAGCAGTATGGTTTCATGCTGGGAAAGAGCACTACAGATGCGATGTTTGCTCTGAGAGTGTTGATGGAAAAGTACAGAGAATGTCAGAAGGAGTTGCATTGTGTTTTTGTAGACTTAGAGAAAGCATATGACAGGGTGCCTAGAGAGGAGTTGTGGTATTGTATGAGGAAGTCAGGAGTGTCAGAGAAGTATGTAAGACTGGTACAGGATATGTACGAGAGTAGTGTGACAGCGGTGAAGTCAGCGGTGGGAGTGACGGATGCATTTAAGGTGGAGGTGGGGTTACATCAAGGATCAGCTCTGAGCTCTTTCTTATTTGCAATGGTGATGGACAGGTTGACAGACTAAATCAGACAGGAGTCCCCGTGCACTATGATGTTTGCAGATGACATTGTGATCTGTAGTGAGAGTAGGGAACAGGTGGAGGAGACCCTGGAGAGATGGAGATATGCTCTAGTGAAAAGAGGAATGAAGGTCAGTAGGAGTAAGACAGACTATATGTGTGTGAATGAGAGGGAAGATAGAGGAATGGTGAGGATGCAAGGAGTAGATGTGGCAAAGGTGGATGAGTTTAAATACTTGGGGTCAATAGTTCAGAGTAACAGTGAGTGTGGAAGAGAGATGAAGAAGAGAGTACAAGCGGGATGGAGTGGGTGGAGAAGAGTGTCAGGAGTGATTTGTGACAGATGAGTACCTGTAAGAGTGAAAGGGAAGGTCTACAAGAGGGTAGTGAGACAAGCTATGTTATATGGGTTGGAGACAGTGGCATTGACATAAAGGCAGAAGTTTGAGCTGGATGTGGCAGAATTAAAGATGTTAAGATTTGCACTGGGTGTGACGAGGGTGGACAGCATTAGGAATAAGTATATTAGAGAGTCAGCCCAGGTTGGAAGGTTTGGAGACAAAGCCAGAGAGGCACGGTTACGTTGGTTTGGACATGTGCTGAGGAGGGATGCTGAGTATATTGGGAAAAAGATGCTAAGGATGAAGCTACCGGGTAACAGGAAAAGAGGAAGGCCTAAGATAAGGTTTATGGATGCGGTGAGAGAGGACATGCAGGTGGTTGGTGTGACAGAGCAAGATGCAGAAGACAGGAAGAAATTGAAACAGGTGATCTGCTGTGGTGACCCCTAACGGGAACAGCTGAAAGAAGATGATAAGTTTCTGGTGTGTAGATTTAATGCTTTGCAGTATATGGTGGTCATATCTGAGACTGTCATTTCTTATAACATCTAGAAGTTTATTGTAGTTTACTTTATTTTCAATTACAGTATTATTTCCTGATTTTATGGTGAAACATTGCTTTTACTTTGATTTTTGCAAATTTTTGAGGTAAAAAGCATTAACTTAGTTTTCATGGGTTTGAGTAGGAGGTTTGATTCTGTGAGCCAGGTTTCTACAGATAAGAAAGAATTTTAGATAATTTCTTATAGCTTATTTATTGTTGAGGCTGCACATATTAATGTTGAGTCATCTGCTTACTGAAATAAACTAATATGGTGAGTGGAGGTTATTAATAAATATATTAAATCAGAGATGACCCAGGACAGAGTCCTGAAAGACACCTATAATAACTTGTTGAAAGGATGAGTAGGTTTGATATTTGACACTGTTATATTTTGTATATGTTAAATAACCAACATTCTGTGGAAAACCGCTGTCATGTAGTGCTTTAAATAGCCTGAAAGTAAAATATAATAGTCTGTACATCATTCTAACAAAGGATTTTGCCATATCATGATAAAAAATAAAACATATCTTCATGTGCTCAACAAGTGACCTACTGTAGAGGCTTCACATACAGGTGTTAATGTAATTAATCAATTATTATTATTATTATTATTATTATTATTATTATTATTATTATTTCAAGCTTTTGCTGTCACTCTTGTACATTTGCCTTGATTTTTAAATATATAGCAAAGTTCAAAAGCACTCATCTTCTGATGATAAGGAATAGCCTCTTCTGTGGATAAGGAGCACTTCACTACAAGAAATGTGTGCAAGTTGTATGTGATCTGCTTCATTTATACATCAGTGCAGATTTTACAGCAGCCACATTGCTATGAACTAAATTTTAAATTTACCATGTTTGTTTGCTTCTTTCTTTCTTTTTTTATTTTTACAAGGTTTAAGAATTTAAATTAAGAGATAAGTAATTTATTGCGCATGTGTTGAGAATACAGGACCAAACATAAGACAAGAAAATGACATAGATGTTAAGTCTTGAGCATTACATACTTATTCTAGAGAAATAAGAACATGTTTTCCTTTAAGCAATTCCATGATCATGGGCTTTCAAGCTAATGATAAACTTTCATAAGAAATTTTCAGAATAAACTAGAATTTATAAAGTATATAAGGTTGTTGACGGACATAATAACCAGGAAACTTCTGTCTACCTTCCTCATTTTTTTTTATTAGTTGTGTCATAAATGTTTTAAAATTTACTCTGACATAATTATGTAATCTGTAATAGTTTGAATGTGTTTTTCTTTACAGGGTGAGCTTGCATATTTATCTAGGATATAACAGAGTTAAAAAGGTAGCTGTTCGAGATTATGCAGTTACATACAGTCTGTACTTCCTTGTAGGAATCATTAAGATGCAAAAAGGTCTAAGAGTGATTAAAATAGACCCTATTTCTCAGAGATCACTACAGCCTACAGAAGAGACACAGATGAATGGTATGGGACATATCAGTAGAGTTACTTTAACTTGTTCAAGCATTGTGAATATGGTATGTGATATCATTAGAAGGAATTGGCCTATACTTTTAACAGACCCTGGTCGGTATAAAGTTGCAGGACCCTATCCTCAATTTGCTTTTAAGAATAATCGAACATTAAAACAGTGACTATGCTATAAGCATACTCAAACCAGTAGAATTCATTTGGAACATAAAGGTACATTTGCTTGTAGTTCATGCAAAGTATGTAAAAATATCTGCTCTGTCAAGTTGGTTGTTCATCCTAGGTCATTGAGGCATATTGAGTTATTGTATGCTGATTGTGCTACTAACAATGTAATATATCTGGCACAATGCTGTTGCTGTGATAGTTTCTACATAGGTAAGACTAACTGTACACTGAAGGAGAGGATGTTAAAACATTCAAATGATATTTGCAATAAAAAGCTAAGTATTATATGAATGTGGGAAGACCCATTATTTTAAATTTTTGGTTTTGCAGAAAGTTGATAGCTTCTTAAGGGAGGGGGATATAGTAAATGATTCTGAATATACAGAGCAAAGGTAGACTGTAGACTTGAGAGCTAATATGCCTTCGGGTGTTAATAATGCTGTCCCCTTAAAACCAGTATTAAAAAGGAGGGGTTTACATCACTGATTAGCATCATGTGATTATGTGTATGATTTTGATTGGTTAGAGTATTTTATTTAAAGTGTTTAAATTGTGTAATTTTTAAAATAAGGTCTGAAGAAGTGGATGATCGCAAAAATGCTTAGCATTTTCAACATTAAAATTGGATTTATCCTCAGCTGGTGGACGTTTGTTTATTTATTGATTTTATACTCTCAATTATTGCCTATAATTACATTTCTCACTGCTGGCGGTGACAGAATTCTTTGATTAGAAGTGAAAAGAGGCACTAGTATTGTATAGTATTTAATAACTGTTGATATGATTGTGTGATCAACAAACACTGAATAACAAATTAAATTAATTTCTTCAGTGCATGCTAAGGAGGTTATAGACTATGAACTTACCAAAGTCATTCTTCAAAAAAAAAATTCTAAATTCAAATTAGCAATTTACTTTACTGTTAAACACCTATTTGCTGTTCTTGTTTAGTCCAATGAATCTGTCTCTCGGTGATCTCAAGCATTTCAGCATGCAAGGCCTGTGTGTCAAGATTTGTTTTTTTTATTTGAATTTACTCCTCATTAGGCAATATATTACATGTCGTAAGCCTTGTTACTAAGAAAGCTATCTCTAGATATTGTTTGTTCAGTTGTTGGTTTGTCCCACACCCTCAATCTGCCTGGGGTGAGGTAGATGCATATATATATATATATATATATATATATATATATATATATATATATATATATATATCTATGTATGGATCTACTTCACATGGTCGACATTTCAGAATGTCTAAGACCATATGGCCGAGACCATATGATCGACATTCGAAAAGAGTTTAGTGTGATTTATTTTAAGAATGCACAATCACTTATAGTAAGGTAACTAATGCTTAAAGCTAAACATTTTTAGGAAACCATAGAAATTCAATTCCATGAACAATTTTATTATGCAGAAATGCATTGGCTTTAGGATAAAACAAGGTTAATATGCAATTTCTGTATGCTGTTGTCAGTCACAGGACTAGTACAAAGTAAAGTGTCACTTATTAGTTGCACATACATGGATTAGTACATGGCTTTGATTAGGTGCACATACATGGCTTTATAATGTATACAGGAAAGTTAAGGGAAGAGCTTTGATCAGTTGCACATACATGGCTTAATAATATAAACAGAAAAGTTAAGGGGAGAGGGTGTTGAGCATTTCTATTTTGTGCTGATCAGGTTCTGAAAAATACATGATCATAGTAGACATGACTGATGCTTACAGTGGTTCATTTATTCATTGCTGATGCTGTACAGCATACTGGTGCCAGTGGGTAACACTATAGTAAATAAAAATATGTACAGAAGTCTACTTTACTTTATTATTAGGAACGTCATTTGCTGTTATAATACTGCAATGAAATTAGCACAACTGTTGTTGTATTCATTCCTTATGTAATGTGCATATGCTTTTTCTTTAAACTTTGTTATTGTTTTTTTTTTTTCTATATGTTGCTGCAAACATGCTTTGACAAGGGGCTAGTCAGGAATGGCAATGAATAGTAACACATTTACTTTGGAAGATGCTTTAAGTGCTTTGTTGCAGGTCCTACGAATGAGTTTCCTTTCTGTAAAGCAAGTTTCATTGGTGGTGCTCATATATATTGTTTCAGGTGAATGAATGATGCAGCAACAGAGATCCAGACAGAGGAAAAAAATGCTTCAGCCCTGAAGACAACTGCATCCTTATAGGGCTCTCAGGGCATATGATGAGCACTTGTTTGATAAAAGAAAGCTTTAAGCAAACTAAGAGAGTACTTAGGTATGGAAGCAAATGGTTTTGGATTTAAATTTGGTTGGTCGGAGGAAATGCACGTTATCCCAGTGCAGAAAAGTGCCCACTGACATGGCAGGATATACCAGAGCAAAGGCTAGGCTCAACTCAACTACCTGTAGATTTACTGGTGCAGGACATCCTACACTAATCCCTTTAACACCCAATGAGGAACAGCTCTCCAATTGTGGAGATAATTATAATATTACATCATAGGTATGATCAGAGGTGGTGTGGACACTAGCAAATACCAACCTCAGCAGCCTCTGCAGTCATCCAGTCAGGAAGATCAGTATATCCCCAATGGCAAAATCACTTACAGAAATTACTGCAGAGGATACCTCAGTACATATAACACATGACAATTCATACCCAGCTCCTCAAGCACTTCACTGCCAGTAATATCTTCTTACAGGTACAACACGAGTTTCATCCAAATCATAGCACTGCAACTGCCCTTCTACATTTCACCAACACAATCAGTAATAATCATAGAACTGCCAGTAACTTAGTCTTATCCATATTTCTGGATGTATCCTAAGCTGCTAACTAAAGTCTGCTTCCTAGGCCTTTCCCAGCCTATGCTATCCTAGTTCAGTTACTACATAAGCAACAGACAGTGAGCTCTAAAATGGCAACATACCCTCGTAACTTTCCTTCTGGATCATAAAGGTGCTCTTGAAGGCAAATTTCTTATCCCCCTTCTATTTAATACATTTATAAACAAGCTCCATTCTGCTATCAAACAAGCTACCATTGTATAGTGTACTGAAGACTCCACCTTCCTCTGCTCTGCTTCATGTTTTACCAAACTCCAATCACAAAAGCATCCTTTTCCTCAGTCACATCCTTACTAACTGATACAAACCTGCTTTTAAACCTTAAGAAAAACAAATTATTCACACCCAAACAATCCTCTGTCATCAAAATTTCTTTTAATATCACATCAGCCAATAAAACTATCTTAGAAAAAGTAACTGAGACAAAACTACTATGCATAACTATAGACAGAAATCTGAAATTTGATCAGCACATACAGCAAATCATCAAAAGAAAAAAAAAAAAAATATATATATATATCTATAGATAGATATAGATATATATATATAAATGAAATGGATCTTCTCTAACAGTCAAACCTATACTTAGCTAATGTAAGAAGAAGAGGCATTGCTCAGTCCTACCTCCTTCTCACATGCCTATATGCATCATCCATATTTACGAACTTGTAAAACATACAGGAAACAAAGTTAGAATCATCTAAAAGTAGTGAAATATGCTCCAAGCCTGTCAATTAGAACTATCCACTGTGTTGACGTAAAACAACTACAGTAGTTAGAACTACTAAGACATCAATGCTACATCAAACTTGTCAAAGCCTATAATTTTATCTACTAGCATGACCATTTCCCCAGACAGACCCTGCAATGAAAGAAGAAGAGGAACCCACTTAAAAGAATGTAAGAACAGCACTATGGAAAATGAAATCACGGACAGCAGCAGGCTCAGATGAAATCTCGTGTAAGAACAGCACTATGGAAAATTAAATCAGGGACAGGAGAAAGCTCAGATGAAGTCTCAGTAGAAAAGATGAAGATGTTGGATGAGTCAGGGAGAACAGGCTCCAAAGGGTATTCATAGCAGTATGACTTGAGAAGTTTATCCCAGATGACTAGATAATAATTAGTCTGGTACCAGTGTACAAAACAAAGGGAACTTGTCAACTGTGGACAGTATATAGGCATAGATGTCTCAAACTCCTGTCACACTGCATAAATGCTCTGGAGATGGTGTCTGATAAACAGATACACAGAGTTATAGAATGTAAGATGGGAGATGAGCAGTTCAAATTCAGATCAAGAGACAACTCAACCACCTTGAAGTTTGCAGTGAGACAGATAGTTGAGAAAAAACTAGAGATGAGGAAAGAGTCCAGCTCAGCATTCCTAGACTGGGAAAAAAGCATATAATGTCCCAAGAAAGCGGCTTTAGGCAGTCCTTCAGTTGTTGGATGTCTCAAAAACATTGGTACAATTAGTGAACTCGCAGAGGGGCTCCCATTGTGAGTGGGTGTGCATCAAGGATAAGGTCTGAGTCCACTGCTGATTATACTGGTGATTGACTACATATACAAAACAGAGGAGGTAGATATTCAAAGCTTCTACATGCAGAAGATTTGGCATTACAGGCAGACTCTGAACAAGAACTTCAGCAAAGGATAGGTGAATGGGCTATACAACTGAAGGTACATGGACTGAAACTGAACACAGATAAAACAGTTGTAATGGCAAGAAATGAGGGATAACAGAAGAAGGTAAAAAGTGTGAAAGAAGGGAAAATAGTGGAGCAGTCTAACAGCTTCTAGATTCTGGGAGGGATAGCTGTGGAGAAAGAAAGTCTGAATGAAGAAGACAAAGCTTGAAACAGAGGGCAGCAGCCAAATGGTGCAAAGTTTTAAGGTAATGTGTGATAGAGGAATGCCAAAGGAGATGAAATGTCAGGTGTACAAAGCAGTGGTGCAACCAGTGTATGGTACAGAAACATGGAAAGTGAAAGAAGTGAAGGAAGTGCAGTTGAGGAAACTAGAGGTGATGAAGATGAAGTGCTTGAGATGGGTGGTAAGATACACACTGTGGCAAAGATGAAGAAATGAGGACATCAGAGCAGAAGACCAAGTAGTTTCAATTGTAGTAGAGAAGGACAAAAAGAACAGATTATACTGCTTGGCTACAGGAGCTAGAAAGCAAAAGGCAATCTGGTGAAACAGATATGGTACAGATAGGAAGAAGCAAAAGCAGATGAGAACATTCATCAAAGACACTGACAGGCATGACTTTTGGAGAAGTTAGGCTAATATAACTGAATCAAGAGAGATGGCACCGATAGACATGACACCCTGACCCTATGGAAAAATGGAAAAAAAAAGGCTGATGATGATGTTGATATTTGCTACAGCATAAAAAAGATCTTTCAGCAGTATTCGCCATGCAGAGAGCTAAGATTCAGTGATATAACGTCTTCTAGACACCACAAAATCAACCAATGCTACAGGAAATACAGAGTATTCCAGTTTTGTTACCAAGCACTAGAACAAGTTACAACTTCCCAAAAAACAAATAACCAACTAAAATTCTTCAAATCCAAACTGAAGAAATACCTGCCTGACTCGTAGCTATGTCCATATATCTCACCACGATAATGTGGGACCTTCAAGCCACTACCATATTTATAAAACATCTGGCTTATACACATCTTAAGTACAAACCACAAGTCACTTGCTCAGTACTCTCTCTCCTCCATTTCTCCACACTTTCTTCCCTTTTCCTCCGAGTTCCCTAAAATCGCACTTTTCCTTCTCATCTCTCCCTGTTCCCCTTATTATCGCCTCTTATTTTCCTCATCCTATTTCCTTGTCTGCCTTCCTGTATCTCAAAGTTATACCATTTTTAATGTTGAATAAACTGAATATTACTGTCAAAGATCTTAATATTAATATTATTTACTTAGACTTCTTTGTATTACACCATTACTCTATGTTGTTTGTATTCTTAATGCAGCATTTCGTTATAACCTTATATATTACCATTGTATGTTGTAGCTATTTTTATTGCAGTGTTTGCCTTTGAACTCTATGTTGTAGAATATTATTTACATTTCTCATCAGGCCTCCACTAAAAAGGGGCTTTTCTTACTTGGTCAGACTATCCCAGTCAGTAAAAACAAATAAATAAAATAAATACATATTACAAATCTTATCTCCAAGAAGGTACCTGTGTGCACTATTTGTTACAGCAAACTGAACTGTGCAGAACTTTTATTTTTGTGTTTTCCTTATAACTCATAATTCACACTGCTTGGAGCTTTTCTCCCAAGGCATCTGCTGAAAAAGGATTTATCTTATCCAATTGAACTACCCAGTCAATAAAAAATAAATAAACTAATGTAAATATTATCTCCAGAAAATATCTGTGTGGACATTGAGTTACAGCAAAGTGGTCTGTGCAGAACTTGTTGCTTTGTTTGAATGCAAGGCTACCATAATAAATATGCTACAGCCAAACAAAATATATGTGTCACTAAATGCCATTTTAATTTACTTTATGTGAAGTATGTTTTGCATAGTGAAAGTAACTGCTTGTCTCAGAAGCCACAGCAGTTTATTACATGATGGCAGATCCTATTCCTGGTATATGGTATTATGAAACAAGCTGCCAATTAAACCTATGAAGATTTCACCCACTAGCTGACTGTATATTACTGGATTACAGTATGTGTGTGTGTGTGTGTGTGTGTGTGTGTGTGTGTGTGTGTGTGTGTGTGTGTGTGTGTCTGTGTGTGTCTGTGTTTGTGTATGTGTAACATCTAAAATCTGGAACCAGTACAAGTAAGGTTTGGGGAAGCTATGTTGCTCTAGTTAGAATCATAGCAGCACAGAATTCTAATGAGGAAAATTGCACAAATGGAACACCATTTGTTACATTTCTTTTGGGAACTACGACAGATTGTGAAAGAAGAATTTATTCATGAATGCTTGTTTTCTCAAGAAGCAGTTTTCTGTATTATTAAAAGAGTTAGAAAACTGTCACATTATACATTTAATTTGCTTTATTAAATTACAGATATGGGTAAACAAGCACAAAATTGCTCATCATTTTAAAATTCTTTAAAATGTAACAAATGCACATGCATTCAACTTTCATTTTAATATTATGCCACTGCCTAAGTATATTAAATATGGGTAACAGCTAAACAAGCAGAAATTAATGATAATGGTTTACACCGCTCTGTTTTGCAATAACTTTTTTCATTAAAAATCCACTCCCCCAATGTAAATGTCAATTTAACAAATGTAATGCTTCAAGATGCCCTGATATTTATATATTTTTTTCTGTGCATGTGGGTAGACTTTGAGGATACAAAAGATTTCACTCATGTATAATAACTTATCTTTGCACATGTTTTATGGTATGATTATAATTGTCAGTATGCAAAGACAGCACATGGAAGCTGGCAAGAGGGGAAGGTCACATATTATAGTTCATTGCCTGAGAATGCTATTGATTATGAATGCCATAACAGGAAGTACGTTGTTTCCAAAGGTATCATTTCTTAAACATTAGGAATGATTCATGATGCTTCTTCCATACAAGAGAAATTTGTCAAGAAAAATGGTGTACTGTGTCATGAATCATTTTTGCTTTTACTTTGCAGCCCAAGTCAGCTGAGTGATGGCCAGGTCTAACTGCCTTGGTGATGCATATTTCTGCTGTAAAAATATACTACAAGTGTCTACATGTACTGGACATTGTAAAATCAATGTTCTATTCAGCTCATCTGATATTGGAAATACACATTTATCTGTAAATGTTTCTTTTTTCAGAATTTACTTATGAACAGAATGTTTGCAAATGGGTAACACAACGATGGGACACAATACCCTTTTAACATTGTTTGATAAACTTTATGAAACCTTTAACAAGAAAGTGTTTTTTAAGAGTACTCAGTGGTTTCATGCTGTGTGTTTTAATTGAATGATGGACCTTCACTAAGGTACAATCCTTTCAAAATGCTAACTAAAGGCATCAAATATTGTCATGTAAATGCTGAATTTTGACTTACTTGTTTAAGTCTGAAACTTTTTTTTGAGGTTTCATTCATTCTCCATGCATTTTGTCTCCTAAAAAAATTCAGTAGTATGTAGAGTGGTTGTCTCGTATTCATTATTCTGCAGATACTCATTTAAGCACTTTTATAGTCATCTCTACATGGTTATGTATTATGTGCGTAAGTTAAACAACGTCCTGCATGTTCATTGGCTACATGTAATGAACATCTAAAATGTCTAGGCAATCTTCATGATAATTTGTAATCTTGACATAAGTGTGACATGTTGTCTCAATCCAGGTTATATTGTGCTGATGCCACCATTGTATATATTGCTTTAGGGACGTATGGACCAAAAGAGGTTCAAAATCCTGGATCTTTTTACTGAAGGGGACATTACCCTTGAAGATTATTAAGAAGTGTTTGCCATAATAGCAAAATACAGATTATTTTTGTTGCTTGATGCAAGCCAGGGATTTTGACAGCCTAACATACTAAGATCTAAACAGCACAACCTTAGGAAGATGCAGTTTCAAAAGACTACCTTTTAGGATAATATCAACACCAGACATGTTCTCACACGCCACAGCAAACAAGACTGCATTGTTGGATGAGGATAATCATATTATTAATGACATTTTGGTCTGGAGTGCTCCAAGGCAGGAGCAAGGCAAAAATATAATTAAGTTCGTGGATATACTGAAAAGCTTGGTGTCAAACAATTACAATGCACTGAGGTCACTTCTTAGTTGCTGATAGAAAATGCTTTTCAGACAGGTTCTTTGAGCATGCCATAGTGCATAATAAGATGCAGGCAGGTGCTAACAGCATGCCATGGTGCATAATAAGATCTAGATAGGTGCCAAGAGCATGCCAATAGTGCATAATAAGATACAGACAGGTGCTAAGAGCATGCCATAATGCATAATAAGATGCAGACAGGTGCTTAGAGCATGCCATAGTGCATTATAAGATGCAGACAGGTGTTAATCGCATACCATAGTGCATAATAAGATACAAACAGGTGCTAAGAACATGCCATAGTGCATAATGAGATGTCTACTTATAAGTCTTCTGAAATGTGATTCTTGGGGTAAAAACATAGTTTATACTATATTTGACAGAGATAACTGCCTCTAAGCATATTTGTCAACCTGCAGACAATGAAAATATGTACAGTTGCTAATAAAAGGTAGCTACCGCAAGTCAAAGTCTGGTTATTTAATCAGCATAAGATTAGTTCACCAATAGCCCATGATTCTTCCCACAATCAGAAAGATTATTGGAATACTACTCAGAAACAAAAGTTAAAAATATCAGTTCCAAGAATGACACGCTATTTTTTTGCTTCTGACAAATGAAGAGATGCAACACCTGTGTCATCTTTCTTTAAATTCTTAGTGCCACTAATATGTTGGTCATTTACTCTGGTTCCCTAGTTCCCTAGCTGGGAAATGCTTTAAAATCAAGAATGATTGGATAATTTAGACAATTATGTAGAGAGGTAATTCAAGCCTGAAAATAAATACGTACTTTAAAAATAGGTATATCATATGAAAGGGTAAAAAAGCCTGAAAGTAGATACATACATCCACAACAGGCACAGTGAAGAGATATATCTATAGGAAAACTTTTACAGCATGTTGTAGCACAGTGCTCATGAGAAGACTGAGAGCAAAGCTTCTAGTTAAAGGGTTAATTATCACTGAAAGAAAATTTCTTTGATATAACCTTTTATGCTTCCTTTCAAGATAATGCTAGTAAGCAGGGAGTCGGAACTGTTCTTTTGTGGAAAGTTAGATCATTTACTTATGCATCTAGACCACTGAGTGACACACAGATTATTTAGAAAACAAGAATTTTATGATTATGCTAATGGGAAGTACATTAGTGAAGAGGCCAACCAAAAGTACGTACAAATTACAAAAAGGAAATCATTACTTATGGCATCTGCTCAACTGCAAAAGAATGTTATTTCTATGACAGAATTATGATCACAACCAGACTACATGCAAATGAGTCTCATGCATGCTGAAGACACTCTAGAATATCTCTCAAGGAATGCAAGCAGGATTTGCTTGCAGAAGATTTGCAAGTGTTATTGCAGTAATATATTTACTAAAAACTATAGAAAAACTTCAGAAATTGAAAGCTGCTAACACAGTTGATCTGAGATGCATTTTCTCCATCATGCCATTATGACCTGTTGGCTAAATATGAAAAACAAGTGACATACATTATAGATTGACTTAATATGCACATGTAAACTGACAAATTATGAGTGTCTTTGAGTTCTGTGGCATATTTAGGAATCAAAAAGAGAACAAGAAATTAATTTAATTCCTTTCTTATCTTGGTTCAGCTAAAGGACAAAGTAGTTTGTATTGTGATCACCTTGCTGAAATAACTCTTTGCTGGACATCATATTCCAGATGGCTGATAATGGCTCTTAGAGACATGTGCTAAGAATTTATTTATTTTTTTATTAATTTATTTCTAGAGAATGGGAGTATAAGCACATCATCCCTGGGATTCATGAAAGCTCTGTGCAAGAATAAGTCTATCCTTGCATGGAGTGGATCGTGCCCATGCACACAGCAGCGTGCCTTGCATATTCATGAAGGCATGCTGTTGTATAACCTGCAAGGACACGATTTGTGAACAATTGCAGGGGTTGTGTCCGAGCAGTGTTCATACAGTAAACATGCCCCCTGTACTCAGAAAGTGCCGTATGGCACTTAGAAAACAAAAACAGTGTCCGCAGACATTGTTGCATACCTCTCAACTGTACAGATGTTCGCAGAATGCAAATGTTTGCCTCATATGTTAGGTGTGTTACTCCTAAAATCTATACTTGTCTGGAAAAAGCTGAGGATGGAAGTCATTAAATAATGACAAACATTTCAGTCTAAGACTTCACATCCTTCAAAAAAATTAATGCTAGTGCAAAACATATTATTCTATCACCTGTCTTCCTATGTTTGTAAGAGCAATATTTAAAATCTGTCCCTCTTTCTCCCCCCATCATGTTAGGTGTTGTCCAGATTTTATGTTCTAAGACACTGACATGTATGACTGTTAGTTATGTGCATATCCCTAAACTAAGACAAATACAACAAATATATATTTTTTCCATCCACACTAAAGTTTAAGCATATCTGAGAGGGTGCGCACGTCGCTCAGCTGTGTTCAGCATAGCTTAGACATCCAAAGGAGCTAAATAGAAATATACAGCCAAAATGCCCAAAGTGAGATAAAGTAGTGGTTACAACTTTCCCTTAATATGCAGTCATTCATGGTTTGAACCCCAATACAGTCCGTTCATTTTTATATGTGAAAGCAGCAATAAAATATATTTTTTTTATAAATAGGTAGTACATAATATATATTTGTTAACCAGGGTAATGTAGCAGGTCCACATGTGAGGTGTCAGTGTAGTACAGATGTGAAACCCCCATATAAACACAAGTGTAACATACAGTATAGCCACACAAGAATATAATGTAATGAAAGCAGATAAAGGGATGTTATCGAAGGTAAACATAAATGTCATAAGATGTCATTAAAAAGGAATCAACCTCACAATTCTGACAGTCCATAAAATGAAAGCTGAACAATGCTAAATTTTGCTCAGTTAAGCTTAGCTGGTGTAAGCATTGCTTAAGTCTAAATGCTTAGCAATAATTAGCATATCTAAGCAGATTTGCACACTGGTGCTTAGCATCTAACCTTTAAGCAATGCTTATCTTAGCTAAGCGGGTTTGCACGTTGCTTAGCTTAGCTCAGCATATTCAAAATCGGCCAATCATGGCAAAGGGTGAGAATAGCCTATTTAAACCCCGCAGGTGGGAATACAACCATAATCAGTTGTAGCTGATCACTGCAGGCAGTATGGCTGGCATTGGTGAGGGTGTGCACTTTCAGGTGCAGTGTTGGGGCATTCAGGAGTTCAGGGTCATGGTTGGACTCCTTGTAAAAGACCATGAAGGAAGACTGATGCAGGACCAGTACCAGGGCTCCCAGTACAAAGCAGCAGCCTGGGCCTGTTTCGCACGAGACCTCACCAGTGCTACTGGTATCCCTCGGACTCGTGAGCAGGTCTAGCACTATTATGCTGACCTGAAGCGTAGGGAGAGGGATCTCTTGGACAAGTGGATCCAAGATGCACAGTCACGGAATGTCCATGAAGTGTGCAAGTATCAGTATCAATTAGTGTTCTGCAAAGTCCACCCTGAGTATGTAATCAATAGGTATGCATAAATGTTTATTTAACTCCTGTACAGCTGTAGATAAGAGAGTGGCAAATATTGATGTAAATACCAGCAGGCTGCTAAGGCTGCGCCGTGAGGCTGGAGAGTAAAAATCTAGCTTGCACTATTCAGGTTAAATAAATAGAAAGTAGTATATTGTTAACAACTAGTAGGTAAACTGTGTACTGTGTGCAATGAGTAAAGGACTGTTATAAGGTGAATAATAGTCTCTGTAACATTGAATAAAAATAAAAACCTCAGACTGTTGTGTTTACTTTGTCATGTTGTGGTAGGAATATAAATGTGCACAAGTTCTGCATAGTTATGTGTTTCTGGTAGAAAATAACTGATGTGAAGTTCAATTTCGACGTTCATTCTTACACATCGAGTCAGCCGCTTTCACAAGTTCAAGGGTTTAGAGTAGCTCGAGGCCAAGACCCTATCCCATGATGCTCTCTGTCTCACCTTAGATCAAGTTTTCCGCTGCAACAGATCGGAGATTGAGAGAGAGAGTGGGCCAGTATTTCTTTCTTTAATTCAATATTTTGGATAGTTATCCTTTCATTTCCTTGTATAAATCGTGTGTTCTTGGCTAGTTAGCTTTAGTGTGTTGTTTAGGCTCTGTCCCTACTGTTTTGACAAATTTCTTCGTCTTTATAGAGCGGCTGCACTTAGGCCTTGTTGGCCGCGTTTTTGTTCTTCCCTATCCCGTTAGTGCAGAAAGTTTAGAAAAGTTTAGAAAAGTTAGAAAGTAGAGAATACTTACATCCTTAGAGTTTAAATAAGTTATCTTTATAGACTTACAGCTTTAGTGTGTGTGTGTGTTTTTAGCTAGTCTGATAGTAGATTGGGCTATTTTTTCTTGACTGGTTTGTCCTTAGATACTTATATATATATATATATATATATATATATATATATATATATATATATATATATATATATATATATATATATATATATATATATATATATATATATATATATACTTGTTTTTACACTGGTTCATATACTGTTGTTTTTTGATATGGCTGATCAAAAAGAAAAACAAAAATCTGGATTTAAGAAATGCCCTAAGTGTGGGCAGAAAATGTCTGTAACTGATCTGCATGTCAGTTGTGTATACTGTTTGGGGTCAGGCCATCTTCAGGAGGATTGCTCCATTTGCCACTCCTTTAGCAGCAGGGTTTTACTGGAGCATAGGAGGAAACTGGTAGACAGGGGCTTGCTGAAACCAGATTTCCAGGAATAGTTGGACAAGGCTGACCAGGCTTCTAAGTCATCGAAGGATTCATAATCCTCAAAAGCTTCATCGTAGCCAATGTCGTCGGTTCCAAGCCTTACTGAGAAGGTGCGGTCACCTGTTCCGCAGTTTTTGGAGCTGAGCACCGAGCTGGTGTTTCAGAGCTGGTCCCCGGTATTGGAGCCAGTTTCCGAAACCTTGAGGTCACCCATTTTGCAGTCGGTGGCTTCCTCAATACCTTCTACTCATTCTTCGAGAACCCTCTCTGATGTGGATGTGGACTGAGTGGTGCTGAGGCTTCTCGTGAATCCGGCACTGGCCAAATTATTATTGGCTTCAAACAAACCAGTTTCAGAGTCAAAGATTATTTTACCTGCTGTTACTACTCCTGCTCTGAGCTGAGCCAGGCCTTCAGAGCTGGGGGAGGTGGACAGTGGGGGATGGTGACTTCAAATTAAAGGGGGGGCTGCAGGAGACAGCTGAATGGATGGGGCCAATGGGAAGGGGTGTGACCAACTAGAAAGGGGTGGAGCTATGCTCAAAACCACAACAACTGCAACTTTAATTAAATACGCTGCCCTGGGTGCCAACCATCATTACGAGAGTCCAATCAAGACAAAATGAAGTATAGAAGAAAAAAATATTTCAATGCATTGTTTACATGACAACTTACTTAATATCTAGATGGAAACACAAAGGTTGTGAGGCATGAAAAAATAAATTGCTTTTTAAATACATTACTGGAATGTCAGTCAAAATCAAGTATAAAAAAAAAAAGCAGCACTCAGCTCAAACCACTTCTCCTTGCACTGCAGTTCTAATTATAATTTATATTCAGCTTTATAAAATTACCAAGTAACATGCTGAAAGTAGCAATCTCTGTGATACCCCACTTGTAAAAATCTTTCTTATCCAAAAAAGACCTGCTGCTGACAACAACTATCTACTTGTTTCATGGGGAACACATGATCAAAGTAAAAAATGAACAGCGAACAAGAAACATGCTCAAGATAAATTGCTTAAAGGATTACTGCACAAGTTATGGACCACACATGATATATTGGCATTCTGTTTAGTTTACGGGTAAAGCCTGCAAAGTTAACTGCAAGTCTCCAACAAATGTAATGAGCTTCTAAAAATACCATAATCCTGTCCTTTATTACAAATACTGTCATATGCAATTCAATACCTAAGGCTTATATGTTATCTAATTATGTAAATATTCTCTGCATGGCAACAATGAAAAGGCTTTCAGTGTTGGTAATTCTTTAACAGTATGTTTATTAAAGCTTACTTGCATCTTACAATCTCCGACAATCTTACCTGATGGTCATTAAAGCAGTGCTACTTTAATATAGAGCAACAGGGCACTGCAACAGCATGCATTTTCTGAATAATAAGAAGCAAAAATCAACAGTATAAAAATATGAAAGAAAATCAGAACATTCTGCAAAATCAAGGACAGAAGAAAAGCCACGGTTGTACTTGTGGTCTACCTTGGATGGGGGAATACTCTGCACACTTACACTGCATAACTTCTCTTTGCCTTGCTTGGACACATCCAGAGCCACTACAATGGGGAGTGGGGTGCAACAAGTAGGCCAGTTTGAAATGTCTCTGGCTGATGGTGATGGCTCGGACACTCATACCTCTCAACCTCAGAGCAAGAAATATGGACAAAGCCATACATTGAAGTGGGACACAGGCCCAAAAATAAAGACAATTTTTAAATATTGCTCTTACAAACTTAGAAAGATTTTAAAACAAAAAGGATACACCAAGGCAGGGAAGCAGACAGAATCCAATTTATTGTAAGCACTTTCGTCTTGGATAATACCAAGACTTCATCAGACTGGTCTGATGAAGTCTTGGTATTATCCAAGACGAACGTGCTTACAATAAATTGGATTCTATCTGCTTCCCTGCCTTGGTGTGATGAAGTCTTGGTATTATCCAAGAAGAAAGAGCTTACAATAAATTGGATTCTATCTGCTTCCCTGCCTTGGTGTATCCTTTTTGTTTTAAAGTGTTTGTTCTTCAATTTTGTGAGCAAACATAGAAAGATAATATAATAGTAGTAGGTCTTGCATTAGTATGAATTTTTGAAGGGTATGAAATCTGAAACTCAAATGTCTGTCATTATTTTCTAACTTCAGTCTTTAATGATTTGCTACTAATTTGCCAGAAAACCACAATTTTATGAAAAACAGACTAAAAATGTTATGCAAAAATATAAAATTGCCACACAATACAGCTGGGAACCTGCCAAAGAAGGGACACCTTTTTAAAATTAGTACCGTTAACTTGAGCAGCTGACAAAATAAGAGCATCTACATGCATTTCTGAAATAAAAGTAATCTATAACTCTGATCATTACAGTTATTTATAATTGTAAACCCTCCATGTTTTCTTCCAAAATTGCCATTTTGCAGATGGATTATTAGGGGGAGAACAACATTTTGAGCCAAAATTGGAGACAGTTTAGAGTTTTGGATATTCCTAATACTATAAAGTAATTTATTTGCACGTACCTCTCAACCTCTTAATGCAGGAAATCTGGACAAGGCCAAATATATTGGGGAAACATACAAACAGTACTAAAAATTGCTCTTGTATAAACTTAAGACAGTTAATAGAATAACAGGTCTTGCTTTAGCATGCATTTTTCCTGAAGATTATGATGTCTGAAACTCAATGTCTTTCATTATTTAGTGACTTCATTCTGAAATGATTTGGCAGAAAACCCCAAATTTTATGAGGAACAAACCAAAATTGAGTAGCAAAAATCTATTCATTCTGCAAAATTCTGGAGAGTTGAGAGGTATAGTTCAGCCTGCGCTGTCTGAGTTTGGTGCCCTTCCCCCCTCACAAAATCATGGTCGAATGGAGTGTCCCCCCTGCAGCCATTCCAATGTCCCATTCCTTGGTTATTTTGCCCCATTTGCCATAAACACTGTAATGTGCATACTGCTTTACTTCTGCAATGATATGGATTTCATTTGAAAGTTTTATTTTTTATTTTACAGCATAAACCCTAATAGATATCTGCTAAACAAAGCAATGCAGTCTCACAATGAAAATAGACTTAGCATTAAAACTTCATTGCCCTTGAAACTCACATTCATTGAAACAGCATTGAAACCCACATTCAAAGAAAATACATTTTGCCAGTGGCAGATTAAGATTAATTTTGGGCTGTTTTGAAATCATAGGCCCCTTGAACTTGAAACATACGCATGCTTTTTGATACAACTTCTTGACTGTATTAAATTATATTCCATGTACAATACAGTACAGTTGTTAGAGGTCATTTTAAATTTATTGTTTTGAACATTTTCCCAGTAAACAATGAAACAAAATGCATGCACCAATAATGACAAAACTGCCCAATTCAGAACATTCCTATCATAAAAGTCTACTCAAACTTCTACAGTCCACCAGTATCAGTAAATATGCACAATCTCTGAAGAAGTAAAAGTCATCTAAATAATTCCACATTAAAGACATCTGTTAACTAATGAAGAGGTTACTGCTAGCAAACAACTTTATATGTCATTGTTTCATCTACAAATAAAGTGCCTGTTGCCCTTGAGGAATAAATTGCCTATGTTGCATTAAAAAAATGATAAACTAGTAATATCGCAATAGGGAATGGATGGCAAACTGATAACAGGTTCATAGTTACTAGGTATCTTCGCCAAAGAGGACTGCAGCATCCATCCCCTTTACAACGGAGTACAGTATCAGCAATGCATCTACCTACTGTGGGAGTAGAATCCACAGCCTTCTGCATCAAAAGCAAGAACACTACCTGCTGTGCTATTAACAATGTAAGCAGACTCGGCATAAGCAGCACTAAACTTTTGTTCCCCTGCAGCTTTCAGTTCCTTGTAAAATCTACTCGACACTCAGCTGTATCTCTGAACTTTGCAGGACATGAAATCTGGAAAAAGCCAAAATTTATTTGGGGGGGGGGGCAAAAGCCCAAAAAACAGGGACACATTTTAAACATTGCTTGTATAATGTTGGAAAGTTGCTAGAATAAAATGCTGTGTTACCACTATACATTTCACTGCCAAATATTGAACCCAGGACCCTGTGCAAAACAGTCAGAGCAACATACCACTATGCCAAATCATCTATTTTGTGAAAAAAAGGAAGACTGAAACTTAAATGGCTACCCTTTAGTGAATTCAGTTCTCACCATAGCTGTCAACATCTTGGCACAAAACACCTGAACAAAGCCAATAATGGGGGAATACAGTCCCCAAACATATTCAGTGAGTTCAGTTATCACCATAGCTCTCAACCTTGGCACAAAAAGTCCTGGACAAAGCCAATAATAGGGGAACACAGTCCAAAAATAGGGACAACTATCCATTGAGGACACCAGAGCAAACCCACACAAATACAGGGAGGACATGCAGACTCCACACTGAAGGCATCCTAGCCATGAATCAAACCAGACAATCTGTAGCTGTCAGGCAACAATGCTACCACTGCACTACTGGCTGTGTTAAGTAACAAAAATACAGAAACCACAGATTTTATGAAGAACAGAACAAATATGAGGCAATGATGTGCAAATGTTTTACAAATGGTGGAGGGTAGGTAATTCATTCTCTTGTCACTTGGGCCCAAGGTACAGGGTTCAAGCCTTATTCTCTACCCACCACCATGTAGCAACTGGGCACACACACACACACACACACACACACACACACACACACACACACACACACACACACACACACACACACACCTCCTGTTTCTGTCCTCCATAATGGCCCATAGTGATCCTGTACTCTGCAGCAGCCCAGCAAAGTCCTCCATATCCTGCAGCCTGATCACCTGTCTCTGTATGTCCTCCATAATGGCCCACATGCATGCTGTCCCCCGAGACGTGAGAGCCTCCTGCTGTTGGGTTCCTGTGAGATGTGAGTAGGTTGGAGGATCCAGCTTGCTGGCGATGCAGTCCAGAGACCTTCCGGTCTGTGTGGTCGTCACCGCACAGACCTCTGGGCTGGAAGGGTGGAGTTTCTGGACTTCCTAACAGAGCAGTCTGGAGTTCAGGAATAACACATATGTGTGTGTGGAGTTCTGGTCTGCATAATACAGTAGTCAGGAACTAAGCACGCATATACTGAGTCTGGGACTAGTGAAATATTTTTTTATGTTCTACAGTTTATTTTTATTCATTTTACAGGTGGGGGGGGGGGGCGCAGTCCTGCAGTCCTATAGCGCGAGCCACCCCTGGAGGTGGAACTGATGATTGTGGAACCTTCGGAGCCAAAGCCTGTTCCAGTGCCATCTGCTCTGTCAACTCAGACTACTTTGGTGCCGTTCAAGGAGTCTGGGAGCCAACACTCTCTGGTTGGCTCCGGTGGGGAGAATCAAACTGATGCGTTGGTTCCATCCCTTCCACTCGGAGCTTCGGCTTGGATGAGCTTGGCTTCTTCCTCTGGGTTGGAGTTCACTGTGTCAGCACCGGGGAGGTCGCCATCTTGTTCGGAACCAGCTGCTTCCTCATGTCAGAGCAGTGGAGCCTTCAATGCTATGAGGAGGGTTATGCTTCCAAGACTCTTATGTCATCAGGGCTTTCCTCCTCCTCCCCTAAAGTGCCACTTTCTGCCTCTACATCGCAGGTCCCTGTAAAGCGTCGAGACCCAGAGCCTCAGGTAACCCCCAGTGGGTGACCCCCTGTTCTACTGAGACCTGACTGGAAGTTCCCACTCATGAGGTTCCCAGGAAGAAGCTTTGCAAGAGGAGGCATTTGGACTCCCCACAGGAGTCTATTACATCAGACACTGATTTAAAGGAGTCAGAAAGTTCCCCACAGTCCCCCTCGGAGGATATCTCCTTTGCTGATATCCTTGAAGTCCTGAAGCGATGGATGACTGACAGTCCGTTAGCCCTACTGATGATGAGTCGGTGCTCCTGAAGGCCTTTGGGTCTCAACCCTCCACCTCCTGGGTGACTCCACCCTTTGGTTAACTCATGGAGTTGGTTGCTTGAAGGGTGTGGGAGTTTCCTGATACTGTGGAACCTGTCCCTTGGAGGCCCAACAAATTTATTACTTCACCCCAAGACAAAATGTTCCTTACCAAGGGAGTGCCGGTTGATGCCATGGTGGTGGCGGCTGCCACCAAGAAAGAGATGTCTGAAACCTCTTCTACTGTCCATCCTCCTAATAGAGATTCCAGGATGATGGACAGGTATGATAAGCACATCTTTAGTTCAGTGACTTTTGCTATGCGATCTCGCAACTATTTGACACATTTTACCCGTCTTCAAAAAGATCTCCTAAAAGAGCTTGGAGATACTCTGCAGGGTAGTACAGCTGAAGATGTCTCTGATAAGGTGACGGCCCAGCTCAATACCCTTAATTCAATAGTTAATTCGTCCATGTTGCTAATTTCTTATGCAGCCGATGGTTTGAGTCGGGCAGTGGGTTCAGCAATAGCTATTAGGAGACATTCCTCGATGTGCTTATGCTCCTTTGCGGAAGCCTTCAAGTCTTCCTTCATTAATACTCCATTTGATGGCTCGTCCCTTTTCAGGACTAAAGTCAAGGAGACCCGCACTTGGTGTGAACAGGATGGAAAGACTGTATCTGCCATAGGAGTCCATTTTTTCACCCCTACTAGACCATACCCCAAAGGGCAAAAGGGAGGAAAAATGTGGTTCCGGAGGTCCCAAGGAGCTTTTCAGAACACACGTAGTGAACCCCCCCTCCAGGGGCAGAGGAGGGGGTAATAATGAAAGGCACCACCCAAGCGGCAGAGGGGGTCTGCAAAACCAGGGCAACAGGGATCAGTACTTTGGCAAGCCCTACCAGCGTTCTTGAAAGGAGGCCTGACTGTCCTACTCTGGAGGCAGTAGGGGGTCGCTTGTCTTTGTATCCAGACACCTGGTTAGGAATTACAAAAGATTCTTGGGTACAAAGCATTGTTACCAGAAGTCACGTCATCCCATTCTCAGAACCCCCTCCTGTTTGAAAGAAAATCCCAGATGTTCCACCCAGTCTCAGGGATCAAGCAACCATAGAAATCCAAAGGCTGCAGGAAAAGAGAGTCATCCAGCTAGTCCCAGCAGACCAAATAGGGTCTGGAACCTACTCCAGATAATTTTTAGTTCCAAAGAAAACTGGGGACTGGAGGCACATCTTGGACCTTAGACTCAACACCTTTGTAAAGAAGGAGAAGTTCCGGATGGTCATGCTTCAATCAATTCTTCCATTCCTAGGAACAGGCAATTGGATGTGCTCTGTAGATCTCAAGATGCATACTATCATATCAAAATGGCCAGACCATCCAGAGATCAGTTGCATTTCTGGCTGGGCGCCAGTCACTATCAGTTCCGAGCACTGCCCTTTGGTCTCACAACAGCCCCAGAGTGTTTATCAAATGGATGGCAGTGGTTACAGCTCACCTGAGGAGTCTAGGATTCCGAGTGTTTCTGTATCTAGATGATTGGCTCCTCACCGCCACCTCCAGGCATCAACTAATTAAATCCAGGGATCACACTCTCAATCTGTGCTCTCAATTAGGAATAACTATAAATTTTGACAAGTCTGCATGGTCAACATTGCAATGTATCTCCTTTATCAGAGCAGACTTAGACACCACCACCGCCATGGAAAAATAGCCACTGGACAGTATAGTCACTCTTCGGCAACAGGTATCAGACATTCTGATGAGCAAAAAAGTACCAGCCTCTCAAGTGTTGAAACTACTAGGTACTATGGCAGCAACGCTCATAGCAGTTCCTCTGGGGCGTATGCACATGAGAATACTTAAATGGTTACTCTTCACCCAGTGGTCTTACCAATGACTTCCGATGTCATTCTTGATAATGATTCCAGATTCATGCAGAAAAGACCTTCATTGGTGGTTGACCAGCCATCATGTAACAGTAGGTCGCACTTTTGTTCTTCCCCCTCCATCAGCCATGGTGACCACAGATGCTTCTCTGATGGGGGTTGGTGGGGCTTTTCAGGGAAGAACAGCCCAAGGCACCTGGTCAGAGACAGAGTCACAGTGCACATAAATATCCTGGAGTTAAGAATGGTACTTTTGGCATTACAGTATTTCCATCACTCTCTACCTCTGGGGACTATTGCGATTCAGACCAGCAACATGTCTGTGGTCTGGTACATCAACAAGCAAGGGGTAACCAAGTCTTACCCTTTATGTCGAGAGGCCCTGAGAGTTTGGTAGTGGGCTGTATCCACTGGGCACTTTCTGATAGCTACGCACATCCCAAGGAAATCCAAAGTGATTGCGGACAAACTGAGCAGAACCATTTTGATGCCGCATGAGTGGTCTTTCAAAAACTAGGTTGCGGAGAAGATTTTCAGCAGATGGGGCCAGCCTTGCTGCGGCCTGTTGGCATCCCCTATGAATGCCAAGCTACTTTGCCCTGAATCCCCTACCAGGGGGACAGCCCAAGGGATTCGCTCATACCCGATTGGCCCCTGGGACTCCTATATGCCTCTCCACCAATTCCCCTGATTCTGAAATTCTTGCAGAAAGCCAAAGCCCTGTGGAGGACTGTAATTTTAATAGCCCCATTTTGGCCTCAACAGATTTGGTTCCCCTTCCTTCGACTCTACCAACTGGAGAAACCTTTGATTCTGGACCCAGTTCCAGATCTACTGATGCACTCATCAGGGGTCCTTCATCCTTCTCTTCATTCCCTCAGATTGACAGCTTGGCTGCACCAATTCCCAACTTAGCCAGGTCACACGATTTCTCCTCAGAGGTACAGCATATTCTTGTATCCTCTCATAAAGCTTCCAACAGAAAATTGTATGCCAGCAAATGGAAGCAATTTGCCTTTTGGGCTTCCCAAAATAATATTGACCCTTACATCATCCCATTTGCTAGCATTTTGGAATTCCTGACTATGCTTTTTAATGAAGGTGCTGCAGCTGCCACTATAAGAGTTCATTTGGCTGCAATTTTGAATTTTCACCTCAGATCTGAAGGTTCTAATCTAATGTCTCACAGACTATGTAGGGCCTTCCCAAAAAGGTACCATACATCTGAGACCACCTGTTAGACCACCTTTTACTCCCTGGAATCTGAATTTTGTGTTGTTATGGATTATTCTTCCTCCCTTTGATCCTGCATCATCCTGCCATATAAAATTTCTCTCTTGGAAAACTATCTTATTGGTGGCCATTACCTCAGCATACAGAGTGTCTGAACTTCAGGCCCTCTCTGTCAAAGCCCCATATTTGGTGGTTCATTCCGACAGAGTGTCACTGAGGACTAACCTTTCCTTCCTTCCAAAGGTGTGTTCAGAGTCTCACCTGAATCAAACTATTGAACTCCCAACTTTCTTCAGTAACCATTTTAACGAATTGGAGTATATGTTGCATTAGCTGGATGTTCACAGGCAATTAAGATTCTATTTGGACAGAACAAAAGAATTTAGAAAATCAGAACAACTCTTTATTTCTCATGCTGACACAAAGAAAGGGCTACCAGAATCCAAAGTTACTCTTTCCAAATGGTTAACTGACTGCATAAAATTCACATATTCCTCAGTGAATCAACCATTAGAACATAGAGTGAAAGTGCATTCCACTAAGGCTGTTTCTACTTCCTTCACTTATGTGGCTAGGCTGCCTTTGGACACTATATGTGCAGCTGCCACTTGGTCTAAGCCGCATACCTTCATCATGCATTACAAAGTAGATAGTGCCTCCAGGGACAGAGCTTCCTTTGGTTTCACTGTCCTCAGAAATATACTCCCGTGAGCCACCCAGGATTAGGGTGCTTGGGACGCTACCCATGTGTAAGAATAAATGGCAAGATTGAACAACTTCACATAAAGAAGTTATGTATTTACCATAATGTTCCATGTGAGTTGTTCATCTCGCCTTCATTCTTACATTCCCACCCGCCTTCCCCCTCCAGGCTTCTCGAAGAACGAGTAAGACTTTGCGGTCTGGTGAGTCTTGTTCTACAATTTCTTACTCATGCTGGAGTACCTTTTATGTGTTATTATGTTTTACATGCTGGGATCAGCAAACTACATCTGAGGTGAGACAGAGAGCATCATGGGATAGGGTCTTGGCCTCGAGCTACTCTAAAACCTTGAACTTGTGAAAGCAGCCAACTCGAAGCCGATGGATCAGCTCCGAACTCATGTGTAAGAATAAAGGTGAGATGAACAACTCACATGGAACATTATGGTAAGTACATAACTTTTTTTTTATGCAACTATTACTGAAAACTTAACAAATATCTGTTGTCTGAAAATTGCAGTACAGTTGTCATTACCTAGGGTATTTGTCTAACTACACGGTCAGATTGTGCAAACCAGGAAGTACTAAAGAGAAAAATTCAAACATGAGTCAGCCATTTCTCAATAGCTCATTGTAATGAAACACAGCTGTGTTTTATCTTTTTGCACAAACAGGCACGGTTCGAATCCTGACAGTGGTAGTACGCAATAAGAATATGTGAATATTTGTATAAACAGTCAGGTTGTATTTACATAAATTACCTCCACAGGTCTGCGAGGTAAAGAAATGTTTGTAATAGCTGTAAAGAGGATTTACAAACTCACTCTGTGTTCAACATGTCAATGGTCCAAACCCAAGGTTGCAAATGACAACAAGATAAGTACATACACCATGCACTTTGTTCCAATACATGTCCCTCAAGTGTCACACTGTCACAGCTAATGATCACTGCTGCTAATAACCAGGGAGACAGATAGAAAACCTTGCGGAGTATGTCAGTACCAAACTCCCCAAGCATGAGTGCCGGCCACTCCTGTCATTGTTACATATGTAACTGTGAAGATGTGAATATGTGTGGAAACAGTCAGGTAGTGTTAACACATATTTCTTCAACAGGTTTGCTAGGTAAGAAAATGTGTCTATTAGCTGTAAGAAGGCTTAACCAATACACTGTATACAACAATCCCACTGTCCATCCCCAGGCCATAGGTAGATATACAGTGAGGTCAGCCATGGAGAGTAATGAGTAGAGTAATGATCTGTACAGTTGTTGAAAACTGAAGCCTAGACAGTTGTTAATTGACCTATCTCTTCCCCACCCTATCTGCACCAATACTTCATGCACATTAAATTGGTATGTTCATCTCCAAACCTACTGTTGGGACATGTGTTATTGTTATACAAATATTGAACTGTTTGAATATTAGTGTTCCCTGTTCAAATACTATCATTGCTGGGCTGTTGCTATCAATGTAACTTGCATGCTGTTATAATGCCTACTGTGGTTCCATATATACATGTGTTCTGTTTGCTATGCAAATGTTTCAATTCGGTTTTATGGGGTAAATTGGAACACCCATGCATGCTGTTATAAGTAATCCTGAAATGTGTTGTTCATGACTAACCAACATATTTTTAAAGCTGAAACACCATAGCACATCTGGGAAGGCAGATCCTGGCGGATCCACCTGTCCCGCCTCATCTGGCCATGGCACTGGGCCCCAGCACGTCTGGGACCCAACCTGGGCCTTCCTTTTCAGTTGGTCCTGCAACACTTTCGGGTGGAACTGCCTCAGGGCATGGGGCTTATCCCCCCCCGGCAGTGGGCACGGAGAGGAGACCATCACCTGCAGTCAGGTCCAGGGCTTGATGCGCATCATCCTCTGTTCAGAGTATGGTGATCAGCTGCGCCAGCTTTAGGGCTGCCTGGCACATCTTGAGGGTCAGCCTGCCCCTAATGCACAGCTCCCAGCACAGCCACCTTCGGGGCAGTGAAGGTGCAGTGGTGACTACCCATGGGTGAGAACTTCAGTCCCACTGTAACCATATGGGGGCTCATGTGCATCTGATTCCCAATCACCCTTCCCATCCAAGGTTTTTACCCCCCCACATGTATCATATACTGCCCCTGTCAGCTGTCTTGTCTGTCTTCCTACATAACTTACCTCCCCAACTCCCCAAATTTACCTATCTTTCCCCAAAATCCCACGCTCAACTTATTAAAAAAAAAAGGGCAATCTGTTCCCAAAAAAAAAATGTTGCCCCTTACATAGCTGTCCATTTCACACACGTGTCCACTGGACATATGTAATCTGGCCTTATTGGCTTAACAACGCATTACTGTTGTCCTCACCCCTCTCTCAGGGGTTTGAGTGTCCAAATTCACCTCCAAATTCTGTACAAATGTACAGCTGTTGCTGTATCAGAAAAGGACAGCTATGGACCTTCCCTACACCCATCCTGCACATCCCTAGCTATCTTTCATATGGGTTTTCCCTCTGCATGCCCTGTTTTTCACCACTTTCCTATCGCCCATTTTTTCCTTATCTTTTAAAGAAATTAGCATGGAGGTAAGAGGGAGTAAGTGACAGTAAGAAGCAGTAAGCGGCAGTAAGTGAGTTTGCGCTATGCTAAGTGATGCCTAAACAGATTAAGCAGTTTACCATTTAACCATGTATTGGCATCATTTACCCTCGTGCAAACCCAAGCAAACCTGCTTACAACTGCTTAAAAGTGCCTTAATCACTCTGTATCCATCAGAAACTGTTCTGCCTAGCAAAAAAATAATCAGCACTGCCAAACCCAAGACCCTGTACACTGCAGACAGAGCAATGTACCACTACACTGTCTGAGCTGTAATAATGAACACTCTTTTTTTCAAACATATCATTCAGTAAAGGTATAGCATAGTAGGGAGCAAACACTGTGGAATCAATCATATTTAGTATATATAAATATACACATATAGATGTGTATGGTGATAGATAAACATGCAAAAGTATATACATCAGATATATGGAGCTATACATATAAAACAAATACATATAGAATATATACATATATATATTGTTATATAAATATATGTATAGATATCAAAGGAATATATATATAAAAGTATATATATATATATATATATATATATATATATATATATATATATATATAGAGCGTTGTCGCCTCACAGTTAGACGTTGCCCGTTCGATTCTCAGTTAGAGCATCTTCTGTGTGGCGACATGCGTGAATGGGCATTCCTTCGTTGAAGGTTGTGCATTAGGCCCGGCAAGCCAGTACGTAAAAATCTACTGCCAATCATTAGCGGACCGGAGTTCTGCTGTGGCGACCTAACCGAAAAGCGAAGACTTATATATATATATATATATATACATGTATATATATATATATATATATATATATATATGTATATATATATATATATATATATTTTTTTTTTTTATAAATATTTATTTATCTATATATATATCTATATATCTATATATATATATATCTATATATCTATACATATATATATATATATATATATATATATATATATATATATATATATACTCATAACATGTGGTGAAGTCATACCAAGCACCATACCTCTCCACCTCTTAGTGCAAGAATTCTTGAGAAAGGCTGTCAAAATGTAAAATGTTGCTACAGTAACAGGGTTTGTGTCAGCATACATGTTCAGAAGGATGTGAGTTCTGAAACTGAAATGTATGTCATCATTTACTGACAGAAATCCTCACATCATCACAGTGATTTACCACAGAAATGAAAATAATGATTCTGTGGAACAGACCAGAAATATGAGCAATAAACCTGGACAGTCTGAAACAATCTGGCCAGTCGAGAGGTATGCTCAGAACCCCTTAGTGCAACAAATCTGGACCAAGCCTGACAAATTGGGGGGGGGGGGTAAAGTCATGAAACTGAGAACATATCCCAAATACCGGAGTAGATAAGGTGACAGTTGATGCAGTAACACCCGCCTGTCTGTTGTAACATATATTGAATGGAATAGCCCAAGTCCAAAACCAAATTACTCCCCACTAGTTGCTGACATAAATCTTCACATCATCCCACTGATGTGTCAGAAATACAAAGCACGTATAGGGGCCAGACAACAGTACATCTGATAAATATCTTGACATAACATCACAAAAAGGAAACTACACTGAGGTGCTAGGCATATCACCAAGCACTGTCTAAACTATAGGCAGACTGACACAACACTAACTCCACTTTGCTATGGGGGAATACACATGTAATTGCAAATATATCAGGCAATACAGGGATGTAACAGCACTGACAAACAGGCACCAGTGTGAAAGTGCATATCCATAACCGATCTCACCACATTCCAAGTGACATACTGATAAGCAACATGAAAAGTAGTGTATATAGACTGTGTGAACAAAATCATCAGCATGTTTGCCACTCACATATTACCCCTACATACACTGGTCCCATTCAAAATGTAATCTGATGCCTCACTGTGGCATGGGACATGAGTCAGTCTGCCCCTACAAACATATACAGCTGATAGAGCACCATAAACTGGAGCAGCATGCAAAATCAGATAGAAAAGGACCCATAAGACTTACATCTACCCCCTCCCCACATAGGCCAAATGACACATTCACATTACACTGCTACACAATCCTGACAGTCTGTCAACAATTACCAGAAATACACAGTCCTCTCAACTGTATAGAGTTCCACAGAACTTCCAGGCTTTGTCCTCATATATAAGGCCTTCTACACATAACATATCTGGCAGTCTGATACATCACTAGGATGATATCAGGAATGAAGTCACTATATAGTATACTATACCTATCCACCTCTTACTGCATGACATCTGGACAAAGCCTGACATACTCGGGGGGGGGCAAAGGCCCAAACACGGGGATTATTTACATATTGCTGTTATAAACTGAAAAAGTCGCTAGTGTAACAGGGTTGTTATAACATATCTGTCCTCAGGGATATGAAGTCAGAAACACACATGGATGTTACCATTTACTGACTGCAATCCTCAGAGTATGCAACTGAATTTCCAAGGGCAAAAAATGTGCGAGTAACGCACCAAATATAAGAGTCCAAACTCAAGCCAGTCTTTGGATAGCACTACAGTTGAGAGTTATGTCAACCACCTAACACTATCAGACTTAAATTCACAAAGAGCAGCCATATCCACACAAACCTTGTCCAACTAGCATTACTTCAACTGTATATCAGCAATACTTACATTCTGTCCCTATGTCTGGAACATTCTCCCCTAATTTGTTGGGCTGTCACCACAGTGTTTGTTGTAAGAGGTATTTCCAACGACCCTCTGTGATGCTGTTTGTCACACACCTCCTTGAAGTTCTCCTCACAGACAAGGAAAAGAGGCAATGCCCACATGAAGTACTCAGTTATAGGGGTGTGTTTCCATGCTATTGGGTATGGGAATGATACCACAGCTGTTCTGCATGCAATTAACAAGTGGGGGACTCCAACTGGTGCACAGACCATCAGCTGCTCATGAGCATTACCTACAAAAGGCAAGCTATTGCCTATACAAAACAGATGTATAGCTTACATCTGTCTCAGAGAGAGAGACACACACACACACACTCACACACACACACACACAAACACACACAGAAACTGATGGTATACCAACTGAACTGAAAAAAAAACACAGGTATGTAAAACAATTAAGCATGCAATGGAATGTAGTCGGGGGTATGTAAACATGGAAAATAGGAAGTTCAAAAAATATTATGTCTCAACAGCACATGCTGTATTGATATATTGCTAAGCAGAACCTATAGCCATAACATCTGTGTCTGTCTGCAGTGACATAGAACACAGCTCAGGGCCTGAGTTACCCCAGGAAAGGATGGCTCACATCTGACCTCTAATGGAGTGTGTTGCACAATACTGACTGTAACACTGCTAGGCTAGCTACTGGGATGTCGCAGATATCCATATGTTAATTGTGAATACAAATGTGATATACATGTTTGTCTCAGACATGTGATGGACCTATGCAGGGTATTTGCATACTGAAATACTGCTGCAGCTGTGTGTGTTGAACTGCATGTGATATACTGAGCTCATACCATTAAACTGTCCAGTGTTATGCACACTGACCACATGTGTGCCTCATATTTGTAGTTATGTCATCAAGAGTTGTGTTATGTCTGGCAAATAATTGTAAACCTGTGAACACTGACATTACAATATCACTTTATCTTTCTTTTGGCTGTAACCACTAGTGGTCACCACAGCAGATCATCTGTCGCCATGTCTTCCACTCCTCTGCATCTTGCTCTGTCACAACAACCAGTTGCATGTCCACTATCACCACAAACATGCACCTTATCTCAGGCCTTCCACTTTTTCTCTTACCTGGCAGCCTCATCTTTTCCCAAATATACTCAGCATACCTCCTCATCACATGTCCAAACCAACAAAATCCTGCCACTCTCTGGCTTCGTCCCCAAACGGTCCAACCTGGGCTGACCCCCTAACATACATATTCCTAATCTTGTCCACCCTCATCACACTCAGTGCAAATCTTAACATCATTAACTCTGCTACGTCCAGCTCTGACTCGTGCCTTCTTTTTTCAATGCCAATGTCTCCAACACATATAACATAGCTGGTCTCACTACTTTCTTGTAGACCTTCCTTATCACTCTTAATGATACTCGTCAGTCACAAATCACTCCTGACACTCTTCTCCACCTCCCATATCCTGCCTGTACTCTTGTCTTCACCTCTCCCCCACTCTCACCATTACTCTGAACTGTTGTTCCCAAGTATTTACACCTATCCACCTTTGCAAACTGTACTCCCTGCATCCTCACCATTCCTCTATCCTTCCTCCCATTCACACACATATTTTCTGTCTTAGTCCTGCTGACCATTATTCCTACCCTCTCTAGACCATACCTCAACCTCTCCAGGGTCTTCTCAACCTGTTCCCTACTCTCACTACAAACCACAATTTCATTTGCAAACAGCACAATATATAGTGACTCCTGTCTGATCATGTCTGTCAACCTGTCCATCATCACTGCAAATAAGAAAGGGCTCATAGCTGATCCCTGATGTACTCCCACCTCCACCTTAAATGCACATGTCACTCTAAAATGCAGAACTCACCGCTGTCACACTAGCCTTGTACATATCCTGTAGCATTCTTACAGATTTCTCTGCCACTCCTGACCTCTTCGTACAATACCACAACTCCTCTCTAGGCATCCTGTCATATGCTGTCTCTACATCCACAAAGACACAACGCATCTTCTTCCAACCTTCTCTGTACATCTCCATCAGCACTCTCAGAGTACACATTGCATCTGTACTGCTCTTTCCTGGCATGAAACCATACTGCTGATCAGTAATCATAACCTCCCTTCTTAACCTAGCTTCCACCACCCTTTACCATTACCTCATGCTGTGACTAATCAGTATTATCCCTCTGTAGTTCCTCAGCAATGCACACCACCCCTATTCTATTAATCAGTACCCAACCACATGTTATTCACTCCTCACTCATCCTCTCACTTTCCAAGATTACAGTAAACAATACAGTTAAAAAGACCACTGTCATTTGTCCTAAACACCTCCATGCTTCCAGAGGTATGTCATCTGGACCAATAGCCTTTCCATTCTTAAACCTCTTCATAGCTGTCCTTATTTCCTCCTTGATAATCTGTTGCATGTCCTGATTCACCATACCCACACCATTCAACTTTCTCTCTCTCATTCTCTTCATTCGACAGCCCATCAAGGTACTGTTTCCTCCTGCTCAACACACTCTCCTCGGGTGTGAGTACATTTCCACCATTATCCTTTCTCAGCCTTGTTTGCTGCACATCCTTCCTAGCTACATGTCTCTGTCTAGCCAATTGGTACAGGTCCTATTCTCCATCCTTGGTGTCCAACCTTACATACAACCCTTCAGATGCCCCATCCTCAGCCTTTGCCACCACTCTGTTTGCCATGCACTCCATCTCCCTATTATTCTCCATCCTTGGTGTCCAACCTTACATACAACCCTTCAGATGCCCCATCCTCAGCCTTTGCCACCACTCTGTTTGCCATGCACTCCATCTCCCTATACACCTGTCTACTTTCTTCATCTGTGTGAAGATCCCACTTCTCCTTGGCCAACCTCTTTCTCTTTATACTCCCCTGTACTTCCAAATTCCACCACCAGGTCTCCTTGTCCTCCTTCCTCTTTGCAGATGTCACACTAAGCCTCGTTCTACTCATCTCCCTTACTAGCTCAGATGTAGTTATTTGCTAACTTTTCACTGCCACCCACTGCCTGTCTTAACGTTTCCCTAAACTCAGCCTCACAATCACCCTTTCTCCGTATCCCCCATTTGATCCATGATGCTGTCCTCACACTCCTTCACCTCTTCTTGATCACCAACATCATCCCACAGACCAACATTTCATGCTGCCTAACTACACTTTCCCCTGTCACCACTTTAGAGTTACCAATCCCCTTCAAACAAACTCACCTGCATAGGAGATAATCCACTTGTGTGCATCTTCCTCCAGTCCTGTATGTCACCCTATGCCCCTTGGTCTTATAAAACTACGTATTCACTACAGCCATGTCCAACCTCTATTGCAAACTCCACCACCATCTCACCTTCTGCATTCTTTGCTTAACACCATACCTACCCATCACCTCTGCATCCCCTCTCTCCCCTGCACCAACATGCCCACTGAAATCTGCTCCAATCACCACTCTCTCTCACACTTGGGTACACTCATCACCACTTCATCCAAACACACCAAAGTATGTCTGTCTCATCCATTACACACGCAATTAGTGGAGCATATGCACTAACAACTGTCATCATTCCACCATCAGTTCCCAGCCTCCTAAACATCACTCTACCCGACACTCTTATCACCTCCACAAACACTCTTGGCATAATGCTCCTTCAGGTTAACCCTTACATCAGTTTCCCACCTATACACACTATGATAGAACTATTTGTACCCGACTCCGATACACACAGCTGTACACCCCCTCCATCTGGTCTCAGGCACACACAATATATCCACCTTTCCTCTGTCCATCATATCAGCTGGCTCTTTTCCCATACCAGTCATACCCACAACATTAACAGTTCCTACCCTCAATACCACACTCCTAGCCTTTTTCCTCTCTGCCTGCCATATGAGCATCAGATATCCTCCAGGGTATGTCTGTGAAAGAAAAGGCTACTGCACTATCAAATGATGTACGTGTGTTACAGCAATATGAATAAAGTGTCACTAAGCCCACCGTGTATGTGCAGTGTCCTCCAGATGTCCTGTCCTAACAGGTTGACATGACTGACTGAGCAGCAAGACTGTAATTACAGTGTGCCATACTGACATAGAACAGAAATGTATAGCAGTTATTACCTGTGTATATGTATGTATGGGTAGGTGTACCTGGCTGCCCCATAACAACTGACATGGGATACAAAATGTCAGGTAAATAAGCTGTACATGTTGTACAAGTGTGTAACCTTAGTATCTGTGCATCCAAAAGACTTACACTTCTACAACTACAGGTTGTGACATTGCCCTGACACAGACATGGGCACTGTAATAAGCATGAGTATCACATTGAAATTGTAGAGGTGGCCAACTGTGTTATGACCTTGTGTCCATGCCTACTACAGACAGATATATAACCCCACATGGCTGTATGGCCTCAACACTACCTTACTTGTAAAACCTATCTCCACCAAAGTAGAGTAAACCCCTTTGCTGGACAGCAGCAATGCATGAAACACATAATGTGATGATATATTGGCTGTACTGGGCAAACTAGGAGCAGGCACCAACTGGGCAACATATCAAACTTTGTCTGAATGAGCATATTAGGTCACGGGTGGATTACTGTAAGGCTAACTATGAGTACAAATTGGACACATCCACTAAGGGCAATCACAAGGCCATCTTCAGATATTTCTGCAGTTTCAGAGGCAACAACCCAACCCACCCTGTAGTGGTGGTCAATCATAGCACATACACACACACCATAGCTATAGCCAACCTGCTGCAGACAGGTTTAGGGCAAACATCATCCTCCCGGCTCACCATCAGTATAGGTGGATATGCACAGCACACAAACTCCTCCCCTCATCATCATGGATCAGGTGCAAACTGCCTAATCAAAGTTAACAAAAGCAAGTCCCCTTGGGGCCTGATAACATTCTTGTCTGCATCCTACATGAACCCAGGCATATGCTTCCAGCTCCATTACACACTGTATGCAAGCAAAGCCTGAGCACCATTGACATCCCATCTGCAAGGAACACGGTATCCCTCTACAGAAACATGAATGATGATTGGTGGTTTATGCAACGTACTGGCCCTCACTGGGGGAAACATGACAGGTCAGGACCAGGAGTACAATGCATGTTCATACAGTGCTGCTAGGTACAGGGATATGATGTGTTTGTAAGTGGTGGCTAATGATAGTCATATTCATGTGTTGGCTCTGTAAAGAACTCTGGGCAATGTCTGAGGTCCTGTGATGTGTTTCCCTGTTTATGTCTTCCAGGTGTCATACAGCAGCAACCACTTTACACCGATGCAGAGACAGCAGCCATCACAGAAGCTGTAGTCTTAAACTATGCCATCTTTTTGGCCATAGCCAGCAAAATCTGTGGGGGTGGAGTGCCCTGTAGGATGAGATTGTCCACAAAGTGAACATCTTGGGCCGTCATGACGACCATACGATCAGGTCACGCATAGAGCAACTAACCTCATACGTAGTGCCCAGCGAATGGGTGCTGCTGTAGCAAGGGACCATACTGCTACCGGTGGGGGGCCAGCCACACAGGTCCCACTTATGGTGACAGACGAGTTCCTTGCCAACCTTGGGTAGCCCCCACAGAACCTCAAATGTAGAAAACAGCAGTCATGGAGGTGGGTGGCACCCAGGCGACAGATGAGAAGCGTCCAGGTAAGGCCAAAGTGCATATCAATGTAATGAGGTAGCATTTAAGCTGTCTTCTATAGAACCTCTAGATGCATATGTCAGTGAAAAATGGATTAGTGGGCGGGGTTTCTCCTATAGTGTATGACATTAGGTTTTTTGCTAATTGCAGTACAGATTGGGTTATTTACCTGGCTACATGCACATGTGGGGCATTTTATGTGGGACAAACGTCCAGACCATTAAGACTCAGGATTTCCGAACACATCAGTAACATTAAGAAGGGTAGAGTACATAATGCTCTATTTAAACATCAGGTAGTTCATCCAACTGCTAATTTTTTATTTACCATAATTGACACTATCAAGGGTAATAAACAAAATAAAACTGGCTGGCATTATCTATTGAGTTCCAAAGAGAAAAAACGGATTATTAAGTTAGGTGGTTTATTTCCACCAGGACTAAATGAGCAGTTTTAAGTGTAACCAATCACATTGTTTTGTTTGATATTTAAATGACAGTTTTTGAGTGACTTCTTTTACATTGAGGAAGGCTGTGTGTATTAACCAGCCGAAACCGGTCTGTGTACTTTTGCTGTCTCTACTGAATGAATTTCACTATTCATTAAATACACTTATACACCAGGATTTGGCCTGCTGGCTGTTTTTGTACATTTGCTTGTTTACCTCCAGCCGTGCAGTTGCCTCCATGCAGGAAGTTCTCTTTTACTGTTACACTCATTTTCATTCTGCTGGAAGCCTGACCCTGGTGCAGTCTGCAGTTTTTCTACAGGCTATAATTCTTCTGGACTTTTTGGTTCGCTTTGAATACTTTTGGAACTTTTGGATCGTGTGAGTCTGTCTGTGACTAGTTTCACCATTATAATAATGATTCTACTGTTATTTTTGTTTATTACCTTCCATTTATGAAGCATAGTCACGTCGCATTTGGATGCTCGTGGGCGCCATTTTTTAGTGTTCCAACTTCGTTTATGTGGTTTTGCTTGCTGAGAGTTACATCCTTGGTTTTTTATCCAGAAGGAAGGTTTGGATTATATTTTCTTTATGAGCTTGGGCACTTTTGATCTTTCATTAACATTTATTGGCAGGACAATTACATTTCGTTAATTGTTTGACACTACAACTGACTACTTCTCGTCAGCCTTCTCTTGTATTATGGGATTCTTATGAGGATTATTCTGCTTCTCCCATACCATTTGGAGCAGTATATATCGTTTGGATTTAACGACTTTTCTTCTGGAATAGGACTTTTATATGGTTTTGAATTTTTTGATTCTATGTGCTTATATTCTACAACTGTTTAATGGCTATGACCAATTTCAATGTACCATACACGTATAAATGGTTATCCTTTTTTTAGCGTATTTGGTATGCTTTAACATTATTAAGCTGTATGTTATTACAACAGGCTGTGATTATACAGTGATTTATGAGCAACATTTATGTTTTTATTCTGAAAGTACATCTTGTTCTGCATGATTACATGTTTGCCAAATACTCAGCTTTTGCTGACATATGCTGTACAATTTTATGATTGTGTTACAGTCAGCGTTTTGCAGATACATTGGGATTATATAACCATATGTCGAGTTATGATTAGCACTATACTTAGTGATCTAGTGAAGTGCGCTGCTTGAAGTCAGGGCTTTATATGAATAATTTTGTTCCTGGCTCTCTTTGAAATTATTAGGAGCATTTAAAATCATTTGGGACTCCATGATTTTGCAATTTTGGCAATTTGGTCCCTCTTATGTTCTGAGTGTTCCCATGGTAATGTTTGGATCTTAACATCTGACTTTCTATTATTTTTTGTAGTAAATGTTTTTTACTATGTCACTATTTCATCTAGCCAATGTCTTATCATATTTTTCCATATGTTAATTGTCGTAGGATTTCTTACGCTTAAATATTAATGTTTATGAGTGTCATGTCAGCTCACCAGGCATAACCTGATTTTACATTTGGTTTTGACACACCTTGTGTTTCTAGCTCCTACATTTTGTGGACCAGCTATGGATATCCTTGACTAGGTAATTATTTGGTACCCTGAATATTTTGCTTATATGGTTGTTTTTTTCTAGAGTGCTCCCCTGTTATAATTCGGTGTATGGTCTCTTTTTATATGGGATAGGTTATATATACTGTCTGTTTACTCTGAGGTCATACCACTCTGATAAGTAAATTCAGCTAATATTTTATTATATGGTACCTTGACATCCCTCTTACTCTTCCTTTTGCCAATTACTACTTTGGGGGCTCAGCACCATTTGTTGGATTCTCTGGTTTTCTTAAACTCAATTAGAGACATAGCCCACATCTTTATAGGATTTTGGAGCTATTATTGTCTCTTTATTACAATATTTGATGTAGCGGTTTCAGCTATTATTGTCAAAGTGTTTGGTTTTTGTGCCCTATTTATTTTGGCATTGTCAATTAGGCTTAATAAATGGATCTTTTAAATTTGGTTTCAGGTCTATCTTCAGACCGTGAGGACCTAAGAGCTTTTGGTCTTGGATCTACCATTGATGGCTCTAACTTGGAGGAGCCTCTTGGTCCTGAAACCATTTGTAATTTAGGCTTTGATAAATTACACAAACATTTGAGGTCGCTTAGATCGAATGTTTGGCATGCCAAATTATTCAAAGCCTACATTGCCAAAGACATTATGCCTCGCGGCTTAAGAGTCAGAATCCAGCCTTTGGTGGGGGAAATTGATGATGAACTTTCTAATGAATGGGCTGGCATTCAACATCAAGCCAGCATGTCATTTGTAAAAGCCCTAACTAAATATTATGAACGGGTAATTGACAAAGAGGTGAATGTAGTTTTGGGGTTGGTCAATGAAGTTAAACCATTCGAGGCTGAACCTTTTTTTGTTAAAAATCTTACCAGAGTTGCTTCTGACCTCAGTAATTTAGAAGTACAATTGAAATCCAAGAAAATTAAAAAATTCAACAGAGACCAATCCGATTATCAGGGGAACAACCCCATCAGTACAACCAAACATGTTAAATTCCGTTCACAACCCAGTCGCCCTTCCAAAAGGAAGAGACCCAAATCCATATTGAGAAACCGTATCTCTGATACAGGTTCATCTACGGATGAATTTTCATCCTGTCTTGAGAATGACTCACAGACTGCATCAGGGTCACCTTCTTCCAAAAGAACTTTGTCAAGTGTTCCTTTAGGCACAAATATCAAAGAGGGGGCAGGAAACATAAAGCAAATAAACAGCATCCAGGGTCTGCTCAAATTGGTAATGCAGAATTAGGGGTTTCATTTAATCAAAATGTCTTAAATTTATCAGACCATGTTTTAACACCAACTGAGTTGAGTGTTCTCAATAAAGGATTAACATTTGTACCAGGTTTTTTTGTTCCTGAAGATTCTTTTGCACAAGATGTTGTATCCTTTTGTAGACTGCTTAATTTGAAATTATTTTTTGGTTCATCTAATAACAATTGTGTTTCTGATAAATTTGTTTACCACAAATCACAATTTTCACCCCCTATGCATCCCGCTGTTTTACAGTTTCAGAACAACATTCTCAAAGATCTACATTATGTAAGATCAGAATCTCGTTTGAAATTTAATAATATTTCTATTCCAGAAAAATATGCTATACAAGATTTACAGAACAATCATCAGATTGTCATCATTTCAGCTGACAAAGGTGGAGCTGTTGTGATTCTAAATTGGCTCTACTATGACCAAGAAGCTAAGAGACAACTATCTGATAGGAAATATTATGCTGAGATGGTTATGAATCCCACCATGAAATTCAAAAAAGAAACTGAGAAGTTTTTGTTGCATGCCAAAGAAGCGTTTATCATTGATAATGATTTGATGCAACAACTTTTGGTTCATGATCCCATGAACCAATATATTTACTTCTTGCCTAAGATTCATAAAGATCCCATTCATCCCCCAGGTAGGCCTATTGTGTCAGGTAGGGGTTATATTACCAAACCTCTGTCCCTTTTTCTCAATAAACAAATCAAACCTTTGTTGTCTTTGATACGGTCACGTTTATGTGACACAACTAATTTCCTACAAATTATTTCTGACTCACAACTTGAACCAGAATGGCGTATGTGTACCTTTGATGTTAGTGCCCTTTATACCAATATTCCTCATTCTGGTGGTCTTGAGGCATTGTCCTACTGGTTGAATATTTCTGGTTTATATTCAATTGAATATAATGAATTCTTGCTTGATATGGCTGCTCATGTATTAACAAATAATGTCTTTTTTTACCAAGAAACTTGTTATTGGCAGACCAAAGGAACGGCTCTGGGGTCATCATTTGCCCCCTTTTATGCCGATTTATTTATGGCTTATGTCGAAGAAGATCTTATTTACAATAAGCACAACAATATGTTTCTGAATCAATTGGATATTTGGAGATGCTACCTTGATGACTGTTGGTCAATATGGACAGGGGAACTTGTTGAATTGTTTGAATTTTTGGCATATTTAAACAACAACAAATGGGGTCTTCAGTTTACATTACATTATGACACCAATGTTATTACTTTCTTGGATGTTTTAGTTACAAGATTACCTGACAACACTTTAGGGACTAAAGTCTATAGAAAACATCCAGAATACAACACGATCTTACATGCATCGAGTTTTCATCCATCACATATTGCCAAGAATATACCCAAATCACAATTCATCAGAACAAAAAGGATTTGTTCCGATGAGTCTTCATATCAGGAACAAAGTCGAGATCTCACCAATAGATTCAGATGTAGGGGGTACAAAATGGGCCATGTTTTTGATGCCATTAGCAAGGTTGGTACAGTGAGCAGGGATGAGTTATTGTCATACAAGGAGCAGGATAATATGGTTTCACAACCAATCAGGTTCACCACTACTTACGGTAGGAATTCTGATAACCTCATACAGAGTATCCATAGGCATTGGAACATCTTGCAATATGATCATGAACTAGCCGACATTATTCCCAATAAATGCCTTTTTTTCTTTTAGAAAAGGCAACAACTTAAGTGGTTGCTTTAATCATTATAAACATACACATGAGCATGGCAATTTGGAACCGATTCAGACTACACTCACAGGTAGCATTCCTTCAGGCTGTTATCCCTGTGGTCATTGTGTCAACTGTAACAAAATATGCAAAACAAAGCAATTTTCCAGCAAACAATCTCCTATAGTGTATGACATTAGGTTTTTTGCTAATTGCAGTACAGATTGGGTTATTTACCTGGCTACATGCACATGTGGGGCATTATATGTGGGACAAACGTCCAGACCATTAAGACTCAGGATTTCCAAACACATCAGTAACATTAAGAAGGGTAGAGTACATAATGCTCTATTTAAACATCAGGTAGTTCATCCAACTGCTAATTTTTTATTTACCATAATTGACACTATCAAGGGTAATAAACAAAATAAAACTGGCTGGCATTCTCTATTGAGTTCCAAAGAGAAAAAATGGATTATTAAATTAGGTGGTTTATTTCCACCAGGACTAAATGAGCAGTTTTAAGTGTAACCAATCACATTGTTTTGTTTGATATTTAAATGACAGTTTTTGAGTGACTTCTTTTACATTGAGGAAGGCTGTGTGTATTAACCAGCCGAAACCGGTCTGTGTACTTTTGCTGTCTCTACTGAATGAATTTCACTATTCATTAAATACACTTATTCACCAGGATTTGGTCTGCTGGCTGTTTTTGTACATTTGCTTGTTTACCTCCAGCCGTGCAGTTGCCTCCGCGCAGGAAGTTCTCTTTTACTGTTACACTCCATATGTCCTGCCTATAGGGTAAGGTTGGAATATGGCAGAATTTCCTCACACCAAACAATATCCAGGCCTGGCAAAAGTCTGAAAACAATACATCAGGTCTCCAAAACGCAAGTGGGAAAATGTGTTATGGTAACATGGGACCATGGCTGAACTCTTTGGCCACAATTCTGACAGGTGTGTTTGGCACAATAATACCGCTGCACATCACCACAACAACACCACCCCCACGGTGAAGCATGATGATGGCAGTTTTCTGCTTTGGGGTAACTGTTCACATGCTGGAACTAGGGCTGTAGCCAAGTTGGAGGGGATAATGAACAGTTCCAAACACTGGTCCCTTGTGGCTCGAATTCTTCTGGTGTCTGCCACATAGCGGTGGATGGTGAGTAATTCTACCTTTCCACACAACAATGGCCCAAACCATACATCCAAATCAACAAAAGGATGGCTTCACCAGAACACATGCAACATTCTGCACTGGCCCAGCCAGAGCCCACACCTATGTCCACTAGGATATATGCAGGGTGACCTGAAGAGGGCAGTGTACAGGGGATGCCCTTGCAATCTGACATAGTTGGAGGTGTTTTGCAAGGTAGAGTGTGTAACCATTTGTAAGTCAAGATGTGCCATGCTGATAGACACCTTCCCAAGATGTCTGAATGCTGTCATTAAATCAAAAGGTGCTTTAGGATTACTTTAAGGGTGTGCACACTCATGCAACCAGCCTATTGTATCTATTTCATTTACCATATGTTACCTGTAACTGATGTTTATGTTCTTCAGTTGGATTGCACAGGTTATATGTCATATGAAATGATGACAATGTTATGAGCTGATTTCTGAGGTCTCATGTGATATATCACTAAAACCTGGCATGTTAACAGGTGTGTGTACATTTACTATATCCACTGTACATTTGGGAAGTTGTTTAAGTAACCGGCTTTGTTTTAACATACATGTACTGCAGGTTATGCAGTCTGCTCCTCAGTTTAGGACATTAATTAATGACATCAATCCACAGGTCAACCTAGTAATGTATCAGGCAAATACAGGAGTTATGAGGAACAGAAAAAAATATATGAGCCACACATATAGACATTCAGCAAAACCCTGTACAGTTGGGAGGTATGTTCTGTAGGAGTTGCCACAGTGCTATACAGGTGAACAACAATAATTTATATGGGTGCAGTGTGTGCTAGGTGAAGGGACATCACCTACTAACACCACTCACATACCCAAGAGGTGTATATTAGTAGTAATGGTAATTGGAAAGGCCTGCACTGCATGATGCTGAGGGTCAGTCCAGAGTGTGTAGGCTATTGTTTGACTGTGTGTCGTGAATGCCCCCAGTCAGCTAATTGAGGTCTGTGTAATGCCTTTGAGGCACCTCACCTGTATGTATATATGTGTGTGTGTGTGTGTGTGTGTGTGTGTGTGTGTGTGTGTGTGTGTGTGTGTGTGTGTGTGTGTGTATACCAGCAAACCTTATAGTGTCAGTAGTAATTTACATACATTGTTTTTCCCTCACAGGTGGACATGGTGACTGCCGTCCCTCCCACTCTGATTCTCATGTCAGTGTCTCTGCAGACTCTGACCGTGATGATACTCATATTAAGGCACAGGTGGGGTTGTCAGGGGCTGAATCTGTGCCATCAGTTGGCATCCCACTATTGTCAACCCCATCCCTGCACACAGTCATAATGCCCACACATACCTTGTCACCAGTGGCCACAGATAATGGACAGTTGATAGGTGCTGGCATGGAACAGGCTACTGTGATGACTAGGGCAAGTAAGAGTGCAGGAACTAGCCATAGCCAGAGTGCTGGCAAGTTCCCATACAGGCATATGGGTATGGGGTGCTCGAAGGAGGATTGCAGCCCTCCATGCCCCGTTGCAAGTGCCACAGCAGCAGTCACCAGATGCATGTTTCAGGCCATCATGTAGGCACAGGCACATAATGAACGTAACACCAGACATATATGCAGAGTCATGGAGGAGCACATCCTGGAGTCCATGGCGATATTCATGAACTCACTGCAGCTATCCGTGAGCATACTGAGGTCATGGACAGATGGTGGGGGGAGACTTTGGCACTGCTTGGCCATGGAATATCTGTGCATGAGCATTTGGCAGATGATGGCCAGCAGCCACATGGATTTACGTCAGCACCATGATCAGCTGAGGGTCTATGTGGCCATGCACCATCACGTTCCTGTACTGGCAGTACCACCAGCACTACTGAAGGGCATGTGTAGTCCATGCCACGACACAGCAGGCTATGGGCACGTGATCCTGGCCAGTGCCAAAAGGGAACTGGATCCATCAGAAAGCAATCACCATCAGGGAGTAGTACTGCACCTGGACTTGGCCCTGGTGGTGCAAGCGATACCCTTTGGCAGGCCCAGTTCCCATCTCCATGGCCAGAGATGGTGAACTGTACACCCTGCCATGCATAGCCCAGAGCTGTCCAAAATACCCCTGTGTAGGGCACCCACATGGCATGACTGTGTGCATACAAACACACACACATCACCATCAGACAAGTCACCTCCACACACACACACACACACACACACACACACACACACACACACACACACACACACACACACACACACACACACACACACACCACCCTACACAGCCCATTTAATGAACACCCTCCCAAACACAAACACATGACGCCAAGCATATGGCCCAGCCTAGGCTTCTGGCAAACTCACACAACAACCTTTCCATAGATGATACCTGTGCCACATCCCTGCCATCCATACCATCAATGCAGGGACATGCTAATATGGGTCTGATGCATAAGGTGACTTTAGCAGAGTGTAGCTATTTAATGCTGTGTAAGGTGCTGTCATCTGGCATTTGTAATGGGTACACATCAGAGTGTGTATGTGTGTGTGTGTGTGTGTGTGTGTGTGTGTGTGTGTGTGTGTATGTGTGTGTGTGTGTGTACCTTTTTCATCCATGATGCATTATTGGTGTTAGTAACACTAAGTGAACATGTTCTCAAATGCTGTATTCTGTTTGTGTTCCAGGTGTTTGTCTTTCAGCAGGATGTGGCCCTGCAGACATCACCAACAAGGGGGTATGGTAGTGTTGTAACCCATCGACCATGTCATTGCTGAGGTAGAGCTGTATCTGCACACATTTCCCAGGTCTGTGTAACAGTTCTTGCATGTGCCTCACAGCTTATAGGGCTGAGGGGTTGTATATAAGTCTATTGTGGTTGACATCAGCTCTAGTAGAGTGGACAATGGTAAGTGTGGTGGGTGGAACACACCTCAAATTGCTAATGCCCTCAATTCCAGAGGATATTGTGTCAACGAAACACACAGAGAATACTGTTCACACACACACACATGCATGCACAGGATCACAGTTGCCAGTGTTGTGTTTGGAACCCCTACCCATCAAGTTGTGGGACCACACTATTATGCAATTATTGCAGGTGGCATAGGACTACTAGTGTCATGAGTGTTGCAAGGTACCTGTAAGGTGAATAACATCATGTGGCCTTGTGAGGTATGGCAATGGTGGGTGTACTGCGTGAGAGAGTACTCATAATAGTGTCACATATAAGTCTACATACTCACAACCACTGCTATGCACTCCAGGATGCGCGTGCGCGCGTGCGCACACACACACACACACACACACACACACACACACACACACACACACACACACACACACACCAGTACTGACATTAGCAGACCAACCTATTATGTTATTTGTACTATACTATTACATACTGTTGCATGAGGCTTATAGGGCTGAAGAGTGTCTACAGATGCCACTACAGTTGATGTGAACAGTAGACCTCATGCAGTAGAACTAGGAATGTGTACTGTGAGTACCCCTGGCATAAAATATGAAATCATGCCCATCCAATGGATGTCATTCTCACACAAACAAGATACTCTTCTCTCACATACATTTGCCAGGACTGAGATTAGCACCTGTACCTATCCATTTATTGTTACTACATTGTTCTGCATTTATCGCAATGCCATGGAAGTTATGGGGTGACATTTGTCCAAAGGTACTTCTAAGGTGAGGGACATCACCAGGCAATGCCAATTATGACAATGGATTATGTATTGGGTGAGAGAGGCCACAAAATATTGTAACCTACACATATACACACACAAAATAATACACACACAGACACACACACACACACACACACACACACACACACACACACACACACACACACACACACACACACACACACACACCTTTGCCAGGACTCATATTAGAGCCTCTAGCTATTTAGTTCATAGGTTCATAGGTTGGTACTAGGCTATCAGTCCTAGGGCCTATACAAGTCTAGCCATAACAATTCCCTGGCTATTTCTTCCCACACTATTTACTTCCCTGGACCACTGTCTAGCAGGGTGACTGACGTGATCCCTGGGGTGAATTTCCTTTCTCTCATCCAATTATCAAGGTGCCTTTTGAAGAGGGACAAAGAGGCGCTCTGCTTGACATGTATGGGCAGTATATTCCAGAGTCTGGGGAGTTTCTGGGTCAGGCACCTATCCCTCCAGCATGTTTTGTTTATTGTGATGACAAGATTTAGATCCCTGGAGCATGTGGCTCTGAGACATTGCGATTTCTTTAAGTGTAGCATGTCCAACAGCTCTGGGTTTCACATCACCTTGTATGTTAAGCAGAGATCACCTCGGAGTACTAGATATGCGACAGAGAGATGGAGTTTTTTAAGGTGGTCAGCATAGGCCTGTGATTCTTTTAGTGAGGTATTTCTGCGGCCTTTCCAGTTGTTGCAGATGTCTTGAGAGGTACATACCAAATGGGGCATTGTATTCTATAATGGGTCTAATGAGGGATGAGTAGAGTGGGATAATGACCTCCTTTTTTCCTGGATGAAAAGCCCTTAGTGATGAGGTGTGCCACATAGAAGGATTTCCTGAATGTTGTGGCGATGTGGTTATTGAAGGTGAGACCACTGTCCATCTGTGTCCCTAAGTCTCTTATCACACTTTCGGTGTTTAGTGTACTGCCACCTATGTGATAATTCATGGGTACATGTATTTTCCCAAAGGGGATAACTATACATTTCTTGGCATTGAGCTTGAGCCCATGGTTCTGGCACCAAGCATCTGTTTCTGTAAGGCCATTTTGTAGAGAATACACATCATTTGGGGATTCAATAAATATTGGTATTATAGTGTTATGCAGTTACTGCACACACTACAGAGCCTATAGGTTGGGGAGTGTCCCAAGGTACCTGTATAATGAATAACATCTACAGCACTTGTAAGGTATGGCAATGGTAGTTGTACTGAGAGAGGCCACAAAATACTGTAACCTACACATATACATACACATAATCACACACACACACACACACACACACACACACACACACACACACACACACACACACACACACACACACACACACACACACACACACATTTGCCAGGACTCATATTAGATCCCCAAGCTATGTATTTATTGGTATTATAGTGTAATGCAGTTACCACACACACCACAGAGCCTGTAGGTTGGTGAGAGTCCCAATGTACCTATATAGTGAATAACATCTACAGCACTTTATAAGATATGGCAAGGGTAGTTGTACTGGGTGAGACGGTCCACCAACTACTTTCACCCATATGTTTACACACTCACAAACACTTTTATACACACTAATGCACATACACACACACACATGCACACACACACACACACACACACACACACACACACACACACACACACACACACACACACACATGCTCACACATACATATTTGACAGTACTGAGATCCATAGGTTCAAAGATTCTTAGGTGTGTACTTGGCAAATGGCCATGGAGGCTTTACATGGCTAGCCCATGGGAATGCATTGGCATCATGCCACCTGACGATACTCCCCAGTGTGTCTACTGAGTATAGTCACTGGAGTGATACCCAGGATGGGTATTCTATTCCCCATCCACTCCTCCACATTTCTCTTTAAAAGGGCCAGTGATGTGCTCTGCTTGACATGTATATGACAACTATTCCATAGCGTGGCCAGTCTCTGGGTTGTGAACCTGCCCCTCCAGCATGTCCTGTTGATTGTGAGGATGGGGTTGAGGTATCTGGGGCATGTTGTGTGGACAGATTGCTTTATTTGGATGTAGCATTCCTGACAGGGTTGGGTCAGAAATGGCTGTGTATGTCAGGCAGAGATCGCACCTAAGTAGCCAATATGAGACAGATATTCATTGTGTTGTTAGAGTCTGTCCATATGAGGCAAGTGTGTAGTATCTAAGATCCTCTTTGTGAGGTACATTTGCAGCCTTTCCTAATGTTGTTAAAGGTGTCCAGTGGGGTACATGGCAAATGTGCCATAGTACACACTGATTGGCCTACTGAGGGGAGAGTACAAATAAACACTGTCCTTTTACTTCCTGGATTCAACACACTTAGTCAGAAGAAGTGACGCATGGAAGGGCTTCTGGAAGACAGTGGCACAGTGGTGGTCAACAGAGAGCTCACTGTCAGACTGTGTTCCCAGCTTCCTTATACCAACATCAGTGTTCAGTGGAGTACCATCAATGTATTACTTTATGGGAACCATGTCCTATCCAAAGGGGATGGCGGCACATCATCTGACATTGAGCTTATATCCAGGGTTCTGGCAACAGTCATAGGTCTCAGAGTGTCCTTTGTGAAGGATGTCAGCCTCAAATGGGGGGGGGTAATAATAGCACCCACCTTGTAATCATCTGCAAACGTTGTCAGCCAGGGAACCTTCGTATTGGAATGGTCTTCAGAGGTGTGGATCCCAAACATGGGGTGACCCAGGTCCACAACCTATGGGACTCCACTCGTGACTGTTCAGCAGTCTGACATGGAGTCTGCTACTTTCACACTGTGGGTTTTATCTGTGAGCTAGTTTGCAGGCCACCTACTGATGTAGGGGCTGCTGCCTACCTGAGTGTGTTTGTGTATGATTCCTGAGTGGGGAGTGATATCCAAAGATTAGATGGGCTGCCTGTCTTGTAATTTATTCCATACTGTCACATAGTTATTGCACATGGCACAATGCTTATAGGGATGGAGAGTGTCTACAGGTCGCTGTACAGTGGATGACAACTGTGGGCCTTGCAATGTGGATGCTGGGACATGTACTGGGTGGGCAACAGCAAAAAGTAGCAAAACCCACCCCCCACGGATATGGTTCTCACACAAACACAACAACCCCCCCCCCACAGACAGAATACCATTTTTACACACACACACACACACACACACACACACACACACACACACACACACACACACACACACACACACACACACACACACACACACCTGCCAGGAATGTGATTAGAACCCCTACCTATCTATTTATTGTTACTACAGTGTTATGCATTTATCGCAAGCACCACAGAGCTTATAGGGTGAATGATGTTCAAAGGTACTTCTAAGGTGAGGAACATCACCAGCCCTTGTAAAGTATGGCACTGGGTGATGTACTGGTTGAGAGAGTCCACAAAATACTTTAAACTACACATATACACACTTACACACACACATTTGCCAGAACTGGGATTAGAACTCCTACCTAACTAGTTATTTGTACTATAGTGCTACATAGTTATCACATGTGCCACAGAGATTATAGGGCTGAGACCTGAAGAGTGGGACTTCTAATGTGACTGATATCTGCAGGACTGCTAAAGTATGGCAACGGGAAGAGTACTGGGTTTGAATGGACCCAAAATCTTTAATTTATAAACACACACATCTACACACACTTTTACATACCTAACTAACTATTTGTATTATAGTGTTACACAGTTATCACATGCACCACAGAGATTATAGGGTTAAGGCTTGATGAAAGGGACTTCTACGTTGACAAACATCTTCAGGACTGCTAAAGTAGGGCAATGGGGAGTGTACTGGGTTTGAATGGACCCAAAATCTTTAACTTATAAACACACAGACACACACACACATCCACACACACATTTACATTTGTCAGGACTGAGATCAAAACTCCTACCTAACTAGATATTTGTATTATAGTGTTACGCAGTTATCACATAAGCCTCAGAGCTTATAGGTCTGAGACCTGACGAAAGGGACTTCTATGGTGACAGACATCTTCAGGACTGCTAAAGTAGGGCAATGGGAAGTGCTCTGGGTGGGAAAGGCCTGTTAATTCCTAGATCCTACTGACAATTCTCTAAGTGCATGAGCATGTCCAGTGTGACCTTCTGTAGTAAATGTGGGACTCCATTCCAGGGAATGTTGTACTCCAGTCCTGTTTGTTTTCTGCTACAGCCATACCTCTCAACCTGCTGGTGCAGAATATCTAGAGATAGCCTATCAAAATTGGGAGACAATGGGCCAGACGGTAATTTGTGACTATTTCTCTTAGTAATGTATGGGTTGCTAGGGTTTCAGGGTTTGTTTTAGCAGACATCTGACATATATAATGTTTGACACTGTCAAGTATTGTTTCAGTACCTTGTGACATACCTCCTCAGATCATCACAGTGATTAACCAGAGGAATACAGGATGGATGATGTACACACCAATATTATGAGTCAAATGTTAAGCATTCTTGCATAATCCAGCCTGTTGAGAGGTGTGCCTACAACCAATTGACTGCTGGAGCTGTGGAAACAGTCCAGCACCATGATGATATATTACAATGGTGGAATCTCTGTGCATTTCTGTTCTGGCATGGTCTGATTTCCAGTCCACGGTTGGGTAATATAAGTCAGGCAGGATCAGGGTGACAGCAAAATCCAGATAGATTTGTAGGGGATAAAATATGTGGTGGGGGTCTGTCCTGGGTCAGATATGTTGGCCTATAATTACAAGTACTTTGCATATGGGTCTTCTCAAAGGTTGATTGCACTTGGAGGGTTTTTTGTGTGTCAGACTGTTTGACCAGCCTGGAGGTGTGTGCGTGTTTAGCCCAAATGACTAAGCTTCTGGTGTCATTCTAAGGAGCTCCAGTATCTGTCTGCCTGGGACAACATGGTCAACAGACCTCGATGCTGTGCTAGAGATGGCCTGCATCTGTCACCCCTGGGATTCCGGATACTGGCTAAGGCTCTTGCTGCCCCTATAGTTCCTTTTTTAGACAAGGTGCAAATGACAAATTCACCACTGTAACAGGAACAGGCAAGCAGAAACCAAGGGTAATGCTACTTAATGCTAGAAGTCTAAATCTCAAAATGCACTCCCTCGAGGCACTCTGTAAAATGGAGAACATTGATATCTGTGCAGTGACTGAGATGTGATTCAAGGCTCCAGAGAATGCCCCTGCATTACCAGATCATAACTCATAATGCACTTTTCAGCCATCTAATCTGGACCAGAGCACCAAAGGCAGAGGTGTGTCCATATTCATTAAGGATATCCACACCTCCAGGCTAGTTGCTCACCATAATGCATCCGAGGTTATCCAAGTGCAACTAACTCTGGGCAAAACTGCAATCCAAATTGTAGCTTGCTAGAGATCCCCTACCATGACCCAGAATTCCCACTCCTCTTTTCTTAATATACTGGAAAATATTAGGGTTCAACCCAGCACCCTAATACTGGTTGATTTCAACTACCCCATCATTAACTGTGAAAACTACTCATGTGCCAACTCCTTTGCTCAACACTTCCTGGAATTCATAAATTCCAATGCCCAGGATCAACTTATCCACACCCCCACCAGGGGCAACAGTATCTTAGACCTAGTCATTGCCAACATGAGTGACTGGTGTTTCATACCTGACGTCCAACTCCTCAGTGTTCAGATCCGACCATAAGCTAATCACCCTAGATATATACATCCTGCACCCACCCCTCATTAAGGAAACATTGGTAAAATATTTCTCCAAAGCTAACTTCATGCTTCTTAAGACAGAAGTGGTGAACTTCATGACACCCATGCAGATGGACAATGAGTTATGACTGCTGAATCCTACATGAATGCACTCTATAAGCACCTACACGAGTGCATGGATCATGCTAGCCTAAACAGAACCAAGATGCTATCCTCCAAAAAAAGGAAGCCAATCTGGTGGTCCCCTGCCATAAACAAACTTTACAACAGAAGGAAGAAACTGTTGCAAAAGTGAGTAAAATCCCATGCATGGAGGAGCTCCCTGGTCAGCCTCAGTAAGAAGCTGTAATCCCTTGTAAGATCCTCCAAAGCTAGCTACGAAAACAAAATCACCACTGATTCTAGGGACAACCACAAAGCATTCTATAGCTATGTCAAGAATCTCAATGGCAACACCCAAATCTGCTCTGAGTTACAGCACAATGGCATGGAAATTACAGGACCAACTGATATTGCCAACATCCTGGCAGATATGTTCAGTGCTAACTTTACCCCCCTTTCACCCCTAAAGGCATCATATTTATAAAAGAAAAATGCAGAGTCCCTGTAATCACAACTATGCAAGTAAAAGCTGCACAATCTAAAGCCAAAAACACAGCATCCATGGGAATGGACAACATCCCAGGCTGTGTTTTACATGACCTTCATAAAGAAATGGCTCGCCACCTAAGCACCATGTTCAATCATAGCCTTACGACAGGCTTTCTGCCTACTGAATGGCACACCGCAACAGTTATCCCACTCCACAAATGGGGAGCCAACACTGATCATGGGAACTTTCACCCTATTGGCCTGATGAGCCTGGTCTGTAAGGCCATGGAATGTATCATCATGGAACTCATAAACAAAGACATTGGTAACCTCCAAACTCTTGACCTCACCCAGTTCAGGTTTGTGAAAGGCAGATCATGCCTCCTGAACCTGATCGACTTCTTTGAGGCAGTCAACAAAGCTGTAGAGGAGGGTACGGTGGTTCACACAGCCTATCTTGACCTCGCCAAGGCTTTTGACACCATCCCCCATTCTGGAATTATAGCTAGGTTCATAGGTTCATAGGTTCATAGGTTCATACTAGGCTATCTGCCCGAGGGCATTTATAAGCCTAGCCCATTGTTTTGTGGCTTACGCCACCCCTTTAGTATGAGGAACTATACCCATTATTTTGCTGTGCCTCTGTCGAGCAGTGACACTGAGGTAATTCCTGGGGTATATCTGCGATCTCCCATCCATTGGTCAAGATTTCTCTTGAACAAGGCCAGCGAGGTGCTCTGCCTCACATGTACCGGGATTTTGTTCCACAGCATAGGGAGTCTTTGGGTGATGAATCTATCCCTCCAGCACGTCCTATTAATAGCCGTGTCGAGGTTTAAGTCTCCCGCCCTTGTGGCTCTGATGGATCTAGATTTTTTGAGGTGAAGCATATTCATCAAATCTGGGTTTGACATGGCCTTGTATGTTAGGCAAAGGTCACCTCTGAGCAAGCGGTAAGCGACTGAATAGAGCTGGAGTTCTTTCAGTCTGGCAGCATAGGGCAGATTTTTGAGACCCTATATCCTTTTGGTGAGGAACTTTTGTGGCCTCTCCAGCTGCTGCAAGTGTCGGGTCAGATACATTCTGAATGGGGCATTGTACTCAATCATTGGTCTGATGAGTGATGAGTAAAGGGAGACTATGACCTCCCTTGATCTAGATGAGAATCCCTTCATGATAAGGTGGGCAATGTAGAAGGACTTCCTAACTACTTTAGCTACATGGGTGTCGAATGACAGACTACTATCAACCTGGGTCCTCAGGTCCCTGATAACTTCTTCTGTGCTCAGTGGATTGCCACCTATTTGGTAGCTAGGGGTAACCTTGTTTTTCCCGAAGGGTATGACTATGCATTTTTTGGCATTTAACTTTAGGCCGTGGCTCTGGCACCAGTTATCCATTTCTGTGAGACCCTTCTGAAGGATATCTGTGTCAGATGTGTTTTCTACTATGGCGCCCAGTTTGCAGTCATCTGCAAACTTTGTCAGCCATAACCCTCCTGTGTTTGCTTGTACTTTGGAAAAGTAGATGCCAAACAAGAGTGGGCCCAGGACTGAGCCCTGTGGGACACCACTTGTGACAGGCTTTGAGTCTGACATGGCACCAGCAACTCTGACCCTGTGGGTTCTGTCACTCAGCCAGTTTGCAACCCATCTTGTGATGTATGGGTTAACATTTAAGCTAGACTCACTAAACTAGGTATAAATCCCTACATCATAAGATGGGTTGCCAACTGGCCCACCGACAGAATCCACACTCTAAAAGTTGCAGACTCCAAATCTGACTTCAAACCAGTGACAAGTGGAGGACCACAGGGTTCAGTCCTGGAAACTCTCCTGTTTGGTATCTACTTCTCTGAAGTACAGGCTAACATAGAAGGACTTTGGCTAATGAAGTTCACAGATGACTGCAAACTAGGAGCCATAGTCGAGTTCCCAAATGATGTGGACATCCTACAGAAGGGCCTCACTGAGACAGATGCCTGGTGTCAGAGCTATGGCCTCAAGCTCAATACCAAAAAGTGCATTGTCATCCCCTTTGGCAAACACTCCGTACCCATGAACTACCACATAAGTGGCAGTCTACTTAACGTTGAATGTGTGATAAGAGACCTTGGGACCCAGGTGGACAGTAGTCTCTCCTTTGATAATCACATCGCCACAGTTGACATGGCACATCTCATCACAAAAGGGTCCTCATCCAGGAGAAAAGAGGTCATTGTTCCCCTCTACTCGACACTCATTAGACCCATTATAGAGTACAATGCCCCTTTTGGAATGTACCTCACAAGACATCTGCAGCAGCTGGAAAGGCTGCAGAAGTACCTCACAAAGAGGATTACTGGCCTCAAACAGATGCCCTACATGGACGATCTAAAAAAACTCTAGCTTTACTCCGTAGTATATCGCCTACTCCGAGGTGATCTCTGCCTAACATATAAAGCTATGTCAAACCCAGAGCTGTTGGACATGCTACACCTAAAGAAATCCCAATCCCTCCAAGCTTCAAGCTCTAGTTACCTAAACCTTGTCACCACAATAAACAGGACATGCTGGAGGGATAGATTCCTGTCCCAGGGAATTCCCATACTCTGGAACAACTACCTATCTATGTCAAGCAAAGTTCCTTATTAGCACTCTTCAAGAAAACTCTTGATGAGTGGATTGGAAATATGAAATAGACCCAGGAATCACTTTTGTGTTCTGCTCGACAAGGGCACAGGAAAATACATTTCTTGGGTGATTTAAACCAGGGAACCTTGTTGGCTAGGCTTACTTAGGGCCTTGGGCTGATAGCCTATTACCTACCTATGAAACTATGAACATATATGTATGGCCCACCTCATTTGGCTTGGCTTGTTACATTTTGGGGTCAGGATGTTGCATAGGATGAGGGATCAGGGAAGGTTGTGTTACTCCCCATGGCTGTAGACCAGGGTTCTGTGAGTGCAGATATGTCACCATCCTCCAGGGTTAGGGCTGCCTGCAATGAGTGCATTCCCATGTTTTGCCTCCTAGCCCTGCCTTTTGACTGTACAGAGGATCACAGAATGTCCAGATTCATGACTCATATCTGGTTGGTTACTCAAATGAATGTGGTTTTCAAGGAAAAGTGTTTTGTAAGTCACTCCTGGTTGAAGTCAGATATTACTGACAGTTAACATTGCAGTTTCAGACTTCATACCCTTCAGACATTCCATGCTAATACAATCATTCCATCAACTTTCTAACATTATTAGAGCAGTATTTCAAAGGTGTCCTTCTCTTTGGACATTTATCACCCCATTATACATGGCTTTGTCCAGATTTCTGGCTCTCTGAGGCTAGCAGGTTTGCTCCTGGCAGTTAGCAGTATGGCCTTTCTTTGCATTTTGTAGAATGTGTTATGTTGGTTTTATAGACCCCATGACACTCCCTAACAAGACACTGTGGGTGAAGCATGGGCATTTGCCAGAGGCCTGCCGACCAGGTGTGACAGATGCAGGCCATCTGTAGCAAAGCAGTGCATTCTGATGAACATATGTTTGCATGCTGCCAGGCAGTGGACTCCCCTGGGATGGCATCAGTAAGTTGGCTGGTTGTTACTGACAATTGCTTTCTGTTCATGTTGAGCCATCACTCTAGTTGACAGCTGGATGTAGCTTAAGGATAGGGACATGTTACTGTATTTCTATGGGACAATGGGTGGGGGGATGACACATCTGTACAACAATACACATTTGCACAGACTGTGATAATATTTGCTTAACATTTTGGTCCCATTTAGCATAGTGGTGTGCCTTATCTTTGAGACTACAGGCATAACAGTATCGACCACAGGTCAGATTGTTCTGGCATAAACATTTTTGGTTTCATACTTCTTACCTTTCAGAGCCATACTGCTACTGCCAGACCTGTTGTGATATCACTGTGTAAATCTGAAGGTGGGAATTTCATGGATGTCACCATGTGAGGGCCTTTGCCAGACATTTCTGTATGGTTTTCTACAGCTGATCTGCTGGGTGAGGCTGGGGGTGAGTATGGGACCACCACTTTGACATCCATGCATGTGACCTATGACCCCACCAGTTATTTCGCTCACCACATATGCTGCAGTGGCATTTGTCAACTAGGATGGTACTGCATAGTGTGGGTAAGCCAGTGGTGGGTATACACTTCCTGCTGTCCCACATAGCTGTCAATTGTCTGCTGCTATCCCAGTAATCCACCCCATCCCTTTGCATGCTTGCATCAATGCCATAGATATGCTATCAGAATATTCTACTCCATTCATTTATTGTTAAGAAGACTGAATTACCTTGTGCCTGAGGAAGTTGTGAGGATGGTGCTTGTGGGCTGATTATGTTGGATGCACGCAGTACACTACCTATACATGGTAAAGTATAGGCGATTTGATGTTTGGCATCCATTTTACTGTGTGTGGGAGCCAGAGAGAGATACCAGTCCTTCGGGCCCTACAGTATCCATGTATGTGCTATGTGTTGCCTCTTTGTCAAGGACAGGGCATACTGGGCATGCCTCTGTCTGCCTACAGGGACAGGCTCAAGACATTCCTCCTCTGACTCCCTCTGTGCCTGTGGAGACCATGGCAATGGTGAGGAGCTGTGTGGCCCTTCCCCTTCTTGTTCCTGCTGCAGCTGTTTCCACAGGATCATATTGTGTAATATGGCACATACTATGAACATGTGTGCAAGTGTGGCTGGACAGTACTGCAAGGCTCCACCGGATATGTCAAGGCAGTGGAACCGTGACTTGAGCATCCCAAATATATGCTCTATAATGATCCTGGTTTGTGCATGTGCCTCATTATGGCTTTCTTGTGTGAGAGTGTGTGCATTTCAGATGGGTGTCATCAGCTACTGCTCCAGTGTGTAGCCAGCATCCCCCACCAGATGGCCATATGGGATGTCCCCATTGGCAAATGCCTGGTACAGCTGTGACCAATGCCAGATGTGTGAGTCATGATAGCTTCCAGGGCTGACAGCACACACATTCATGATAATGCCCTAGGCATCTCACATGACCTGTCAGCTGATGGAGTGGAACCCCATGCTGTTTAGGTAGACCCTACCCTGGTCAATTGGGTGGTGCTTTGATATGGATGTGCATGCAGTCTATGGCACCCAGCACCTCCTGGGTATTCTGCTACATGGTGGAAGAGATGCATATTGCTGGTCCTCTCCTCACAAGTACTGGGGAAGTAAATGCGCTCACTGGCATGTGGTAGCATGGCATCCAGGAGCTGGTGGAGTATCCTGGATGCAGATGCCTGTGAGACCCCCATGATGTCCCCAGTAGGTCTTTGGAAAGTGCCTGTAGCTGATATTCTTAAGGCTACACATAGCTTGGTATCCACTTGGATGGGTTCCCGTCTGTTGGCTCTGGGTCTGAGGTGAGGCTGGCACAGCTCAATGAGTTGCTGAAGTATGTCCCTGTCCACCCTGTAGCGCTCTACTATCTCCAAATCATGTAGACCCTGGTAGGTTACCCTGGGTCTGAACACTCTTCTCCTCCTCCTTGGTCTGCGTCGGTTGTCAGCATTATCCTCCTCAGCACCCTCGGCCTCTTGCACATACTCATAGATCAAAGCAACAGCAGTCTCTAACATTTTTTGCTAGTTTTGTCAGTTAAAATTCTTCCATATGTGTACACCTATGATGCAGAGTTTGTGGGGAAAAACAGACTGGAAGGTGTTTGCATAGTGTATAGTGGTGTGCTGCAGATGCTGTCTCTGTGATTGACTTTGAGACATTCCACCTGCCAGCTATTTTACTTGTATTTGAGTGGCTGTATTTTGCTATTTCCTTTTTTTTTTCGTTTCCCCCTTCCCATTTCTACCCCTTTTAAACCCTGAGGTGTGGCATGCATACCCGCTGCCTAAATATAAATAATGCCGCTATTTCTGTTTCTTTTTTTTTAAGTCCCAGTGTACGCCACCCCCCCCCCCCCCCTTTTAGCTAAGGCAAACATATTTTAGCAGAAATGGCCCTCCGCTGGATGTGAACACAGTCTTCATTTCATGGTGTAAGACATTACAGCCTCAGACACACACCCTTGCTTAACTGTGCTTAGCTTAGTGCAAAACCAAGCAACAGAGCTCCAGTGTGCTTACAGCAAGCATGACACACCCTCTTTTCATGTTAGCTGCTCCTCCAGCCTATGCTATCCTGTTCTAGCATGTACATGGTTAGGTGCAGTGTGTGAACTTAGAATATTTTGTGATTCAGTAAATTTTCCCTCATTTGCATACCTCACTGTCTTAGTCCATAGTTACTGCTCAGACATGGAGCCTTTCCCCTTGACAACCAGTGTTTCCTGGTAATGCTTTGATTCTGCATGCCATTGACTATAATGGCAAAATGCAGATTTCCCCATAAATTGTGTTTTAATATATATATATATATATATATATATATATATATATATATATATATATTTTTTTTTTTTTTTTTTTGGCACAATCCCATTTGCTCACCTCTGCCCTATGTTTAAATGGCCGAGATCAGCCAAAGAAAAAAAATACTTTGAGTTTTTTGTGAAATTCAACTTTTTCCCATGCTAATGGCCATATATTTGGCCATTGGTGTGCCTAAATTTATAATGCATGCTTTTATTTGAGCTGTCTTGCCCCTGTTTTGTTATTTGCAGAAATGAGTTTGGTTAGTAACCAAACACATTTCTGCAACTAGCGCTGTTCCTTCACGGATGCCTGCCTGCTTCCTGAATCACTAATTCACCTCAATTGCATGGATTTCACCAGCAAATGAGGTAATTACCATTGTGCATGGCTTTCCCTGCAGGAACAGTGTTGGCCGTGCACATCAGATCGGCTGTTTCCTGATTTGCTCAACGGCCATATTCTGTGAAGGAGCGTCACACTGCTCTTGCATGGAAATTTTTGTTTAATAAATCCTGGGGCATGTCTAGTGCAAAGCATACATCATTAAATGTACCCAAAAGAAAAGTGATTTCTCTAATCAGCTGCTTTGTTATTTGTCTCTTCTGGAAGAAAGCAGTATGCTTTTATATTCTGAAGAACTCACACAAGCTAAGCTGTTGATATAGAGGAGGCTCAGAACAAAGCTTCCTGCATCATTTTCTCTGAAATTTCCGGACTGTAAAACACTAGTGCATTTACAAAGAAGGTCTTTGAAGCATAAGCCAGAATGCATTCCTTGCTCTGTTCATGCTGAACACCAGGATAAATGATATCCCTAATTGTGCTTGTTTTTACCAGGCTGTGGAGTGGTGATTCATCGCTGGGACAAAGCGGAAATTCCCTAAGACTCCAAGAGCAGAATAAATAATTTCTTACATGTATTTCATTGAATTGCACTTCTTAATGCTTATAATTGTGCTATACAGCTAATCTACTACATTTTGCACTGTTATAAAGCCTTTTTTTACTGTTTCATTGCATTTGTTTACTGTTTTATACTGATTTAATTGTATTTTTCATTGCTAGATAATGTTTCATTACTGTAATTGCATTTTTACTGAATTGCTTAAATGTAAACAGCTTTTTCATACTGAGGGTTGTATTTTCTGTTTGTGAGTGCTATATATGTGCTTTTCTGTGGATTTTTGTGAGGTTTCTGTGTTCTAGTCAGGTAGCATAGTCTGAATAGAGACCTGCTGTTATCCAGGCCTGTTTGTTTTGTTTGTTGAGTTTCCTGCTTTTCTGGCAGTCATCTTCTGCATAGTGTCTAGTCGTCTCTGTTTCTGAGAGTAGCAGGGTTGCCTGACCTTCTCTAGCACATGGGATTGGTTAAAAGAAGCAGGGGCTAGCAGAACTGGGTAGTAATTTGAGCTTCTAGATTCTTCCATCTTTTCTGGTATTTAAACCCTGTGTCTACAGGGGGCTGTGCTTGTTTGTACCAGGCAGTGGAGTGGTAATTCATCACTGGGACAAAGTAGAAATTTCCTAAGACTCCAAGAGCAGAATAAGTTATTTCCTACATTTGTTTAATTGAATTGCACTTCTTAACACTTATAAGTGTGCTATACAGCTAATCTACTCCATTTTTCACTGGTATAAAGCTTTTTTTATGGTTTCACTGTATTTGTGTACTGGTGTATACTGTTTTAACTGTATTTTTCATTGTTAGATAGTGTCTCATTACTGTAATTGAATTTTTACTGAGTTACTTAACTGTAAACTGTTTTTTCATACTGATACTTGTATCTTCTGTTTGTGAGTAGCTAGTAGCTGTAGTGTAGTTCCCTACCCTCGCTCACTTTTGGTGCCTTGTTGTTATACTTGGTAGCTTTGCAGTTGCCCACCCTTACTGTAAATTTGATCTGGGACACTCCTCCCAGTCTAGTGTCATTAGCTCATTCTACCTCTACCTAATACAGAGAGAACATTTGAAAAGGCCAACCCACTTAGTTTTGTAACCTTGAATTATATTCTCTTCCTTCTTTCTCCCTTTCCACTTAAAAAAAAAAGTTCTAAGCTTGTTTCCCACCTTTCCTGTAACTAGTCTAGTCCAGATACAGATGTGCTGTATCCAGGACTATTTGTAAGCTTCTGAGCCCCCCAAGCCTTTCTGAGTTGGAGGAAAGCTTTCTAGCTTATCAGTCAGAGTGGTAAGTACTAGGTAGCCTATCTACCACAAGAAGAGTGGTTTCTGGCCCATAAGTTGTAGTTTAATGGCCGTTTGTGCAGTTTTTCCATCCCCTTCAACTTTCCTGGTTTAAAAGCTTGCATTTACACTTGTTTTCCACCTTTTCTGTAACTAGTCTAGTCCTGATACAGATTTGCTGTATCCAGTACTGTTTGTAAACTTCTCAGCCTTTCAAGCCGTTTTGTGTTGGAGGGAAGCCTTCTAGCTTATCTGTATGTGTGCTAAGCACTAGGTAGCCTATCTACCACAAGATAAGTGGTTTCTGGCACAGAAATTGTAGTTTATTGAACGTTTGGGCAGTTTTTCCATCCCTTTCAACTTTCTGGTTTAAAAGACTGCATTTGCATGGGTTTGCACTTGTTTAAGCTCTGCTCAGCAGTGCTGACCTGAGGTAAACTATTACTGGTGCCAGAAAGTCTACTCTTCAGTTTTTCCCTTAGATTTGGCTAGTTCTTTCTGTCTTGTACTTCAAATAGCCTAATCGCTTTGCACTTCAACAGGTTTTTGTAACAATATAACACACCTAAGAGCCATCAGCACTAGTCATTCTTCACTGAAATAGCTCCAGTACTTAATAGTTATGACTACCCCTCCTGACATGATTAAAGGGCAGTTCCCTGTGATTTCTCCTGTTAACCTTTTGCACTTGGGCATTCTGAGGAAGTGTAGCAACTGCCTCATGTACACAGACAATCCTCTTCTCTTATCTCCTAATACTTGGACTTGTGATAGATGCACTTATATCATCAAATTGGAAGCTATGCAATCTCCAGCCAAGCCTGGGCTAGCTGGTCAAGAGGAGAAGATCAACACCTGTACTACACCACATGTAACACATAGCCCTCCAGAGCACTCACTATCACAGCTCTCACATAAAAACACAAACCACACACCCACCTTCACAGAGGCACTCAACAGAAATTTACCCAAACAGCAGAGACTTCCAAGACAGAAACGCACTCGACCAAGACAACACAGAACAAACCACAGGGCACATAGCTCACCTCCACAGTGTGCCCCTCAACCTAAGCCCCTAAGGCTAAACACCTTGCCAAATACACTAATCATAGGTGACTCAATAGTGAGGCACACAGATGTCCTACTCATTGGGTTGAATAAGGAGGAGGTAACAATCAGCTGTTTATTAGGTGCCAGAATCTGACAAATAATACACGCACTTAAGTCACTCCACAGCAACTATGAATATGACTCTGTCATTGTCCATGTGGGTGTGAATGTTGCACCTCCCTGGACTACATGAAAAGAGACATGGTAGAGCTCTTGGATTATGTATCCTAGGCAGGTATGACAGTAGCCCTGAGCAGTATCCTACCATCACCCAGAAACACAAAAATGATTGAATTCAACAATTGGCTAAGTTTTTGGTGTCATTCTAAGGGGATCCAGTATCTGTCTGCTTGGGATGACATGATTGACAGACCTCTATCCTTTGCCACAGATGGCCTGCATCTGTCACCCCTGCATTTCTGGGTACTGGCTAAGGCTCTTGCCACCCCTATAGTGCCTTTTTAGGCAGTGTTCCAAAGACCAAATTACCATCATAATAGCTATAAATAAATGCAATCTGAGGGTCATGCTGCTCAATGCTATATGTCTAAATTTCAAGATGCACTCACTCGAAGCACTAATCAAAATGGAGAACATCGACATTTGTGCTGTAATGGAGACCCGGTTTAAAGTGGCAGTAAGCACCCCTGTGCTACCAGGCTATAACTCATTCCACACCTTTCGGCCCTGAAACATGGACCAAAGCTCCAAAGGCAGTGGTGTCTCAATATTCATAAAGGATATACACACCTCCAGACTAGTAGCCCAGCCTAATGCATCTGAGACACTTCAGGTACAACTAACATTGGGTAAGACTGTGATCCAGGTCATAGCCTGCTATAGGTCTCCAACCATGTCCCCAGACTCTCACTCCATATTCTTAAGCACCCTGGAATCAATCAAGGTCCAACCTGACACACTTATACTAGGAGACTTCAACTACTCCTCCATCAACTGGCAAAACTACTCAAGCATAAATACACTGGCCAAACGCTTCCTGGAATTCATCAATTCCAATGCCCTGAACCAGCTCATTCTGGCCCCTACTAGAGGAAGCAACGTCCTTGACCTGGTTATTACTAACATGGGCGACTGTTGCTCTACACCAATAGTCAAACCCTCCCTGGTCAGATCTGACCATAAACTAATCACCATGGAAATCCACATCTCACCCACATCCCCTGCAAAGGTAACCACTTTGAAAAACTTCTCCAAGGCTGACTTTGGACTCTTAAAAACAGAGGTGGCTAACTTCACAGCACTCATGTTAATGGAAAATAGCTGCATGACTGCTGAATCATACACCAATGTACTGTACAAACATGTACATAAATGCATGGAAGTAACCATACCCAACAGAACCAAGATATTCTCCTCCAAAAAAGGAAGCCAATCTGGTTGTCCCCTGCCATTAACAAACTCTACAACAGAAGGTAGTAACTGTTGCAGAAAATGGTGAAGTCCCAAGACTGGAAAAACACCCTTATTAGCCTCAACAAAAAGTTGATATCCCTCATCAAATCCTATAAAGCCAACTATGAAGACAGAATTGTAGCAGACTCTAAAAGCAATCACAAAGCCTTTTATAGTTATATCAAGAACCTCCAAGGCAATACCCAGATGTGCTTTGAGTTACTGCACAATGGTACATCCTATTCTGAGCCAACATATATTGCCAAGAAACTGGCTGACAGATTCAGTGCCAACTTTACCCCTCCCCCCCTAAAGGACCAATCACAATACCAGAAGAATGCCAGACACCCAGCATTACTACTGCCCAGGTTAAAGCTGCATTGTCCAAGGCCAAGAATACAGCTTCCATGGACCCAATAATATCCCTGGCTGTGTTCTACATGAACTACAAAGTGAATTGGCACCACATCTGTGTGTCCTGTTCAGTCACAGCCTCACCTCAGGTTTTGTCCCTATCGAATGGTGCACTGCTACAGTCATCCCGCTCCATAAAGGGGGAGCAATTACAGTCACTAGGAATTATCGCCCCATTAGCCTGATGAGTCTGATATGTAAAGCTATGGAGCACATCATCATGGAACTGATTAACAAAGATATAGGAAATCTACAAACTCTGGACCCCACACAGTTTGGCTTTGTGAAAGGGAGATCATGCCTGCTCAACCTGGTTGACTTCTTTGAGTCAGTCACCAGGTCTGTGGATGAAGGTAAGGCAGTGCATACAGCCTGCCTCGATCTGACCAAGGCCTTTGATACCATTCCTCACTCAGGAATTATTGATAAACTCACCAAACTAGGCATCGACCCCTATATCACTAGGTGGGTTGAAAATTGGCTCACAGATAGAACACACAGTGTGAAAGTAGCAAACTCCAAGTCAGACTGCCAATCAGTCATGAGTAGAGTCCCACAGGGATCAGGTCTGGGTCCTCTCCTGTTTGGCATCTACTTCTCAGACGTCCAGGACAACACAAAGGGATTCTGGCTGACCAAGTCCACAAACAACTGCAAGTTGGGAGCAATTATTAACTCCCCAGGATATGCAGACATCCTACAGAAAGGTCGCAGTGAGAACAATGACTGGTGTTGAAACCATGGCCTTAAGCTTAACTCCAAAAAATGCTTCATCATCCTCTTTGGTAAAAACTCAGTTCCCACTAATTACCACATTGATGGGAGCCCACTGAACATTGAAGGCATTATAAGAGATCTGGTGATGCAGCTTGACAGCAGCCCCTCCTTCGACCACCACATCACCACTGTAGTCAGAAAGTCCTTCTGTGTGGCACATCTCATTGCCAAGGGTTTTGCATCCAGGAAGAAAGAGGTCATCATCTCTCTCTCCTCTTCCCTCATTAGACCAGTCATCAAGTATAATACCCCATTTGGCATGTACCTCACTAGACACCTGCAACAGCTGGAGAGGCCACAGAAATACCTCATGAAGAGGATCCTAGGCATTAAACACATGTCCTACATGGACAGACTCAAAAGACTCCAGCTATTCTCTCTGTCTCATATTGCCTACTTAAAGATGATCTCTGCTTGACTTACAAAGCCATGTCAGACCCAGCTCTGTTAGAAATTTTATATCTAAAGAAATCCCAATCCCTCCACACCACATGCTCCAGAGACCTCAACCTCATTACCACAATCAACAGAACATGCTGAAGGGACAGGTTCATAACCCAGAGACTGCCCATGCACTGGAATAGACTTCCCATACATGTCAAGCAGAGCACCTTGCTGAGTGGATGAGTAATAGAAAGTTCACCCCTGGGATCACTCCAGTGGCTCTACTTGATAGAGGCACTGGGAACTAACGTTGGATGGCACAATGCCAGGGCACTTCTCTGGGATAGGCTTGTAAAGGCCCTGGGGCCATTAGCCTAGTACACACCTATGAACCTATGACTGTATACTTATTTATACCTTACAGCACTTATTCTCCCCTTTTCACTCAGATCCTTACTTCTATCAATTTCTCTCTCCTGGCTTTCTCTCTAAATATACCATAAGCTTGTTTTTCTCTCACTTCATGTTGCAATTCCTGTTTGTATTATACTAACTTACCTTTAATTTCTCTATAAACTGGCTAAAATTTACTAACTATCAAATATTTGTCACATAACTTGTATCTACTCAACCAATGTTTCCATATTATGTATAATTTGGTGTAATTATTTAAACTGTATTTGTTTTTTTGTATTATTTTTAAAGACTAAAATTATTATTCTTAAAATGTGTTGTAATACTTTGGAGCTTTTTTACCCAGGCGTCCACTGAAAATGGGCTCCTACTAAGTCAGACGTTCCCAGTAATCGAATGAGAGTGAATAAATAAAAGGTCAGAACTGCTAGGAATCTGTCAAGTCTAAAAGAAAGGGGGGATGATGCTGAATATGAATTTTTG